>NW_027212546.1:0-316500 GCF_947461875.1 Haliaeetus albicilla
AGGAACATCTCACGGTGCGCATCCTTGGCAGAGCCTGTTCCCGAAAAGGCAAACGTCCGGCTCCTTGTCCCACACGGATGGTGGCAGCCCGGAAAGCTGTTGCTGGTCTTCACCTTCCCCCTGCAGGCACAACAGGTTTTGGGATCTGTGCTTGCCCAGAGAAGGAACATCTCACGGTGCGCATCCTCGGCAGAGCCTGTTCCCGAAAAGGCAAACGTCCGGCTCCTTGTCCCACACGGATGGTGGCATCCCTGAAAGCTGTTGCTGGTCTTCACCTTCCCCCTGCGGCCTATTCACAGGCACAACAGGTTTGGGGATCTGTGCTTGCCCAGAGAAGGAACATCTCACGGTGCGCATCCTCGGCAGAGCCTGTTCCCGAAAAGGCAAATGTCCGGCTCCTTGTCCCACACGGAAGGTGGCAGCCCTGAAAGCTCTTGCTGGTCTTCACCTTCCCCCTGCAGCCTATTCACAGGCACAACTGGTTTGGGGATCTGTGCTTGCCTAGAGAAGGAACATCTCACGGTGCGCATCCTCGGCAGAGCCTGTTCCCGAAAAGGCAAACGTCCGGCTCCTTGTCCCACACGGAAGGTGGCAGCCCGGAAAGCTGTTGCTGGTCTTCACCTTCCCCCTGCAGCCTATTCACAGGCACAACAGGTTTGGGGATCTGTGCTTGCCCAGAGAAGGAGCATCTCACGGTGCGCATCCTCGGCAGAGCCTGTTCCCGAAAAGGCAAACGTCCGGCTCCTTGTCCCACACGGAAGGTGGCAGCCCGGAAAGCTCTTGCTGGTCTTCACCTTCCCCCTGCAGCCTATTCACAGGCACAACAGGTTTTGGGATCTGTGCTTGCCCAGAGAAGGAACATCTCACGGTGCGCATCCTCGGCAGAGCCTGTTCCCGAAAAGGCAAACGTCCGGCTCCTTGTCCCACACGGAAGGTGGCAGCCCGGAAAGCTCTTGCTGGTCTTCACCTTCCCCCTGCAGCCTATTCACAGGCACAACAGTTTTGGGGATCTGTGCTTGCCCAGAGAAGGAACATCTCACGGTGCGCATCCTCGGCAGAGCCTGTTCCCGAAAAGGCAAACGTCCGGCTCCTTGTCCCACACGGAAGGTGGCAGCCCGGAAAGCTGTTGCTGGTCTTCACCTTCCCCCTGCAGCCTATTCACAGGCACAACAGGTTTGGGGATCTGTGCTTGCCCAGAGAAGGAACATCTCACGGTGCGCATCCTCGGCAGAGCCTGTTCCCAAAAAGGCAAACGTCCGGCTCCTTGTCCCACACGGAAGGTGGCAGCCCGGAAAGCTCTTGCTGGTCTTCACCTTCCCCCTGCGGCCTATTGACAGGCACAACAGGTTTTGGGATCTCTGCTTGCCCAGAGAAGGAACATCTCACGGTGCGCATCCTCGGCAGAGCCTGTTCCCGAAAAGGCAAACGTCCGGCTCCTTGTCCCACACGGAAGGTGGCAGCCCTGAAAGCTGTTGCTGGTCTTCACCTTCCCCCTGCAGCCTATTCACAGGCACAACAGGTTTGGGGATCTGTGCTTGCGCAGAGAAGGAACAGCTCACGGTGCGCATCCTCGGCAGAGCCTGTTCCCGAAAAGGCAAACGTCCGGCTCCTTGTCCCACACGGAAGGTGGCAGACCTGAAAGCTATTGCTGGTCTTCACCTTCCCCCTGCAGCCTATTCACAGGCACAACAGGTTTGGGGATCTGTGCTTGCCCAGAGAAGGAACATCTCACGGTGCGCATCCTCGGCAGAGCTTGTTCCCGAAAAGGCAAACGTCCGGCTCCTTGTCCCACACGGAAGGTGGCAGCCCGGAAAGCTGTTGCTGGTCTTCACCTTCCCCCTGCAGCCTATTCACAGGCACAACAGGTTTGGGGATCTGTGCTTGCCCAGAGAAGGAACATCTCACGGTGCGCATCCTCGGCAGAGCCTGTTCCCAAAAAGGCAAACGTCCGGCTCCTTGTCCCACACGGAAGGTGGCAGCCCGGAAAGCTGTTGCTGATCTTCACCTTCCCCCTGCAGCCTATTCACAGGCACAACAGGTTTGGGGATCTGTGCTTGCGCAGAGAAGGAACATCTCACGGTGCGCATCCTCGGCAGAGCCTGTTCCCGAAAAGGCAAACGTCCGGCTCCTTGTCCCACACAGAAGGTGGCAGCCCGGAAAGCTGTTGCTGGTCTTCACCTTCCCCCTGCAGCCTATTCACAGGCACAACAGGTTTGGGGATCTGTGCTTGCCCAGAGAAGGAACATCTCACGGTGCGCATCCTTGGCAGAGCCTGTTCCCGAAAAGGCAAATGTCCGGCTCCTTGTCCCACACGGATGGTGGCAGCCCGGAAAGCTGTTGCTGGTCTTCACCTTCCCCCTGCAGCCTATTCACAGGCACAACAGGTTTTGGGATCTGTGCTTGCCCAGAGAAGGAACATCTCACGGTGCGCATCCTCGGCAGAGCCTGTTCCCGAAAAGGCAAACGTCCGGCTCCTTGTCCCACACGGATGGTGGCATCCCTGAAAGCTGTTGCTGGTCTTCACCTTCCCCCTGCGGCCTATTCACAGGCACAACAGGTTTGGGGATCTGTGCTTCCCCAGAGAAGGAACATCTCACGGTGCGCATCCTCGGCAGAGCCTGTTCCCGAAAAGGCAAACGTCCGGCTCCTTGTCCCACACGGAAGGTGGCAGCCCGGAAAGCTCTTGCTGGTCTTCACCTTCCCCCTGCGGCCTATTCACAGGCACAACAGGTTTTGGGATCTGTGCTTGCGCAGAGAAGGAACATCTCACGGTGCGCATCCTCGGCAGAGCCTGTTCCCAAAAAGGCAAACGTCCGGCTCCTTGTCCCACACGGAAGGTGGCAGCCCGGAAAGCTCTTGCTGGTCTTCACCTTCCCCCTGCAGCCTATTCACAGGCACAACAGGTTTGGGGATCTGTGCTTGCCCAGAGAAGGAACATCTCACGGTGCGCAGCCTCGGCAGAGCCTGTTCCCGAAAAGGCAAACGTCCGGCTCCTTGTCCCACACGGAAGGTGGCAGCCCGGAAAGCTGTTGCTGGTCTTCACCTTCCCCCTGCAGCCTATTCACAGGCACAACTGGTTTGGGGATCTGTGCTTGCCCAGAGAAGGAACATCTCACGGTGCGCATCCTCGGCAGAGCCTGTTCCCGAAAAGGCAAACGTCCGGCTCCTTGTCCCACACGGAAGGTGGCAGCCCGGAAAGCTCTTGCTGGTCTTCACCTTCCCCCTGCAGCCTATTCACAGGCACAACAGGTTTGGGGATCTGTGCTTGCCCAGAGAAGGAACATCTCACGGTGCGCATCCTCGGCAGAGCCTGTTCCCGAAAAGGCAAACGTCCGGCTCCTTGTCCCACACGGAAGGTGGCAGCCCGGAAAGCTCTTGCTGGTCTTCACCTTCCCCCTGCAGCCTATTCACAGGCACAACAGTTTTGGGGAATCTGTGCTTGCCCAGAGAAGGAACATCTCACGGTGCGCATCCTCGGCAGAGCCTGTTCCCGAAAAGGCAAACGTCCGGCTCCTTGTCCCACACGGAAGGTGGCAGCCCGGAAAGCTGTTGCTGGTCTTCACCTTCCCCCTGCAGCCTATTCACAGGCACAACAGGTTTTGGGATCTGTGCTTGCCCAGAGAAGGAACATCTCACGGTGCGCAGCCTCGGCAGAGCCTGTTCCCAAAAAGGCAAACGTCCGGCTCCTTGTCCCACACGGAAGGTGGCAGCCCGGAAAGCTGTTGCTGGTCTTCACCTTCCCCCTGCAGCCTATTCACAGGCACAACAGGTTTGGGGATCTGTGCTTGCCCAGAGAAGGAACATCTCACGGTGCGCAGCCTCGGCAGAGCCTGTTCCCGAAAAGGCAAACGTCCGGCTCCTTGTCCCACACGGAAGGTGGCAGCCCGGAAAGCTCTTGCTGGTCTTCACCTTCCCCCTGCAGCCTATTCACAGGCACAACAGGTTTTGGGATCTGTGCTTGCGCAGAGAAGGAACATCTCACGGTGCGCATCCTCGGCAGAGCCTGTTCCCGAAAAGGCAAACGTCCGGCTCCTTGTCCCACACGGAAGGTGGCAGCCCGGAAAGCTGTTGCTGGTCTTCACCTTCCCCCTGCAGCCTATTCACAGGCACAACAGGTTTTGGGATCTGTGCTTGCCCAGAGAAGGAACATCTCACGGTGCGCATCCTCGGCAGAGCCTGTTCCCAAAAAGGCAAACGTCCGGCTCCTTGTCCCACACGGAAGGTGGCAGCCCTGAAAGCTGTTGCTGGTCTTCACCTTCCCCCTGCGGCCTATTCACAGGCACAACAGGTTTGGGGATCTGTGCTTGCCCAGAGAAGGAACATCTCACGGTGCGCATCCTCGGCAGAGCCTGTTCCCGAAAAGGCAAACGTCCGGCTCCTTGTCCCACACGGAAGGTGGCAGCACTGAAAGCTGTTGCTGGTCTTCACCTTCCCCCCTCGGCCTATTCACAGGCACAACAGGTTTTGGGATCTCTGCTTGCGCAGAGAAGGAACATCTCACGGTGCGCATCCTCGGCAGAGCCTGTTCCCGAAAAGGCAAACGTCCGGCTCCTTGTCCCACACGGAAGGTGGCAGCCCGGAAAGCTGTTGCTGGTCTTCACCTTCCCCCTGCAGCCTATTCACAGGCACAACAGGTTTGGGGATCTGTGCTTGCCCAGAGAAGGAACATCTCACGGTGCGCATCCTCGGCAGAGCCTGTTCCCGAAAAGGCAAACGTCCGGCTCCTTGTCCCACACGGAAGGTGGCAGCCCGGAAAGCTGTTGCTGGTCTTCACCTTCCCCCTGCAGCCTATTCACAGGCACAACAGGTTTGGGGATCTGTGCTTGCCCAGAGAAGGAACATCTCACGGTGCGCATCCTCGGCAGAGCCTGTTCCCAAAAAGGCAAACGTCCGGCTCCTTGTCCCACACGGAAGGTGGCAGCCCGGAAAGCTCTTGCTGGTCTTCACCTTCCCCCTGCGGCCTATTGACAGGCACAACAGGTTTTGGGATCTCTGCTTGCCCAGAGAAGGAACATCTCACGGTGCGCATCCTCGGCAGAGCCTGTTCCCGAAAAGGCAAACGTCCGGCTCCTTGTCCCACACGGAAGGTGGCAGCCCGGAAAGCTGTTGCTGGTCTTCACCTTCCCCCTGCAGCCTATTCACAGGCACAACAGGTTTGGGGATCTGTGCTTGCGCAGAGAAGCAACAGCTCACGGTGCGCAGCCTCGGCAGAGCCTGTTCCCGAAAAGGCAAACGTCCGGCTCCTTGTCCCACACGGAAGGTGGCAGACCTGAAAGCTGTTGCTGGTCTTCACCTTCCCCCTGCAGCCTATTCACAGGCACAACAGGTTTTGGGATCTGTGCTTGCCCAGAGAAGGAACATCTCACGGTGCGCATCCTCGGCAGAGCCTGTTCCCGAAAAGGCAAACGTCCGGCTCCTTGTCCCACACGGAAGGTGGCAGCCCGGAAAGCTGTTGCTGGTCTTCACCTTCCCCCTGCAGCCTATTCACAGGCACAACAGGTTTGGGGATCTGTGCTTGCCCAGAGAAGGAACATCTCACGGTGCGCAGCCTCGGCAGAGCCTGTTCCCGAAAAGGCAAACGTCCGGCTCCTTGTCCCACACGGAAGGTGGCAGCCCGGAAAGCTGTTGCTGGTCTTCACCTTCCCCCTGCAGCCTATTCACAGGCACAACAGGTTTGGGGATCTGTGCTTGCGCAGAGAAGGAACATCTCACGGTGCGCAGCCTCGGCAGAGCCTGTTCCCGAAAAGGCAAACGTCCGGCTCCTTGTCCCACACAGAAGGTGGCAGCCCGGAAAGCTGTTGCTGGTCTTCACCTTCCCCCTGCAGCCTATTCACAGGCACAACAGGTTTGGGGATCTGTGCTTGCGCAGAGAAGGAACATCTCACGGTGCGCATCCTCGGCAGAGCCTGTTCCCGAAAAGGCAAACGTCCGGCTCCTTGTCCCACACGGATGGTGGCAGCCCGGAAAGCTGTTGCTGGTCTTCACCTTCCCCCTGCAGCCTATTCACAGGCACAACAGGTTTTGGGATCTGTGCTTGCCCAGAGAAGGAACATCTCACGGTGCGCAGCCTCGGCAGAGCCTGTTCCCAAAAAGGCAAACGTCCGGCTCCTTGTCCCACACGGATGGTGGCATCCCTGAAAGCTGTTGCTGGTCTTCACCTTCCCCCTGCGGCCTATTCACAGGCACAACAGGTTTGGGGATCTGTGCTTGCGCAGAGAAGGAACATCTCACGGTGCGCAGCCTCGGCAGAGCCTGTTCCCGAAAAGGCAAACGTCCGGCTCCTTGTCCCACACGGAAGGTGGCAGCCCGGAAAGCTGTTGCTGGTCTTCACCTTCCCCCTGCAGCCTATTCACAGGCACAACAGGTTTGGGGATCTGTGCTTGCGCAGAGAAGGAACATCTCACGGTGCGCAGCCTCGGCAGAGCCTGTTCCCGAAAAGGCAAACGTCCGGCTCCTTGTCCCACACAGAAGGTGGCAGCCCGGAAAGCTGTTGCTGGTCTTCACCTTCCCCCTGCAGCCTATTCACAGGCACAACAGGTTTGGGGATCTGTGCTTGCGCAGAGAAGGAACATCTCACGGTGCGCATCCTCGGCAGAGCCTGTTCCCGAAAAGGCAAACGTCCGGCTCCTTGTCCCACACGGAAGGTGGCAGCCCTGAAAGCTCTTGCTGGTCTTCACCTTCCCCCTGCAGCCTATTCACAGGCACAACTGGTTTGGGGATCTGTGCTTGCCCAGAGAAGGAACATCTCACGGTGCGCATCCTCGGCAGAGCCTGTTCCCGAAAAGGCAAACGTCCGGCTCCTTGTCCCACACGGAAGGTGGCAGCCCGGAAAGCTCTTGCTGGTCTTCACCTTCCCCCTGCAGCCTACTCACAGGCACAACAGGTTTGGGGATCTGTGCTTGCCCAGAGAAGGAACATCTCACGGTGCGCATCCTCGGCAGAGCCTGTTCCCGAAAAGGCAAACGTCCGGCTCCTTGTCCCACACGGAAGGTGGCAGCCCGGAAAGCTGTTGCTGGTCTTCACCTTCCCCCTGCAGCCTATTCACAGGCACAACAGGTTTGGGGATCTGTGCTTGCCCAGAGAAGGAACATCTCACGGTGCGCATCCTCGGCAGAGCCTGTTCCCGAAAAGGCAAACGTCCGGCTCCTTGTCCCACACGGAAGGTGGCAGCCCGGAAAGCTCTTGCTGGTCTTCACCTTCCCCCTGCAGCCTATTCACAGGCACAACAGGTTTGGGGATCTGTGCTTGCCCAGAGAAGGAACATCTCACGGTGCGCATCCTCGGCAGAGCCTGTTCCCGAAAAGGCAAACGTCCGGCTCCTTGTCCCACACGGAAGGTGGCAGCCCTGAAAGCTGTTGCTGGTCTTCACCTTCCCCCTGCAGCCTATTCACAGGCACAACTGGTTTGGGGATCTGTGCTTGCCCAGAGAAGGAACATCTCACGGTGCGCATCCTCGGCAGAGCCTGTTCCCGAAAAGGCAAACGTCCGGCTCCTTGTCCCACACGGAAGGTGGCAGCCCGGAAAGCTGTTGCTGGTCTTCACCTTCCCCCTGCAGCCTATTCACAGGCACAACAGGTTTTGGGATCTGTGCTTGCCCAGAGAAGGAACATCTCACGGTGCGCATCCTCGGCAGAGCCTGTTCCCGAAAAGGCAAACGTCCGGCTCCTTGTCCCACACGGAAGGTGGCAGCCCGGAAAGCTCTTGCTGATCTTCACCTTCCCCCTGCAGCCTATTCACAGGCACAACAGTTTTGGGGAATCTGTGCTTGCCCAGAGAAGGAACATCTCACGGTGCGCATCCTCGGCAGAGCCTGTTCCCGAAAAGGCAAACGTCCGGCTCCTTGTCCCACACGGAAGGTGGCAGCCCGGAAAGCTGTTGCTGGTCTTCACCTTCCCCCTGCAGCCTATTCACAGGCACAACAGGTTTGGGGATCTGTGCTTGCCCAGAGAAGGAACATCTCACGGTGCGCATCCTCGGCAGAGCCTGTTCCCGAAAAGGCAAACGTCCGGCTCCTTGTCCCACACGGAAGGTGGCAGCCCGGAAAGCTGTTGCTGGTCTTCACCTTCCCCCTGCAGCCTATTCACAGGCACAACAGGTTTGGGGATCTGTGCTTGCCCAGAGAAGGAACATCTCACGGTGCGCAGCCTCGGCAGAGCCTGTTCCCGAAAAGGCAAACGTCCGGCTCCTTGTCCCACACGGAAGGTGGCAGCCCGGAAAGCTCTTGCTGGTCTTCACCTTCCCCCTGCAGCCTATTCACAGGCACAACAGGTTTTGGGATCTGTGCTTGCCCAAAGACGCAATCTCTCACGGTGCGCATCCTCGGCAGAGCCTGTTCCCGAAAAGGCAAACGTCCGGCTCCTTGTCCCACACGGATGGTGGCAGCCCTGAAAGCTGTTGCTGGTCTTCACCTTCCCCCTGCAGCCTATTCACAGGCACAACAGGTTTTGGGATCTGTGCTTGCCCAGAGAAGGAACATCTCACGGTGCGCATCCTCGGCAGAGCCTGTTCCCGAAAAGGCAAACGTCCGGCTCCTTGTCCCACACGGAAGGTGGCATCCCTGAAAGCTGTTGCTGGTCTTCACCTTCCCCCTGCGGCCTATTCACAGGCACAACAGGTTTTGGGATCTGTGCTTGCCCAGAGAAGGAACATCTCACGGTGCGCATCCTCGGCAGAGCCTGTTCCCGAAAAGGCAAACGTCCGGCTCCTTGTCCCACACGGAAGGTGGCAGCACTGAAAGCTGTTGCTGGTCTTCACCTTCCCCCCTCGGCCTATTCACAGGCACAACAGGTTTGGGGATCTCTGCTTGCGCAGAGAAGGAACATCTCACGGTGCGCATCCTCGGCAGAGCCTGTTCCCGAAAAGGCAAACGTCCGGCTCCTTGTCCCACACGGAAGGTGGCAGCCCGGAAAGCTGTTGCTGGTCTTCACCTTCCCCCTGCAGCCTATTCACAGGCACAACAGGTTTGGGGATCTGTGCTTGCCCAGAGAAGGAACATCTCACGGTGCGCATCCTCGGCAGAGCCTGTTCCCGAAAAGGCAAACGTCCGGCTCCTTGTCCCACACGGAAGGTGGCAGCCCGGAAAGCTGTTGCTGGTCTTCACCTTCCCCCTGCAGCCTATTCACAGGCACAACAGGTTTTGGGATCTGTGCTTGCCCAGAGAAGGAACATCTCACGGTGCGCATCCTCGGCAGAGCCTGTTCCCGAAAAGGCAAACGTCCGGCTCCTTGTCCCACACGGAAGGTGGCAGCCCGGAAAGCTGTTGCTGGTCTTCACCTTCCCCCTGCAGCCTATTCACAGGCACAACAGGTTTGGGGATCTGTGCTTGCCCAGAGAAGGAACATCTCACGGTGCGCATCCTCGGCAGAGCCTGTTCCCGAAAAGGCAAACGTCCGGCTCCTTGTCCCACACGGAAGGTGGCAGCCCGGAAAGCTGTTGCTGGTCTTCACCTTCCCCCTGCAGCCTATTCACAGGCACAACAGGTTTGGGGATCTGTGCTTGCCCAGAGAAGGAACATCTCACGGTGCGCAGCCTCGGCAGAGCCTGTTCCCGAAAAGGCAAACGTCCGGCTCCTTGTCCCACACGGAAGGTGGCAGCCCGGAAAGCTGTTGCTGGTCTTCACCTTCCCCCTGCGGCCTATTCACAGGCACAACAGGTTTTGGGATCTGTGCTTGCGCAGAGAAGGAACATCTCACGGTGCGCATCCTCGGCAGAGCCTGTTCCCGAAAAGGCAAACGTCCGGCTCCTTGTCCCACACGGAAGGTGGCAGCCCGGAAAGCTCTTGCTGGTCTTCACCTTCCCCCTGCAGCCTATTCACAGGCACAACAGGTTTGGGGATCTGTGCTTGCCCAGAGAAGGAACATCTCACGGTGCGCATCTTCGGCAGAGCCTGTTCCCGAAAAGGCAAACGTCCGGCTCCTTGTCCCACACGGAAGGTGGCAGCCCGGAAAGCTGTTGCTGGTCTTCACCTTCCCCCTGCAGCCTATTCACAGGCACAACAGTTTTGGGGAATCTGTGCTTGCCCAGAGAAGGAACATCTCACGGTGCGCATCCTCGGCAGAGCCTGTTCCCGAAAAGGCAAACGTCCGACTCCTTGTCCCACACGGAAGGTGGCAGCCCGGAAAGCTGTTGCTGGTCTTCACCTTCCCCCTGCAGCCTATTCACAGGCACAACAGGTTTTGGGATCTGTGCTTGCCCAGAGAAGGAACATCTCACGGTGCGCATCCTCGGCAGAGCCTGTTCCCGAAAAGGCAAACGTCCGGCTCCTTGTCCCACACGGAAGGTGGCAGCCCGGAAAGCTGTTGCTGGTCTTCACCTTCCCCCTGCAGCCTATTCACAGGCACAACAGGTTTGGGGATCTGTGCTTGCCCAGAGAAGGAACATCTCACGGTGCGCATCCTCGGCAGAGCCTGTTCCCGAAAAGGCAAACATCCGGCTCCTTGTCCCACACGGAAGGTGGCAGCCCGGAAAGCTCTTGCTGGTCTTCACCTTCCCCCTGCAGCCTATTCACAGGCACAACAGGTTTGGGGATCTGTGCTTGCCCAGAGAAGGAACATCTCACGGTGCGCAGCCTCGGCAGAGCCTGTTCCCGAAAAGGCAAACGTCCGGCTCCTTGTCCCACACGGAAGGTGGCAGACCTGAAAGCTGTTGCTGGTCTTCACCTTCCCCCTGCAGCCTATTCACAGGCACAACAGGTTTGGGGATCTGTGCTTGCGCAGAGAAGGAACATCTCACGGTGCGCATCCTCGGCAGAGCCTGTTCCCGAAAAGGCAAACGTCCGGCTCCTTGTCCCACACGGAAGGTGGCAGCCCGGAAAGCTCTTGCTGGTCTTCACCTTCCCCCTGCAGCCTATTCACAGGCACAACAGGTTTGGGGATCTGTGCTTGCGCAGAGAAGGAACATCTCACGGTGGGCATCCTCGGCAGAGCCTGTTCCCGAAAAGGCAAACGTCCGGCTCCTTGTCCCACACGGAAGGTGGCAGCCCGGAAAGCTGTTGCTGGTCTTCACCTTCCCCCTGCAGCCTATTCACAGGCACAACAGGTTTTGGGATCTGTGCTTGCCCAGAGAAGGAACATCTCACGGTGCGCAGCCTCGGCAGAGCCTGTTCCCGAAAAGGCAAACGTCCGGCTCCTTGTCCCACACGGAAGGTGGCAGCCCGGAAAGCTGTTGCTGGTCTTCACCTTCCCCCTGCAGCCTATTCACAGGCACAACAGGTTTGGGGATCTGTGCTTGCCCAGAGAAGGAACATCTCACGGTGCGCATCCTCGGCAGAGCCTGTTCCCGAAAAGGCAAACGGCCGGCTCCTTGTCCCACACGGAAGGTGGCAGCCCGGAAAGCTCTTGCTGGTCTTCACCTTCCCCCTGCAGCCTATTCACAGGCACAACAGGTTTTGGGATCTGTGCTTGCCCAGAGAAGGAACATCTCACGGTGCGCATCCTCGGCAGAGCCTGTTCCCGAAAAGGCAAACGTCCGGCTCCTTGTCCCACACGGAAGGTGGCAGCCCGGAAAGCTGTTGCTGGTCTTCACCTTCCCCCTGCAGCCTATTCACAGGCACAACAGGTTTTGGGATCTGTGCTTGCCCAGAGAAGGAACATCTCACGGTGCGCATCCTCGGCAGAGCCTGTTCCCGAAAAGGCAAACGTCCGGCTCCTTGTCCCACACGGAAGGTGGCAGCCCTGAAAGCTGTTGCTGGTCTTCACCTTCCCCCTGCAGCCTATTCACAGGCACAACAGGTTTGGGGATCTGTGCTTGCCCAGAGAAGGAACATCTCACGGTGCGCAGCCTCGGCAGAGCCTGTTCCCGAAAAGGCAAACGTCCGGCTCCTTGTCCCACACGGAAGGTGGCAGACCTGAAAGCTGTTGCTGGTCTTCACCTTCCCCCTGCAGCCTATTCACAGGCACAACAGGTTTTGGGATCTGTGCTTGCCCAGAGAAGGAACATCTCACGGTGCGCATCCTCGGCAGAGCCTGTTCCCGAAAAGGCAAACGTCCGGCTCCTTGTCCCACACGGAAGGTGGCAGCACTGAAAGCTGTTGCTGGTCTTCACCTTCCCCCCTCGGCCTATTCACAGGCACAACAGGTTTGGGGATCTCTGCTTGCGCAGAGAAGGAACATCTCACGGTGCGCATCCTCGGCAGAGCCTGTTCCCGAAAAGGCAAACGTCCGGCTCCTTGTCCCACACGGAAGGTGGCAGCCCTGAAAGCTGTTGCTGGTCTTCACCTTCCCCCTGCAGCCTATTCACAGGCACAACAGGTTTGGGGATCTGTGCTTGCCCAGAGAAGGAACATCTCACGGTGCGCATCCTCGGCAGAGCCTGTTCCCGAAAAGGCAAACGTCCGGCTCCTTGTCCCACACGGAAGGTGGCAGCCCGGAAAGCTCTTGCTGGTCTTCACCTTCCCCCTGCAGCCTATTCACAGGCACAACAGTTTTGGGGAATCTGTGCTTGCCCAGAGAAGGAACATCTCACGGTGCGCATCCTCGGCAGAGCCTGTTCCCGAAAAGGCAAACGTCCGGCTCCTTGTCCCACACGGAAGGTGGCAGCCCGGAAAGCTGTTGCTGGTCTTCACCTTCCCCCTGCAGCCTATTCACAGGCACAACAGGTTTGGGGATCTGTGCTTGCCCAGAGAAGGAACATCTCACGGTGCGCATCCTCGGCAGAGCCTGTTCCCGAAAAGGCAAACGTCCGGCTCCTTGTCCCACACGGAAGGTGGCAGCCCGGAAAGCTGTTGCTGGTCTTCACCTTCCCCCTGCAGCCTATTCACAGGCACAACAGGTTTTGGGATCTGTGCTTGCGCAGAGAAGGAACATCTCACGGTGCGCATCCTCGGCAGAGCCTGTTCCCGAAAAGGCAAACGTCCGGCTCCTTGTCCCACACGGAAGGTGGCAGACCTGAAAGCTGTTGCTGGTCTTCACCTTCCCCCTGCAGCCTATTCACAGGCACAACAGTTTTGGGGAATCTGTGCTTGCCCAGAGAAGGAACATCTCACGGTGCGCAGCCTCGGCAGAGCCTGTTCCCGAAAAGGCAAACGTCCGGCTCCTTGTCCCACACGGAAGGTGGCAGCCCGGAAAGCTCTTGCTGGTCTTCACCTTCCCCCTGCAGCCTATTCACAGGCACAACAGGTTTGGGGATCTGTGCTTGCCCAGAGAAGGAACATCTCACGGTGCGCATCCTCGGCAGAGCCTGTTCCCGAAAAGGCAAACGTCCGGCTCCTTGTCCCACACGGAAGGTGGCAGCCCGGAAAGCTGTTGCTGGTCTTCACCTTCCCCCTGCAGCCTATTCACAGGCACAACAGGTTTGGGGATCTGTGCTTGCCCAGAGAAGGAACATCTCACGGTGCGCATCCTCGGCAGAGCCTGTTCCCGAAAAGGCAAACGTCCGGCTCCTTGTCCCACACGGAAGGTGGCAGCCCTGAAAGCTGTTGCTGGTCTTCACCTTCCCCCTGCAGCCTATTCACAGGCACAACAGGTTTTGGGATCTGTGCTTGCGCAGAGAAGGAACATCTCACGGTGCGCATCCTCGGCAGAGCCTGTTCCCGAAAAGGCAAACGTCCGGCTCCTTGTCCCACACGGAAGGTGGCAGCCCTGAAAGCTGTTGCTGGTCTTCACCTTCCCCCTGCAGCCTATTCACAGGCACAACAGGTTTTGGGATCTGTGCTTGCCCAGAGAAGGAACATCTCACGGTGCGCAGCCTCGGCAGAGCCTGTTCCCGAAAAGGCAAACATCCGGCTCCTTGTCCCACACGGAAGGTGGCAGCCCGGAAAGCTGTTGCTGGTCTTCACCTTCCCCCTGCAGCCTATTCACAGGCACAACAGGTTTGGGGATCTGTGCTTGCCCAGAGAAGGAACATCTCACGGTGCGCATCCTCGGCAGAGCCTGTTCCCGAAAAGGCAAACGTCCGGCTCCTTGTCCCACACGGAAGGTGGCAGACCTGAAAGCTCTTGCTGGTCTTCACCTTCCCCCTGCAGCCTATTCACAGGCACAACAGGTTTTGGGATCTGTGCTTGCCCAGAGAAGGAACATCTCACGGTGCGCATCCTCGGCAGAGCCTGTTCCCGAAAGGGCAAACGTCCGGCTCCTTGTCCCACACGGAAGGTGGCAGCCCGGAAAGCTCTTGCTGGTCTTCACCTTCCCCCTGCAGCCTATTCACAGGCACAACAGGTTTTGGGATCTGTGCTTGCCCAGAGAAGGAACATCTCACGGTGCGCATCCTCGGCAGAGCCTGTTCCCGAAAAGGCAAACGTCCGGCTCCTTGTCCCACACGGAAGGTGGCAGCCCGGAAAGCTGTTGCTGGTCTTCACCTTCCCCCTGCAGCCTATTCACAGGCACAACAGGTTTGCGGATCTGTGCTTGCCCAGAGAAGGAACATCTCACGGTGCGCATCCTCGGCAGAGCCTGTTCCCGAAAAGGCAAACGTCCGGCTCCTTGTCCCACACGGAAGGTGGCAGCCCGGAAAGCTCTTGCTGGTCTTCACCTTCCCCCTGCAGCCTATTCACAGGCACAACAGGTTTTGGGATCTGTGCTTGCCCAGAGAAGGAACATCTCACGGTGCGCATCCTCGGCAGAGCCTGTTCCCGAAAAGGCAAACGTCCGGCTCCTTGTCCCACACGGAAGGTGGCAGCACTGAAAGCTGTTGCTGGTCTTCACCTTCCCCCCTCGGCCTATTCACAGGCACAACAGGTTTGGGGATCTCTGCTTGCGCAGAGAAGGAACATCTCACGGTGCGCATCCTCGGCAGAGCCTGTTCCCGAAAAGGCAAACGTCCGGCTCCTTGTCCCACACGGAAGGTGGCAGCCCTGAAAGCTGTTGCTGGTCTTCACCTTCCCCCTGCAGCCTATTCACAGGCACAACAGGTTTGGGGATCTGTGCTTGCCCAGAGAAGGAACATCTCACGGTGCGCATCCTCGGCAGAGCCTGTTCCCGAAAAGGCAAACGTCCGGCTCCTTGTCCCACACGGAAGGTGGCAGCCCGGAAAGCTCTTGCTGGTCTTCACCTTCCCCCTGCAGCCTATTCACAGGCACAACAGTTTTGGGGAATCTGTGCTTGCCCAGAGAAGGAACATCTCACGGTGCGCATCCTCGGCAGAGCCTGTTCCCGAAAAGGCAAACGTCCGGCTCCTTGTCCCACACGGAAGGTGGCAGCCCGGAAAGCTGTTGCTGGTCTTCACCTTCCCCCTGCAGCCTATTCACAGGCACAACAGGTTTGGGGATCTGTGCTTGCCCAGAGAAGGAACATCTCACGGTGCGCATCCTCGGCAGAGCCTGTTCCCGAAAAGGCAAACGTCCGGCTCCTTGTCCCACACGGAAGGTGGCAGCCCGGAAAGCTGTTGCTGCTCTTCACCTTCCCCCTGCAGCCTATTCACAGGCACAACAGGTTTGGGGATCTGTGCTTGCCCAGAGAAGGAACATCTCACGGTGCGCATCCTCGGCAGAGCCTGTTCCCGAAAAGGCAAACGTCCGGCTCCTTGTCCCACACGGAAGGTGGCAGACCTGAAAGCTGTTGCTGGTCTTCACCTTCCCCCTGCAGCCTATTCACAGGCACAACAGGTTTTGGGATCTGTGCTTGCCCAGAGAAGGAACATCTCACGGTGCGCATCCTCGGCAGAGCCTGTTCCCGAAAAGGCCAACGTCCGGCTCCTTGTCCCACACGGAAGGTGGCAGCCCGGAAAGCTGTTGCTGGTCTTCACCTTCCCCCTGCAGCCTATTCACAGGCACAACAGTTTTGGGGAATCTGTGCTTGCCCAGAGAAGGAACATCTCACGGTGCGCAGCCTCGGCAGAGCCTGTTCCCGAAAAGGCAAACGTCCGGCTCCTTGTCCCACACGGAAGGTGGCAGCCCGGAAAGCTCTTGCTGGTCTTCACCTTCCCCCTGCAGCCTATTCACAGGCACAACAGGTTTGGGGATCTGTGCTTGCCCAGAGAAGGAACATCTCACGGTGCGCATCCTCGGCAGAGCCTGTTCCCGAAAAGGCAAACGTCCGGCTCCTTGTCCCACACGGAAGGTGGCAGCCCGGAAAGCTGTTGCTGGTCTTCACCTTCCCCCTGCAGCCTATTCACAGGCACAACAGGTTTGGGGATCTGTGCTTGCCCAGAGAAGGAACATCTCACGGTGCGCATCCTCGGCAGAGCCTGTTCCCGAAAAGGCAAACGTCCGGCTCCTTGTCCCACACGGAAGGTGGCAGCCCTGAAAGCTGTTGCTGGTCTTCACCTTCCCCCTGCAGCCTATTCACAGGCACAACAGGTTTTGGGATCTGTGCTTGCGCAGAGAAGGAACATCTCACGGTGCGCATCCTCGGCAGAGCCTGTTCCCGAAAAGGCAAACGTCCGGCTCCTTGTCCCACACGGAAGGTGGCAGCCCGGAAAGCTCTTGCTGGTCTTCACCTTCCCCCTGCAGCCTATTCACAGGCACAACAGGTTTTGGGATCTGTGCTTGCCCAGAGAAGGAACATCTCACGGTGCGCAGCCTCGGCAGAGCCTGTTCCCGAAAAGGCAAACATCCGGCTCCTTGTCCCACACGGAAGGTGGCAGCCCGGAAAGCTCTTGCTGGTCTTCACCTTCCCCCTGCAGCCTATTCACAGGCACAACAGGTTTGCGGATCTGTGCTTGCCCAGAGAAGGAACATCTCACGGTGCGCATCCTCGGCAGAGCCTGTTCCCGAAAAGGCAAACGTCCGGCTCCTTGTCCCACACGGAAGGTGGCAGACCTGAAAGCTCTTGCTGGTCTTCACCTTCCCCCTGCAGCCTATTCACAGGCACAACAGGTTTTGGGATCTGTGCTTGCCCAGAGAAGGAACATCTCACGGTGCGCATCCTCGGCACAGCCTGTTCCCGAAAGGGCAAACGTCCGGCTCCTTGTCCCACACGGAAGGTGGCAGCCCGGAAAGCTGTTGCTGGTCTTCACCTTCCCCCTGCAGCCTATTCACAGGCACAACAGGTTTTGGGATCTGTGCTTGCCCAGAGAAGGAACATCTCACGGTGCGCATCCTCGGCAGAGCCTGTTCCCGAAAAGGCAAACGTCCGGCTCCTTGTCCCACACGGAAGGTGGCAGCCCGGAAAGCTGTTGCTGGTCTTCACCTTCCCCCTGCAGCCTATTCACAGGCACAACAGGTTTTGGGATCTGTGCTTGCCCAGAGAAGGAACATCTCACGGTGCGCATCCTCGGCAGAGCCTGTTCCCGAAAAGGCAAACGTCCGGCTCCTTGTCCCACACGGAAGGTGGCAGCCCGGAAAGCTGTTGCTGGTCTTCACCTTCCCCCTGCAGCCTATTCACAGGCACAACAGGTTTGGGGATCTGTGCTTGCCCAGAGAAGGAACATCTCACGGTGCGCATCCTCGGCAGAGCCTGTTCCCGAAAGGGCAAACGTCCGGCTCCTTGTCCCACACGGAAGGTGGCAGCCCGGAAAGCTGTTGCTGGTCTTCACCTTCCCCCTGCAGCCTATTCACAGGCACAACAGGTTTTGGGATCTGTGCTTGCCCAGAGAAGGAACATCTCACGGTGCGCATCCTCGGCAGAGCCTGTTCCCGAAAAGGCAAACGTCCGGCTCCTTGTCCCACACGGAAGGTGGCAGCCCGGAAAGCTGTTGCTGGTCTTCACCTTCCCCCTGCAGCCTATTCACAGGCACAACAGGTTTGGGGATCTGTGCTTGCCCAGAGAAGGAACATCTCACGGTGCGCATCCTCGGCAGAGCCTGTTCCCGAAAAGGCAAACGTCCGGCTCCTTGTCCCACACGGAAGGTGGCAGCCCGGAAAGCTCTTGCTGGTCTTCACCTTCCCCCTGCAGCCTATTCACAGGCACAACAGGTTTTGGGATCTGTGCTTGCCCAGAGAAGGAACATCTCACGGTGCGCATCCTCGGCAGAGCCTGTTCCCGAAAAGGCAAACGTCCGGCTCCTTGTCCCACACGGAAGGTGGCAGCCCGGAAAGCTGTTGCTGGTCTTCACCTTCCCCCTGCAGCCAATTCACAGGCACAACAGGTTTGGGGATCTGTGCTTGCCCAGAGAAGGAACATCTCACGGTGCGCATCCTCGGCAGAGCCTGTTCCCGAAAAGGCAAACGTCCGGCTCCTTGTCCCACACGGAAGGTGGCAGCACTGAAAGCTGTTGCTGGTCTTCACCTTCCCCCCTCGGCCTATTCACAGGCACAACAGGTTTGGGGATCTCTGCTTGCGCAGAGAAGGAACATCT
The DNA here is from genome assembly GCF_947461875.1 of Haliaeetus albicilla. NCBI lineage: Eukaryota > Metazoa > Chordata > Aves > Accipitriformes > Accipitridae > Haliaeetus > Haliaeetus albicilla. The sequence continues at coordinate 18,172 of NW_027212546.1, forward strand.
CACGGTGCGCATCCTCGGCAGAGCCTGTTCCCGAAAAGGCAAACGTCCGGCTCCTTGTCCCACACGGAAGGTGGCAGCCCTGAAAGCTGTTGCTGGTCTTCACCTTCCCCCTGCAGCCTATTCACAGGCACAACAGGTTTGGGGATCTGTGCTTGCCCAGAGAAGGAACATCTCACGGTGCGCATCCTCGGCAGAGCCTGTTCCCGAAAAGGCAAACGTCCGGCTCCTTGTCCCACACGGAAGGTGGCAGCCCGGAAAGCTCTTGCTGGTCTTCACCTTCCCCCTGCAGCCTATTCACAGGCACAACAGTTTTGGGGAATCTGTGCTTGCCCAGAGAAGGAACATCTCACGGTGCGCATCCTCGGCAGAGCCTGTTCCCGAAAAGGCAAACGTCCGGCTCCTTGTCCCACACGGAAGGTGGCAGCCCGGAAAGCTGTTGCTGGTCTTCACCTTCCCCCTGCAGCCTATTCACAGGCACAACAGGTTTGGGGATCTGTGCTTGCCCAGAGAAGGAACATCTCACGGTGCGCATCCTCGGCAGAGCCTGTTCCCGAAAAGGCAAACGTCCGGCTCCTTGTCCCACACGGAAGGTGGCAGCCCGGAAAGCTGTTGCTGGTCTTCACCTTCCCCCTGCAGCCTATTCACAGGCACAACAGGTTTGGGGATCTGTGCTTGCGCAGAGAAGGAACATCTCACGGTGCGCATCCTCGGCAGAGCCTGTTCCCGAAAAGGCAAACGTCCGGCTCCTTGTCCCACACGGAAGGTGGCAGCCCGGAAAGCTGTTGCTGGTCTTCACCTTCCCCCTGCAGCCTATTCACAGGCACAACAGTTTTGGGGAATCTGTGCTTGCCCAGAGAAGGAACATCTCACGGTGCGCAGCCTCGGCAGAGCCTGTTCCCGAAAAGGCAAACGTCCGGCTCCTTGTCCCACACGGAAGGTGGCAGCCCGGAAAGCTCTTGCTGGTCTTCACCTTCCCCCTGCAGCCTATTCACAGGCACAACAGGTTTGGGGATCTGTGCTTGCCCAGAGAAGGAACATCTCACGGTGCGCATCCTCGGCAGAGCCTGTTCCCGAAAAGGCAAACGTCCGGCTCCTTGTCCCACACGGAAGGTGGCAGCCCGGAAAGCTGTTGCTGGTCTTCACCTTCCCCCTGCAGCCTATTCACAGGCACAACAGGTTTGGGGATCTGTGCTTGCCCAGAGAAGGAACATCTCACGGTGCGCATCCTCGGCAGAGCCTGTTCCCGAAAAGGCAAACGTCCGGCTCCTTGTCCCACACGGAAGGTGGCAGCCCTGAAAGCTGTTGCTGGTCTTCACCTTCCCCCTGCAGCCTATTCACAGGCACAACAGGTTTTGGGATCTGTGCTTGCGCAGAGAAGGAACATCTCACGGTGCGCATCCTCGGCAGAGCCTGTTCCCGAAAAGGCAAACGTCCGGCTCCTTGTCCCACACGGAAGGTGGCAGCCCTGAAAGCTGTTGCTGGTCTTCACCTTCCCCCTGCAGCCTATTCACAGGCACAACAGGTTTTGGGATCTGTGCTTGCCCAGAGAAGGAACATCTCACGGTGCGCAGCCTCGGCAGAGCCTGTTCCCGAAAAGGCAAACATCCGGCTCCTTGTCCCACACGGAAGGTGGCAGCCCGGAAAGCTCTTGCTGGTCTTCACCTTCCCCCTGCAGCCTATTCACAGGCACAACAGGTTTGCGGATCTGTGCTTGCCCAGAGAAGGAACATCTCACGGTGCGCATCCTCGGCAGAGCCTGTTCCCGAAAAGGCAAACGTCCGGCTCCTTGTCCCACACGGAAGGTGGCAGACCTGAAAGCTCTTGCTGGTCTTCACCTTCCCCCTGCAGCCTATTCACAGGCACAACAGGTTTTGGGATCTGTGCTTGCCCAGAGAAGGAACATCTCACGGTGCGCATCCTCGGCAGAGCCTGTTCCCGAAAAGGCAAACGTCCGGCTCCTTGTCCCACACGGAAGGTGGCAGCCCGGAAAGCTGTTGCTGGTCTTCACCTTCCCCCTGCAGCCTATTCACAGGCACAACAGGTTTGGGGATCTCTGCTTGCCCAGAGAAGGAACATCTCACGGTGCGCATCCTCGGCAGAGCCTGTTCCCGAAAAGGCAAACGTCCGGCTCCTTGTCCCACACGGAAGGTGGCAGCCCGGAAAGCTGTTGCTGGTCTTCACCTTCCCCCTGCAGCCTATTCACAGGCACAACAGGTTTTGGGATCTGTGCTTGCCCAGAGAAGGAACATCTCACGGTGCGCATCCTCGGCAGAGCCTGTTCCCGAAAAGGCAAACGTCCGGCTCCTTGTCCCACACGGAAGGTGGCAGACCTGAAAGCTGTTGCTGGTCTTCACCTTCCCCCTGCAGCCTATTCACAGGCACAACAGGTTTGGGGATCTGTGCTTGCCCAGAGAAGGAACATCTCACGGTGCGCATCCTCGGCAGAGCCTGTTCCCGAAAAGGCAAACGTCCGGCTCCTTGTCCCACACGGAAGGTGGCAGCCCGGAAAGCTCTTGCTGGTCTTCACCTTCCCCCTGCAGCCTATTCACAGGCACAACAGGTTTGGGGATCTGTGCTTGCCCAGAGAAGGAACATCTCACGGTGCGCATCCTCGGCAGAGCCTGTTCCCGAAAAGGCAAACGTCCGGCTCCTTGTCCCACACGGAAGGTGGCAGCCCGGAAAGCTGTTGCTGGTCTTCACCTTCCCCCTGCAGCCTATTCACAGGCACAACAGGTTTGGGGATCTGTGCTTGCCCAGAGAAGGAACATCTCATGGTGCGCATCCTCGGCAGAGCCTGTTCCCGAAAAGGCAAACGTCCGGCTCCTTGTCCCACACGGAAGGTGGCAGCCCGGAAAGCTGTTGCTGGTCTTCACCTTCCCCCTGCAGCCTATTCACAGGCACAACAGGTTTGGGGATCTGTGCTTGCCCAGAGAAGGAACATCTCACGGTGCGCATCCTCGGCAGAGCCTGTTCCCGAAAAGGCAAACGTCCGGCTCCTTGTCCCACACGGAAGGTGGCAGCCCTGAAAGCTGTTGCTGGTCTTCACCTTCCCCCTGCAGCCTATTCACAGGCACAACAGGTTTTGGGATCTGTGCTTGCGCAGAGAAGGAACATCTCACGGTGCGCATCCTCGGCAGAGCCTGTTCCCGAAAAGGCAAACGTCCGGCTCCTTGTCCCACACGGAAGGTGGCAGCCCTGAAAGCTGTTGCTGGTCTTCACCTTCCCCCTGCAGCCTATTCACAGGCACAACAGGTTTTGGGATCTGTGCTTGCCCAGAGAAGGAACATCTCACGGTGCGCAGCCTCGGCAGAGCCTGTTCCCGAAAAGGCAAACATCCGGCTCCTTGTCCCACACGGAAGGTGGCAGCCCGGAAAGCTCTTGCTGGTCTTCACCTTCCCCCTGCAGCCTATTCACAGGCACAACAGGTTTGCGGATCTGTGCTTGCCCAGAGAAGGAACATCTCACGGTGCGCATCCTCGGCAGAGCCTGTTCCCGAAAAGGCAAACGTCCGGCTCCTTGTCCCACACGGAAGGTGGCAGACCTGAAAGCTCTTGCTGGTCTTCACCTTCCCCCTGCAGCCTATTCACAGGCACAACAGGTTTTGGGATCTGTGCTTGCCCAGAGAAGGAACATCTCACGGTGCGCATCCTCGGCAGAGCCTGTTCCCGAAAGGGCAAACGTCCGGCTCCTTGTCCCACACGGAAGGTGGCAGCCCGGAAAGCTGTTGCTGGTCTTCACCTTCCCCCTGCAGCCTATTCACAGGCACAACAGGTTTTGGGATCTGTGCTTGCCCAGAGAAGGAACATCTCACGGTGCGCATCCTCGGCAGAGCCTGTTCCCGAAAAGGCAAACGTCCGGCTCCTTGTCCCACACGGAAGGTGGCAGCCCGGAAAGCTGTTGCTGGTCTTCACCTTCCCCCTGCAGCCTATTCACAGGCACAACAGGTTTGGGGATCTGTGCTTGCCCAGAGAAGGAACATCTCACGGTGCGCATCCTCGGCAGAGCCTGTTCCCGAAAAGGCAAACGTCCGGCTCCTTGTCCCACACGGAAGGTGGCAGACCTGAAAGCTGTTGCTGGTCTTCACCTTCCCCCTGCAGCCTATTCACAGGCACAACAGGTTTTGGGATCTGTGCTTGCCCAGAGAAGGAACATCTCACGGTGCGCATCCTCGGCAGAGCCTGTTCCCGAAAAGGCAAACGTCCGGCTCCTTGTCCCACACGGAAGGTGGCAGCACTGAAAGCTGTTGCTGGTCTTCACCTTCCCCCCTCGGCCTATTCACAGGCACAACAGGTTTGGGGATCTCTGCTTGCGCAGAGAAGGAACATCTCACGGTGCGCATCCTCGGCAGAGCCTGTTCCCGAAAAGGCAAACGTCCGGCTCCTTGTCCCACACGGAAGGTGGCAGCCCTGAAAGCTGTTGCTGGTCTTCACCTTCCCCCTGCAGCCTATTCACAGGCACAACAGGTTTGGGGATCTGTGCTTGCCCAGAGAAGGAACATCTCACGGTGCGCATCCTCGGCAGAGCCTGTTCCCGAAAAGGCAAACGTCCGGCTCCTTGTCCCACACGGAAGGTGGCAGCCCGGAAAGCTCTTGCTGGTCTTCACCTTCCCCCTGCAGCCTATTCACAGGCACAACAGTTTTGGGGAATCTGTGCTTGCCCAGAGAAGGAACATCTCACGGTGCGCATCCTCGGCAGAGCCTGTTCCCGAAAAGGCAAACGTCCGGCTCCTTGTCCCACACGGAAGGTGGCAGCCCGGAAAGCTGTTGCTGGTCTTCACCTTCCCCCTGCAGCCTATTCACAGGCACAACAGGTTTGGGGATCTGTGCTTGCCCAGAGAAGGAACATCTCACGGTGCGCATCCTCGGCAGAGCCTGTTCCCGAAAAGGCAAACGTCCGGCTCCTTGTCCCACACGGAAGGTGGCAGCCCGGAAAGCTGTTGCTGGTCTTCACCTTCCCCCTGCAGCCTATTCACAGGCACAACAGGTTTGGGGATCTGTGCTTGCCCAGAGAAGGAACATCTCACGGTGCGCATCCTCGGCAGAGCCTGTTCCCGAAAAGGCAAACGTCCGGCTCCTTGTCCCACACGGAAGGTGGCAGACCTGAAAGCTGTTGCTGGTCTTCACCTTCCCCCTGCAGCCTATTCACAGGCACAACAGGTTTTGGGATCTGTGCTTGCCCAGAGAAGGAACATCTCACGGTGCGCATCCTCGGCAGAGCCTGTTCCCGAAAAGGCAAACGTCCGGCTCCTTGTCCCACACGGAAGGTGGCAGCCCGGAAAGCTGTTGCTGGTCTTCACCTTCCCCCTGCAGCCTATTCACAGGCACAACAGTTTTGGGGAATCTGTGCTTGCCCAGAGAAGGAACATCTCACGGTGCGCAGCCTCGGCAGAGCCTGTTCCCGAAAAGGCAAACGTCCGGCTCCTTGTCCCACAGGGAAGGTGGCAGCCCGGAAAGCTCTTGCTGGTCTTCACCTTCCCCCTGCAGCCTATTCACAGGCACAACAGGTTTGGGGATCTGTGCTTGCCCAGAGAAGGAACATCTCACGGTGCGCATCCTCGGCAGAGCCTGTTCCCGAAAAGGCAAACGTCCGGCTCCTTGTCCCACACGGAAGGTGGCAGCCCGGAAAGCTGTTGCTGGTCTTCACCTTCCCCCTGCAGCCTATTCACAGGCACAACAGGTTTGGGGATCTGTGCTTGCCCAGAGAAGGAACATCTCACGGTGCGCATCCTCGGCAGAGCCTGTTCCCGAAAAGGCAAACGTCCGGCTCCTTGTCCCACACGGAAGGTGGCAGCCCTGAAAGCTGTTGCTGGTCTTCACCTTCCCCCTGCAGCCTATTCACAGGCACAACAGGTTTTGGGATCTGTGCTTGCGCAGAGAAGGAACATCTCACGGTGCGCATCCTCGGCAGAGCCTGTTCCCGAAAAGGCAAACGTCCGGCTCCTTGTCCCACACGGAAGGTGGCAGCCCTGAAAGCTGTTGCTGGTCTTCACCTTCCCCCTGCAGCCTATTCACAGGCACAACAGGTTTTGGGATCTGTGCTTGCCCAGAGAAGGAACATCTCACGGTGCGCAGCCTCGGCAGAGCCTGTTCCCGAAAAGGCAAACATCCGGCTCCTTGTCCCACACGGAAGGTGGCAGCCCGGAAAGCTCTTGCTGGTCTTCACCTTCCCCCTGCAGCCTATTCACAGGCACAACAGGTTTGCGGATCTGTGCTTGCCCAGAGAAGGAACATCTCACGGTGCGCATCCTCGGCAGAGCCTGTTCCCGAAAAGGCAAACGTCCGGCTCCTTGTCCCACACGGAAGGTGGCAGACCTGAAAGCTCTTGCTGGTCTTCACCTTCCCCCTGCAGCCTATTCACAGGCACAACAGGTTTTGGGATCTGTGCTTGCCCAGAGAAGGAACATCTCACGGTGCGCATCCTCGGCAGAGCCTGTTCCCGAAAGGGCAAACGTCCGGCTCCTTGTCCCACACGGAAGGTGGCAGCCCGGAAAGCTGTTGCTGGTCTTCACCTTCCCCCTGCAGCCTATTCACAGGCACAACAGGTTTTGGGATCTGTGCTTGCCCAGAGAAGGAACATCTCACGGTGCGCATCCTCGGCAGAGCCTGTTCCCGAAAAGGCAAACGTCCGGCTCCTTGTCCCACACGGAAGGTGGCAGACCTGAAAGCTGTTGCTGGTCTTCACCTTCCCCCTGCAGCCTATTCACAGGCACAACAGGTTTGGGGATCTGTGCTTGCCCAGAGAAGGAACATCTCACGGTGCGCATCCTCGGCAGAGCCTGTTCCCGAAAAGGCAAACGTCCGGCTCCTTGTCCCACACGGAAGGTGGCAGCACTGAAAGCTGTTGCTGGTCTTCACCTTCCCCCCTCGGCCTATTCACAGGCACAACAGGTTTTGGGATCTCTGCTTGCGCAGAGAAGGAACATCTCACGGTGCGCATCCTCGGCAGAGCCTGTTCCCGAAAAGGCAAACGTCCGGCTCCTTGTCCCACACGGAAGGTGGCAGCCCGGAAAGCTGTTGCTGGTCTTCACCTTCCCCCTGCAGCCTATTCACAGGCACAACAGTTTTGGGGAATCTGTGCTTGCCCAGAGAAGGAACATCTCACGGTGCGCATCCTCGGCAGAGCCTGTTCCCGAAAAGGCAAACGTCCGGCTCCTTGTCCCACACGGAAGGTGGCAGCCCGGAAAGCTGTTGCTGGTCTTCACCTTCCCCCTGCAGCCTATTCACAGGCACAACAGGTTTGGGGATCTGTGCTTGCGCAGAGAAGGAACATCTCACGGTGCGCATCCTCGGCAGAGCCTGTTCCCGAAAAGGCAAACGTCCGGCTCCTTGTCCCACACGGAAGGTGGCAGCCCGGAAAGCTGTTGCTGGTCTTCACCTTCCCCCTGCAGCCTATTCACAGGCACAACAGGTTTGGGGATCTGTGCTTGCCCAGAGAAGGAACATCTCACGGTGCGCAGCCTCGGCAGAGCCTGTTCCCGAAAAGGCAAACGTCCGGCTCCTTGTCCCACACGGAAGGTGGCAGCCCGGAAAGCTGTTGCTGGTCTTCACCTTCCCCCCTCGGCCTATTCACAGGCACAACAGGTTTGGGGATCTGTGCTTGCCCAGAGAAGGAACATCTCACGGTGCGCATCCTCGGCAGAGCCTGTTCCCGAAAAGGCAAACGTCCGGCTCCTTGTCCCACACGGAAGGTGGCAGCCCGGAAAGCTGTTGCTGGTCTTCACCTTCCCCCCTCGGCCTATTCACAGGCACAACAGGTTTTGGGATCTGTGCTTGCCCAGAGAAGGAACATCTCACGGTGCGCATCCTCGGCAGAGCCTGTTCCCGAAAAGGCAAACGTCCGGCTCCTTGTCCCACACGGAAGGTGGCAGCCCGGAAAGCTGTTGCTGGTCTTCACCTTCCCCCTGCAGCCTATTCACAGGCACAACAGGTTTTGGGATCTGTGCTTGCGCAGAGAAGGAACATCTCACGGTGCGCATCCTCGGCAGAGCCTGTTCCCGAAAAGGCAAACGTCCGGCTCCTTGTCCCACACGGAAGGTGGCAGCCCGGAAAGCTGTTGCTGGTCTTCACCTTCCCCCTGCAGCCTATTCACAGGCACAACAGGTTTGGGGATCTGTGCTTGCCCAGAGAAGGAACATCTCACGGTGCGCATCCTCGGCAGAGCCTGTTCCCGAAAAGGCAAACGTCCGGCTCCTTGTCCCACACGGAAGGTGGCAGCCCTGAAAGCTGTTGCTGGTCTTCACCTTCCCCCTGCAGCCTATTCACAGGCACAACAGGTTTTGGGATCTGTGCTTGCGCAGAGAAGGAACATCTCACGGTGCGCATCCTCGGCAGAGCCTGTTCCCAAAAAGGCAAACGTCCGGCTCCTTGTCCCACACGGAAGGTGGCAGCCCGGAAAGCTGTTGCTGGTCTTCACCTTCCCCCTGCAGCCTATTCACAGGCACAACAGGTTTTGGGATCTGTGCTTGCGCAGAGAAGGAACATCTCACGGTGCGCATCCTCGGCAGAGCCTGTTCCCGAAAAGGCAAACGTCCGGCTCCTTGTCCCACACGGAAGGTGGCAGCACTGAAAGCTGTTGCTGGTCTTCACCTTCCCCCCTCGGCCTATTCACAGGCACAACAGGTTTTGGGATCTCTGCTTGCGCAGAGAAGGAACATCTCACGGTGCGCATCCTCGGCAGAGCCTGTTCCCGAAAAGGCAAACGTCCGGCTCCTTGTCCCACACGGAAGGTGGCAGCCCGGAAAGCTGTTGCTGGTCTTCACCTTCCCCCTGCAGCCTATTCACAGGCACAACAGGTTTGGGGATCTGTGCTTGCCCAGAGAAGGAACATCTCACGGTGCGCATCCTCGGCAGAGCCTGTTCCCGAAAAGGCAAACGTCCGGCTCCTTGTCCCACACGGAAGGTGGCAGCCCGGAAAGCTCTTGCTGGTCTTCACCTTCCCCCTGCAGCCTATTCACAGGCACAACAGGTTTTGGGATCTGTGCTTGCCCAGAGAAGGAACATCTCACGGTGCGCATCCTCGGCAGAGCCTGTTCCCGAAAAGGCAAACGTCCGGCTCCTTGTCCCACACGGAAGGTGGCAGCCCGGAAAGCTGTTGCTGGTCTTCACCTTCCCCCTGCAGCCTATTCACAGGCACAACAGGTTTTGGGATCTCTGCTTGCGCAGAGAAGGAACATCTCACGGTGCGCATCCTCGGCAGAGCCTGTTCCCGAAAAGGCAAACGTCCGGCTCCTTGTCCCACACGGAAGGTGGCAGCCCGGAAAGCTCTTGCTGGTCTTCACCTTCCCCCTGCAGCCTATTCACAGGCACAACAGGTTTTGGGATCTGTGCTTGCCCAGAGAAGGAACATCTCACGGTGCGCATCCTCGGCAGAGCCTGTTCCCGAAAAGGCAAACGTCCGGCTCCTTGTCCCACACGGAAGGTGGCAGCCCGGAAAGCTGTTGCTGGTCTTCACCTTCCCCCTGCAGCCTATTCACAGGCACAACAGGTTTTGGGATCTGTGCTTGCCCAGAGAAGGAACATCTCACGGTGCGCATCCTCGGCAGAGCCTGTTCCCGAAAAGGCAAACGTCCGGCTCCTTGTCCCACACGGAAGGTGGCAGCCCGGAAAGCTCTTGCTGGTCTTCACCTTCCCCCTGCAGCCTATTCACAGGCACAACAGGTTTTGGGATCTGTGCTTGCCCAGAGAAGGAACATCTCACGGTGCGCATCCTCGGCAGAGCCTGTTCCCGAAAAGGCAAACGTCCGGCTCCTTGTCCCACACGGAAGGTGGCAGCACTGAAAGCTGTTGCTGGTCTTCACCTTCCCCCTGCAGCCTATTCACAGGCACAACAGGTTTTGGGATCTCTGCTTGCGCAGAGAAGGAACATCTCACGGTGCGCATCCTCGGCAGAGCCTGTTCCCGAAAAGGCAAACGTCCGGCTCCTTGTCCCACACGGAAGGTGGCAGCCCGGAAAGCTCTTGCTGGTCTTCACCTTCCCCCTGCAGCCTATTCACAGGCACAACAGGTTTGGGGATCTGTGCTTGCCCAGAGAAGGAACATCTCACGGTGCGCAGCCTCGGCAGAGCCTGTTCCCGAAAAGGCAAACGTCCGGCTCCTTGTCCCACACGGAAGGTGGCAGACCTGAAAGCTGTTGCTGGTCTTCACCTTCCCCCTGCAGCCTATTCACAGGCACAACAGGTTTGGGGATCTGTGCTTGCCCAGAGAAGGAACATCTCACGGTGCGCAGCCTCGGCAGAGCCTGTTCCCGAAAAGGCAAACGTCCGGCTCCTTGTCCCACACGGAAGGTGGCAGCACTGAAAGCTGTTGCTGGTCTTCACCTTCCCCCCTCGGCCTATTCACAGGCACAACAGGTTTTGGGATCTCTGCTTGCGCAGAGAAGGAACATCTCACGGTGCGCATCCTCGGCAGAGCCTGTTCCCGAAAAGGCAAACGTCCGGCTCCTTGTCCCACACGGAAGGTGGCAGCCCTGAAAGCTGTTGCTGGTCTTCACCTTCCCCCCTCGGCCTATTCACAGGCACAACAGGTTTTGGGATCTGTGCTTGCCCAGAGAAGGAACATCTCACGGTGCGCATCCTCGGCAGAGCCTGTTCCCGAAAAGGCAAACGTCCGGCTCCTTGTCCCACACGGAAGGTGGCAGCCCTGAAAGCTGTTGCTGGTCTTCACCTTCCCCCTGCAGCCTATTCACAGGCACAACAGGTTTTGGGATCTGTGCTTGCCCAGAGAAGGAACATCTCACGGTGCGCATCCTCGGCAGAGCCTGTTCCCGAAAAGGCAAACGTCCGGCTCCTTGTCCCACACGGATGGTGGCATCCCTGAAAGCTGTTGCTGGTCTTCACCTTCCCCCTGCAGCCTATTCACAGGCACAACAGGTTTTGGGATCTGTGCTTGCCCAGAGAAGGAACATCTCACGGTGCGCATCCTCGGCAGAGCCTGTTCCCGAAAAGGCAAACGTCCGGCTCCTTGTCCCACACGGAAGGTGGCAGACCTGAAAGCTGTTGCTGGTCTTCACCTTCCCCCCTCGGCCTATTCACAGGCGCAACAGGTTTTGGGATCTCTGCTTGCGCAGAGAAGGAACATCTCACGGTGCGCATCCTCGGCAGAGCCTGTTCCCGAAAAGGCAAACGTCCGGCTCCTTGTCCCACACGGAAGGTGGCAGCCCGGAAAGCTCTTGCTGGTCTTCACCTTCCCCCTGCAGCCTATTCACAGGCACAACAGGTTTTGGGATCTGTGCTTGCCCAGAGAAGGAACATCTCACGGTGCGCATCCTCGGCAGAGCCTGTTCCCGAAAAGGCAAACGTCCGGCTCCTTGTCCCACACGGAAGGTGGCAGCCCTGAAAGCTGTTGCTGGTCTTCACCTTCCCCCTGCAGCCTATTCACAGGCACAACAGGTTTGGGGATCTGTGCTTGCCCAGAGAAGGAACATCTCACGGTGCGCATCCTCGGCAGAGCCTGTTCCCGAAAAGGCAAACGTCCGGCTCCTTGTCCCACACGGAAGGTGGCAGACCTGAAAGCTGTTGCTGGTCTTCACCTTCCCCCCTCGGCCTATTCACAGGCACAACAGGTTTTGGGATCTCTGCTTGCGCAGAGAAGGAACATCTCACGGTGCGCATCCTCGGCAGAGCCTGTTCCCGAAAAGGCAAACGTCCGGCTCCTTGTCCCACACGGAAGGTGGCAGCCCTGAAAGCTGTTGCTGGTCTTCACCTTCCCCCTGCAGCCTATTCACAGGCACAACAGGTTTTGGGATCTGTGCTTGCCCAGAGAAGGAACATCTCACGGTGCGCATCCTCGGCAGAGCCTGTTCCCGAAAAGGCAAACGTCCGGCTCCTTGTCCCACACGGAAGGTGGCAGCCCGGAAAGCTGTTGCTGGTCTTCACCTTCCCCCTGCAGCCTATTCACAGGCACAACAGGTTTGGGGATCTGTGCTTGCCCAGAGAAGGAACATCTCACGGTGCGCATCCTCGGCAGAGCCTGTTCCCAAAAAGGCAAACGTCCGGCTCCTTGTCCCACACGGAAGGTGGCAGACCTGAAAGCTGTTGCTGGTCTTCACCTTCCCCCTGCAGCCTATTCACAGGCACAACAGGTTTGGGGATCTGTGCTTGCCCAGAGAAGGAACATCTCACGGTGCGCAGCCTCGGCAGAGCCTGTTCCCGAAAAGGCAAACGTCCGGCTCCTTGTCCCACACGGAAGGTGGCAGACCTGAAAGCTGTTGCTGGTCTTCACCTTCCCCCTGCAGCCTATTCACAGGCACAACAGGTTTTGGGATCTCTGCTTTCTCAAAGACGCAATCTCTCACGGTGCGCATCCTCGGCAGAGCCTGTTCCCGAAAAGGCAAACGTCCGGCTCCTTGTCCCACACGGAAGGTGGCAGCCCGGAAAGCTGTTGCTGGTCTTCACCTTCCCCCCTCGGCCTATTCACAGGCACAACAGGTTTTGGGATCTGTGCTTGCCCAGAGAAGGAACATCTCACGGTGCGCATCCTCGGCAGAGCCTGTTCCCGAAAAGGCAAACGTCCGGCTCCTTGTCCCACACGGAAGGTGGCAGCCCTGAAAGCTGTTGCTGGTCTTCACCTTCCCCCTGCAGCCTATTCACAGGCACAACAGGTTTGGGGATCTGTGCTTGCCCAGAGAAGGAACATCTCACGGTGCGCATCCTCGGCAGAGCCTGTTCCCGAAAAGGCAAACGTCCGGCTCCTTGTCCCACACGGAAGGTGGCAGCCCGGAAAGCTCTTGCTGGTCTTCACCTTCCCCCTGCAGCCTATTCACAGGCACAACAGTTTTGGGGAATCTGTGCTTGCCCAGAGAAGGAACATCTCACGGTGCGCATCCTCGGCAGAGCCTGTTCCCGAAAAGGCAAACGTCCGGCTCCTTGTCCCACACGGAAGGTGGCAGCCCGGAAAGCTGTTGCTGGTCTTCACCTTCCCCCTGCAGCCTATTCACAGGCACAACAGGTTTGGGGATCTGTGCTTGCCCAGAGAAGGAACATCTCACGGTGCGCATCCTCGGCAGAGCCTGTTCCCGAAAAGGCAAACGTCCGGCTCCTTGTCCCACACGGAAGGTGGCAGCCCGGAAAGCTGTTGCTGCTCTTCACCTTCCCCCTGCAGCCTATTCACAGGCACAACAGGTTTGGGGATCTGTGCTTGCCCAGAGAAGGAACATCTCACGGTGCGCATCCTCGGCAGAGCCTGTTCCCGAAAAGGCAAACGTCCGGCTCCTTGTCCCACACGGAAGGTGGCAGACCTGAAAGCTGTTGCTGGTCTTCACCTTCCCCCTGCAGCCTATTCACAGGCACAACAGGTTTTGGGATCTGTGCTTGCCCAGAGAAGGAACATCTCACGGTGCGCATCCTCGGCAGAGCCTGTTCCCGAAAAGGCAAACGTCCGGCTCCTTGTCCCACACGGAAGGTGGCAGCCCGGAAAGCTGTTGCTGGTCTTCACCTTCCCCCTGCAGCCTATTCACAGGCACAACTGGTTTGGGGATCTGTGCTTGCCCAGAGAAGGAACATCTCACGGTGCGCATCCTCGGCAGAGCCTGTTCCCGAAAAGGCAAACGTCCGGCTCCTTGTCCCACACGGAAGGTGGCAGCCCGGAAAGCTGTTGCTGGTCTTCACCTTCCCCCTGCAGCCTATTCACAGGCACAACAGGTTTGGGGATCTGTGCTTGCCCAGAGAAGGAACATCTCACGGTGCGCATCCTCGGCAGAGCCTGTTCCCGAAAAGGCAAACGTCCGGCTCCTTGTCCCACACGGAAGGTGGCAGCCCGGAAAGCTGTTGCTGGTCTTCACCTTCCCCCTGCAGCCTATTCACAGGCACAACAGGTTTGGGGATCTGTGCTTGCCCAGAGAAGGAACATCTCACGGTGCGCATCCTCGGCAGAGCCTGTTCCCGAAAAGGCAAACGTCCGGCTCCTTGTCCCACACGGAAGGTGGCAGCCCTGAAAGCTGTTGCTGGTCTTCACCTTCCCCCTGCAGCCTATTCACAGGCACAACAGGTTTTGGGATCTGTGCTTGCGCAGAGAAGGAACATCTCACGGTGCGCATCCTCGGCAGAGCCTGTTCCCGAAAAGGCAAACGTCCGGCTCCTTGTCCCACACGGAAGGTGGCAGCCCTGAAAGCTGTTGCTGGTCTTCACCTTCCCCCTGCAGCCTATTCACAGGCACAACAGGTTTTGGGATCTGTGCTTGCCCAGAGAAGGAACATCTCACGGTGCGCAGCCTCGGCAGAGCCTGTTCCCGAAAAGGCAAACATCCGGCTCCTTGTCCCACACGGAAGGTGGCAGCCCGGAAAGCTCTTGCTGGTCTTCACCTTCCCCCTGCAGCCTATTCACAGGCACAACAGGTTTGCGGATCTGTGCTTGCCCAGAGAAGGAACATCTCACGGTGCGCATCCTCGGCAGAGCCTGTTCCCGAAAAGGCAAACGTCCGGCTCCTTGTCCCACACGGAAGGTGGCAGACCTGAAAGCTCTTGCTGGTCTTCACCTTCCCCCTGCAGCCTATTCACAGGCACAACAGGTTTTGGGATCTGTGCTTGCCCAGAGAAGGAACATCTCACGGTGCGCATCCTCGGCAGAGCCTGTTCCCGAAAGGGCAAACGTCCGGCTCCTTGTCCCACACGGAAGGTGGCAGCCCGGAAAGCTGTTGCTGGTCTTCACCTTCCCCCTGCAGCCTATTCACAGGCACAACAGGTTTTGGGATCTGTGCTTGCCCAGAGAAGGAACATCTCACGGTGCGCATCCTCGGCAGAGCCTGTTCCCGAAAAGGCAAACGTCCGGCTCCTTGTCCCACACGGAAGGTGGCAGCCCGGAAAGCTGTTGCTGGTCTTCACCTTCCCCCTGCAGCCTATTCACAGGCACAACAGGTTTGGGGATCTGTGCTTGCCCAGAGAAGGAACATCTCACGGTGCGCATCCTCGGCAGAGCCTGTTCCCGAAAAGGCAAACGTCCGGCTCCTTGTCCCACACGGAAGGTGGCAGCCCGGAAAGCTGTTGCTGGTCTTCACCTTCCCCCTGCAGCCTATTCACAGGCACAACAGGTTTGGGGATCTGTGCTTGCCCAGAGAAGGAACATCTCACGGTGCGCATCCTCGGCAGAGCCTGTTCCCGAAAAGGCAAACGTCCGGCTCCTTGTCCCACACGGAAGGTGGCAGCACTGAAAGCTGTTGCTGGTCTTCACCTTCCCCCCTCGGCCTATTCACAGGCACAACAGGTTTTGGGATCTCTGCTTGCGCAGAGAAGGAACATCTCACGGTGCGCATCCTCGGCAGAGCCTGTTCCCGAAAAGGCAAACGTCCGGCTCCTTGTCCCACACGGAAGGTGGCAGCCCGGAAAGCTCTTGCTGGTCTTCACCTTCCCCCTGCAGCCTATTCACAGGCACAACAGTTTTGGGGAATCTGTGCTTGCCCAGAGAAGGAACATCTCACGGTGCGCATCCTCGGCAGAGCCTGTTCCCGAAAAGGCAAACGTCCGGCTCCTTGTCCCACACGGAAGGTGGCAGCCCGGAAAGCTGTTGCTGGTCTTCACCTTCCCCCTGCAGCCTATTCACAGGCACAACAGGTTTGGGGATCTGTGCTTGCGCAGAGAAGGAACATCTCACGGTGCGCATCCTCGGCAGAGCCTGTTCCCGAAAAGGCAAACGTCCGGCTCCTTGTCCCACACGGAAGGTGGCAGCCCGGAAAGCTGTTGCTGGTCTTCACCTTCCCCCTGCAGCCTATTCACAGGCACAACAGGTTTGGGGATCTGTGCTTGCCCAGAGAAGGAACATCTCACGGTGCGCAGCCTCGGCAGAGCCTGTTCCCGAAAAGGCAAACGTCCGGCTCCTTGTCCCACACGGAAGGTGGCAGCCCGGAAAGCTGTTGCTGGTCTTCACCTTCCCCCCTCGGCCTATTCACAGGCACAACAGGTTTGGGGATCTGTGCTTGCCCAGAGAAGGAACATCTCACGGTGCGCATCCTCGGCAGAGCCTGTTCCCGAAAAGGCAAACGTCCGGCTCCTTGTCCCACACGGAAGGTGGCAGCCCGGAAAGCTGTTGCTGGTCTTCACCTTCCCCCCTCGGCCTATTCACAGGCACAACAGGTTTTGGGATCTGTGCTTGCCCAGAGAAGGAACATCTCACGGTGCGCATCCTCGGCAGAGCCTGTTCCCGAAAAGGCAAACGTCCGGCTCCTTGTCCCACACGGAAGGTGGCAGCCCGGAAAGCTCTTGCTGGTCTTCACCTTCCCCCTGCAGCCTATTCACAGGCACAACAGGTTTTGGGATCTGTGCTTGCCCAGAGAAGGAACATCTCACGGTGCGCATCCTCGGCAGAGCCTGTTCCCGAAAAGGCAAACGTCCGGCTCCTTGTCCCACACGGAAGGTGGCAGCCCTGAAAGCTGTTGCTGGTCTTCACCTTCCCCCTGCAGCCTATTCACAGGCACAACAGGTTTGGGGATCTGTGCTTGCCCAGAGAAGGAACATCTCACGGTGCGCATCCTCGGCAGAGCCTGTTCCCGAAAAGGCAAACGTCCGGCTCCTTGTCCCACACGGAAGGTGGCAGCCCGGAAAGCTCTTGCTGGTCTTCACCTTCCCCCTGCAGCCTATTCACAGGCACAACAGTTTTGGGGAATCTGTGCTTGCCCAGAGAAGGAACAGCTCACGGTGCGCATCCTCGGCAGAGCCTGTTCCCGAAAAGGCAAACGTCCGGCTCCTTGTCCCACACGGAAGGTGGCAGCCCGGAAAGCTGTTGCTGGTCTTCACCTTCCCCCTGCAGCCTATTCACAGGCACAACAGGTTTGGGGATCTGTGCTTGCGCAGAGAAGGAACATCTCACGGTGCGCAGCCTCGGCAGAGCCTGTTCCCGAAAAGGCAAACGTCCGGCTCCTTGTCCCACACGGAAGGTGGCAGCCCGGAAAGCTGTTGCTGGTCTTCACCTTCCCCCTGCAGCCTATTCACAGGCACAACAGGTTTGGGGATCTGTGCTTGCCCAGAGAAGGAACATCTCACGGTGCGCACCCTCGGCAGAGCCTGTTCCCGAAAAGGCAAACGTCCGGCTCCTTGTCCCACACGGAAGGTGGCAGCCCTGAAAGCTGTTGCTGGTCTTCACCTTCCCCCTGCAGCCTATTCACAGGCACAACAGGTTTTGGGATCTGTGCTTGCCCAGAGAAGGAACATCTCACGGTGCGCATCCTCGGCAGAGCCTGTTCCCGAAAAGGCAAACGGCCGGCTCCTTGTCCCACACGGAAGGTGGCAGCCCGGAAAGCTCTTGCTGGTCTTCACCTTCCCCCTGCAGCCTATTCACAGGCACAACAGGTTTGGGGATCTGTGCTTGCCCAGAGAAGGAACATCTCACGGTGCGCATCCTCGGCAGAGCCTGTTCCCGAAAAGGCAAACGTCCGGCTCCTTGTCCCACACGGAAGGTGGCAGCCCGGAAAGCTGTTGCTGGTCTTCACCTTCCCCCTGCAGCCTATTCACAGGCACAACAGGTTTTGGGATCTGTGCTTGCGCAGAGAAGGAACATCTCACGGTGCGCATCCTCGGCAGAGCCTGTTCCCGAAAAGGCAAACGTCCGGCTCCTTGTCCCACACGGAAGGTGGCAGCCCGGAAAGCTGTTGCTGGTCTTCACCTTCCCCCTGCAGCCTATTCACAGGCACAACAGGTTTGGGGATCTGTGCTTGCCCAGAGAAGGAACATCTCACGGTGCGCATCCTCGGCAGAGCCTGTTCCCGAAAAGGCAAACGTCCGGCTCCTTGTCCCACACGGAAGGTGGCAGCCCTGAAAGCTGTTGCTGGTCTTCACCTTCCCCCTGCAGCCTATTCACAGGCACAACAGGTTTTGGGATCTGTGCTTGCGCAGAGAAGGAACATCTCACGGTGCGCATCCTCGGCAGAGCCTGTTCCCAAAAAGGCAAACGTCCGGCTCCTTGTCCCACACGGAAGGTGGCAGCCCGGAAAGCTGTTGCTGGTCTTCACCTTCCCCCTGCAGCCTATTCACAGGCACAACAGGTTTTGGGATCTGTGCTTGCGCAGAGAAGGAACATCTCACGGTGCGCATCCTCGGCAGAGCCTGTTCCCGAAAAGGCAAACGTCCGGCTCCTTGTCCCACACGGAAGGTGGCAGCACTGAAAGCTGTTGCTGGTCTTCACCTTCCCCCCTCGGCCTATTCACAGGCACAACAGGTTTTGGGATCTCTGCTTGCGCAGAGAAGGAACATCTCACGGTGCGCATCCTCGGCAGAGCCTGTTCCCGAAAAGGCAAACGTCCGGCTCCTTGTCCCACACGGAAGGTGGCAGCCCGGAAAGCTGTTGCTGGTCTTCACCTTCCCCCTGCAGCCTATTCACAGGCACAACAGGTTTGGGGATCTGTGCTTGCCCAGAGAAGGAACATCTCACGGTGCGCATCCTCGGCAGAGCCTGTTCCCGAAAAGGCAAACGTCCGGCTCCTTGTCCCACACGGAAGGTGGCAGCCCGGAAAGCTCTTGCTGGTCTTCACCTTCCCCCTGCAGCCTATTCACAGGCACAACAGGTTTTGGGATCTGTGCTTGCCCAGAGAAGGAACATCTCACGGTGCGCATCCTCGGCAGAGCCTGTTCCCGAAAAGGCAAACGTCCGGCTCCTTGTCCCACACGGAAGGTGGCAGCCCGGAAAGCTGTTGCTGGTCTTCACCTTCCCCCTGCAGCCTATTCACAGGCACAACAGGTTTTGGGATCTCTGCTTGCGCAGAGAAGGAACATCTCACGGTGCGCATCCTCAGCAGAGCCTGTTCCCGAAAAGGCAAACGTCCGGCTCCTTGTCCCACACGGAAGGTGGCAGCCCGGAAAGCTCTTGCTGGTCTTCACCTTCCCCCTGCAGCCTATTCACAGGCACAACAGGTTTTGGGATCTGTGCTTGCCCAGAGAAGGAACATCTCACGGTGCGCATCCTCGGCAGAGCCTGTTCCCGAAAAGGCAAACGTCCGGCTCCTTGTCCCACACGGAAGGTGGCAGCCCGGAAAGCTGTTGCTGGTCTTCACCTTCCCCCTGCAGCCTATTCACAGGCACAACAGGTTTTGGGATCTGTGCTTGCCCAGAGAAGGAACATCTCACGGTGCGCATCCTCGGCAGAGCCTGTTCCCGAAAAGGCAAACGTCCGGCTCCTTGTCCCACACGGAAGGTGGCAGCCCGGAAAGCTCTTGCTGGTCTTCACCTTCCCCCTGCAGCCTATTCACAGGCACAACAGGTTTTGGGATCTGTGCTTGCCCAGAGAAGGAACATCTCACGGTGCGCATCCTCGGCAGAGCCTGTTCCCGAAAAGGCAAACGTCCGGCTCCTTGTCCCACACGGAAGGTGGCAGCACTGAAAGCTGTTGCTGGTCTTCACCTTCCCCCTGCAGCCTATTCACAGGCACAACAGGTTTTGGGATCTCTGCTTGCGCAGAGAAGGAACATCTCACGGTGCGCATCCTCGGCAGAGCCTGTTCCCGAAAAGGCAAACGTCCGGCTCCTTGTCCCACACGGAAGGTGGCAGCCCGGAAAGCTCTTGCTGGTCTTCACCTTCCCCCTGCAGCCTATTCACAGGCACAACAGGTTTGGGGATCTGTGCTTGCCCAGAGAAGGAACATCTCACGGTGCGCATCCTCGGCAGAGCCTGTTCCCGAAAAGGCAAACGTCCGGCTCCTTGTCCCACACGGAAGGTGGCAGACCTGAAAGCTCTTGCTGGTCTTCACCTTCCCCCTGCAGCCTATTCACAGGCACAACAGGTTTGGGGATCTGTGCTTGCCCAGAGAAGGAACATCTCACGGTGCGCAGCCTCGGCAGAGCCTGTTCCCGAAAAGGCAAACGTCCGGCTCCTTGTCCCACACGGAAGGTGGCAGCACTGAAAGCTGTTGCTGGTCTTCACCTTCCCCCCTCGGCCTATTCACAGGCACAACAGGTTTTGGGATCTCTGCTTGCGCAGAGAAGGAACATCTCACGGTGCGCATCCTCGGCAGAGCCTGTTCCCGAAAAGGCAAACGTCCGGCTCCTTGTCCCACACGGAAGGTGGCAGCCCTGAAAGCTGTTGCTGGTCTTCACCTTCCCCCCTCGGCCTATTCACAGGCACAACAGGTTTTGGGATCTGTGCTTGCCCAGAGAAGGAACATCTCACGGTGCGCATCCTCGGCAGAGCCTGTTCCCGAAAAGGCAAACGTCCGGCTCCTTGTCCCACACGGAAGGTGGCAGCCCTGAAAGCTGTTGCTGGTCTTCACCTTCCCCCTGCAGCCTATTCACAGGCACAACAGGTTTTGGGATCTGTGCTTGCCCAGAGAAGGAACATCTCACGGTGCGCATCCTCGGCAGAGCCTGTTCCCGAAAAGGCAAACGTCCGGCTCCTTGTCCCACACGGATGGTGGCATCCCTGAAAGCTGTTGCTGGTCTTCACCTTCCCCCTGCAGCCTATTCACAGGCACAACAGGTTTTGGGATCTGTGCTTGCCCAGAGAAGGAACATCTCACGGTGCGCATCCTCGGCAGAGCCTGTTCCCGAAAAGGCAAACGTCCGGCTCCTTGTCCCACACGGAAGGTGGCAGACCTGAAAGCTGTTGCTGGTCTTCACCTTCCCCCCTCGGCCTATTCACAGGCACAACAGGTTTTGGGATCTCTGCTTGCGCAGAGAAGGAACATCTCACGGTGCGCATCCTCGGCAGAGCCTGTTCCCGAAAAGGCAAACGTCCGGCTCCTTGTCCCACACGGAAGGTGGCAGCCCGGAAAGCTCTTGCTGGTCTTCACCTTCCCCCTGCAGCCTATTCACAGGCACAACAGGTTTTGGGATCTGTGCTTGCCCAGAGAAGGAACATCTCACGGTGCGCATCCTCGGCAGAGCCTGTTCCCGAAAAGGCAAACGTCCGGCTCCTTGTCCCACACGGAAGGTGGCAGCCCTGAAAGCTGTTGCTGGTCTTCACCTTCCCCCTGCAGCCTATTCACAGGCACAACAGGTTTGGGGATCTGTGCTTGCCCAGAGAAGGAACATCTCACGGTGCGCATCCTCGGCAGAGCCTGTTCCCGAAAAGGCAAACGTCCGGCTCCTTGTCCCACACGGAAGGTGGCAGCACTGAAAGCTGTTGCTGGTCTTCACCTTCCCCCCTCGGCCTATTCACAGGCACAACAGGTTTTGGGATCTCTGCTTGCGCAGAGAAGGAACATCTCACGGTGCGCATCCTCGGCAGAGCCTGTTCCCGAAAAGGCAAACGTCCGGCTCCTTGTCCCACACGGAAGGTGGCAGCCCGGAAAGCTCTTGCTGGTCTTCACCTTCCCCCCTCGGCCTATTCACAGGCACAACAGGTTTTGGGATCTGTGCTTGCCCAGAGAAGGAACATCTCACGGTGCGCATCCTCGGCAGAGCCTGTTCCCGAAAAGGCAAACGTCCGGCTCCTTGTCCCACACGGAAGGTGGCAGCCCTGAAAGCTGTTGCTGGTCTTCACCTTCCCCCTGCAGCCTATTCACAGGCACAACAGGTTTTGGGATCTGTGCTTGCCCAGAGAAGGAACATCTCACGGTGCGCATCCTCGGCAGAGCCTGTTCCCGAAAAGGCAAACGTCCGGCTCCTTGTCCCACACGGAAGGTGGCAGCCCGGAAAGCTGTTGCTGGTCTTCACCTTCCCCCTGCAGCCTATTCACAGGCACAACAGGTTTGGGGATCTGTGCTTGCCCAGAGAAGGAACATCTCACGGTGCGCATCCTCGGCAGAGCCTGTTCCCAAAAAGGCAAACGTCCGGCTCCTTGTCCCACACGGAAGGTGGCAGACCTGAAAGCTGTTGCTGGTCTTCACCTTCCCCCTGCAGCCTATTCACAGGCACAACAGGTTTGGGGATCTGTGCTTGCCCAGAGAAGGAACATCTCACGGTGCGCAGCCTCGGCAGAGCCTGTTCCCGAAAAGGCAAACGTCCGGCTCCTTGTCCCACACGGAAGGTGGCAGACCTGAAAGCTGTTGCTGGTCTTCACCTTCCCCCTGCAGCCTATTCACAGGCACAACAGGTTTGGGGATCTGTGCTTGCCCAGAGAAGGAACATCTCACGGTGCGCAGCCTCGGCAGAGCCTGTTCCCGAAAAGGCAAACGTCCGGCTCCTTGTCCCACACGGAAGGTGGCAGCCCTGAAAGCTGTTGCTGGTCTTCACCTTCCCCCCTCGGCCTATTCACAGGCACAACAGGTTTTGGGATCTGTGCTTGCCCAGAGAAGGAACATCTCACGGTGCGCATCCTCGGCAGAGCCTGTTCCCGAAAAGGCAAACGTCCGGCTCCTTGTCCCACACGGAAGGTGGCAGCCCGGAAAGCTCTTGCTGGTCTTCACCTTCCCCCTGCAGCCTATTCACAGGCACAACAGGTTTTGGGATCTGTGCTTGCCCAGAGAAGGAACATCTCACGGTGCGCATCCTCGGCAGAGCCTGTTCCCGAAAAGGCAAACGTCCGGCTCCTTGTCCCACACGGATGGTGGCAGACCTGAAAGCTGTTGCTGGTCTTCACCTTCCCCCTGCAGCCTATTCACAGGCACAACAGGTTTTGGGATCTGTGCTTGCCCAGAGAAGGAACATCTCACGGTGCGCATCCTCGGCAGAGCCTGTTCCCGAAAAGGCAAACGTCCGGCTCCTTGTCCCACACGGAAGGTGGCAGACCTGAAAGCTGTTGCTGGTCTTCACCTTCCCCCCTCGGCCTATTCACAGGCACAACAGGTTTTGGGATCTCTGCTTGCGCAGAGAAGGAACATCTCACGGTGCGCATCCTCGGCAGAGCCTGTTCCCGAAAAGGCAAACGTCCGGCTCCTTGTCCCACACGGAAGGTGGCAGCCCGGAAAGCTCTTGCTGGTCTTCACCTTCCCCCTGCAGCCTATTCACAGGCACAACAGGTTTTGGGATCTGTGCTTGCCCAGAGAAGGAACATCTCACGGTGCGCATCCTCGGCAGAGCCTGTTCCCAAAAAGGCAAACGTCCGGCTCCTTGTCCCACACGGAAGGTGGCAGCCCGGAAAGCTGTTGCTGGTCTTCACCTTCCCCCTGCAGCCTATTCACAGGCACAACAGGTTTGGGGATCTGTGCTTGCCCAGAGAAGGAACATCTCACGGTGCGCATCCTCGGCAGAGCCTGTTCCCGAAAAGGCAAACGTCCGGCTCCTTGTCCCACACGGAAGGTGGCAGCACTGAAAGCTGTTGCTGGTCTTCACCTTCCCCCCTCGGCCTATTCACAGGCACAACAGGTTTTGGGATCTCTGCTTGCGCAGAGAAGGAACATCTCACGGTGCGCATCCTCGGCAGAGCCTGTTCCCGAAAAGGCAAACGTCCGGCTCCTTGTCCCACACGGAAGGTGGCAGCCCGGAAAGCTCTTGCTGGTCTTCACCTTCCCCCCTCGGCCTATTCACAGGCACAACAGGTTTGGGGATCTGTGCTTGCCCAGAGAAGGAACATCTCACGGTGCGCATCCTCGGCAGAGCCTGTTCCCGAAAAGGCAAACGTCCGGCTCCTTGTCCCACACGGAAGGTGGCAGCCCGGAAAGCTCTTGCTGGTCTTCACCTTCCCCCTGCAGCCTATTCACAGGCACAACAGGTTTTGGGATCTGTGCTTGCCCAGAGAAGGAACATCTCACGGTGCGCATCCTCGGCAGAGCCTGTTCCCGAAAAGGCAAACGTCCGGCTCCTTGTCCCACACGGATGGTGGCATCCCTGAAAGCTGTTGCTGGTCTTCACCTTCCCCCTGCAGCCTATTCACAGGCACAACAGGTTTGGGGATCTGTGCTTGCCCAGAGAAGGAACATCTCACGGTGCGCATCCTCGGCAGAGCCTGTTCCCAAAAAGGCAAACGTCCGGCTCCTTGTCCCACACGGAAGGTGGCAGACCTGAAAGCTGTTGCTGGTCTTCACCTTCCCCCTGCAGCCTATTCACAGGCACAACAGGTTTGGGGATCTGTGCTTGCCCAGAGAAGGAACATCTCACGGTGCGCAGCCTCGGCAGAGCCTGTTCCCGAAAAGGCCAACGTCCGGCTCCTTGTCCCACACGGAAGGTGGCAGACCTGAAAGCTGTTGCTGGTCTTCACCTTCCCCCTGCAGCCTATTCACAGGCACAACAGGTTTGGGGATCTGTGCTTGCCCAGAGAAGGAACATCTCACGGTGCGCATCCTCGGCAGAGCCTGTTCCCAAAAAGGCAAACGTCCGGCTCCTTGTCCCACACGGAAGGTGGCAGCCCGGAAAGCTGTTGCTGGTCTTCACCTTCCCCCTGCAGCCTATTCACAGGCACAACAGGTTTTGGGATCTCTGCTTGCGCAGTGAAGGAACATCTCACGGTGCGCATCCTCGGCAGAGCCTGTTCCCGAAAAGGCAAACGTCCGGCTCCTTGTCCCACACGGAAGGTGGCAGCCCGGAAAGCTCTTGCTGGTCTTCACCTTCCCCCTGCAGCCTATTCACAGGCACAACAGGTTTGGGGATCTGTGCTTGCCCAGAGAAGGAACATCTCACGGTGCGCATCCTCGGCAGAGCCTGTTCCCGAAAAGGCAAACGTCCGGCTCCTTGTCCCACACGGAAGGTGGCAGCCCTGAAAGCTGTTGCTGGTCTTCACCTTCCCCCTGCAGCCTATTCACAGGCACAACAGTTTTGGGGATCTGTGCTTGCCCAGAGAAGGAACATCTCACGGTGCGCAGCCTCGGCAGAGCCTGTTCCCGAAAAGGCAAACGTCCGGCTCCTTGTCCCACACGGAAGGTGGCAGACCTGAAAGCTCTTGCTGGTCTTCACCTTCCCCCTGCAGCCTATTCACAGGCACAACAGGTTTTGGGATCTGTGCTTGCCCAGAGAAGGAACATCTCACGGTGCGCATCCTCGGCAGAGCCTGTTCCCGAAAAGGCAAACGTCCGGCTCCTTGTCCCACACGGAAGGTGGCAGCACTGAAAGCTGTTGCTGGTCTTCACCTTCCCCCCTCGGCCTATTCACAGGCACAACAGGTTTTGGGATCTCTGCTTGCGCAGAGAAGGAACATCTCACGGTGCGCATCCTCGGCAGAGCCTGTTCCCGAAAAGGCAAACGTCCGGCTCCTTGTCCCACACGGAAGGTGGCAGCCCGGAAAGCTGTTGCTGGTCTTCACCTTCCCCCTGCAGCCTATTCACAGGCACAACAGGTTTGGGGATCTGTGCTTGCCCAGAGAAGGAACATCTCACGGTGCGCATCCTCGGCAGAGCCTGTTCCCAAAAAGGCAAACGTCCGGCTCCTTGTCCCACACGGAAGGTGGCAGCCCGGAAAGCTGTTGCTGGTCTTCACCTTCCCCCTGCAGCCTATTCACAGGCACAACAGGTTTGGGGATCTGTGCTTGCGCAGAGAAGGAACATCTCACGGTGCGCAGCCTCGGCAGAGCCTGTTCCCGAAAAGGCAAACGTCCGGCTCCTTGTCCCACACGGAAGGTGGCAGACCTGAAAGCTGTTGCTGGTCTTCACCTTCCCCCTGCAGCCTATTCACAGGCACAACAGGTTTGGGGATCTGTGCTTGCCCAGAGAAGGAACATCTCACGGTGCGCATCCTCGGCAGAGCCTGTTCCCGAAAAGGCAAACCTCCGGCTCCTTGTCCCACACGGAAGGTGGCAGCCCTGAAAGCTGTTGCTGGTCTTCACCTTCCCCCTGCAGCCTATTCACAGGCACAACAGGTTTGGGGATCTGTGCTTGCCCAGAGAAGGAACATCTCACGGTGCGCAGCCTCGGCAGAGCCTGTTCCCGAAAAGGCAACCGTCCGGCTCCTTGTCCCACACGGAAGGTGGCAGCCCTGAAAGCTGTTGCTGGTCTTCACCTTCCCCCTGCAGCCTATTCACAGGCACAACAGGTTTTGGGATCTGTGCTTGCCCAGAGAAGGAACATCTCACGGTGCGCATCCTCGGCAGAGCCTGTTCCCGAAAAGGCAAACGTCCGGCTCCTTGTCCCACACGGAAGGTGGCAGCCCGGAAAGCTGTTGCTGGTCTTCACCTTCCCCCTGCAGCCTATTCACAGGCACAACAGGTTTGGGGATCTGTGCTTGCGCAGAGAAGGAACATCTCACGGTGCGCAGCCTCGGCAGAGCCTGTTCCCGAAAAGGCAAACGTCCGGCTCCTTGTCCCACACGGAAGGTGGCAGACCTGAAAGCTGTTGCTGGTCTTCACCTTCCCCCTGCAGCCTATTCACAGGCACAACAGGTTTTGGGATCTGTGCTTGCCCAGAGAAGGAACATCTCACGGTGCGCATCCTCGGCAGAGCCTGTTCCCGAAAAGGCAAACGTCCGGCTCCTTGTCCCACACGGAAGGTGGCAGCCCGGAAAGCTCTTGCTGGTCTTCACCTTCCCCCTGCAGCCTATTCACAGGCACAACAGGTTTTGGGATCTGTGCTTGCCCAGAGAAGGAACATCTCACGGTGCGCATCCTCGGCAGAGCCTGTTCCCGAAAAGGCAAACGTCCGGCTCCTTGTCCCACACGGAAGGTGGCAGCCCGGAAAGCTGTTGCTGGTCTTCACCTTCCCCCTGCAGCCTATTCACAGGCACAACAGGTTTTGGGATCTGTGCTTGCGCAGAGAAGGAACATCTCACGGTGCGCATCCTCGGCAGAGCCTGTTCCCGAAAAGGCAAACGTCCGGCTCCTTGTCCCACACGGAAGGTGGCAGCCCTGAAAGCTGTTGCTGGTCTTCACCTTCCCCCTGCAGCCTATTCACAGGCACAACAGGTTTGGGGATCTGTGCTTGCCCAGAGAAGGAACATCTCACGGTGCGCAGCCTCGGCAGAGCCTGTTCCCGAAAAGGCAAACGTCCGGCTCCTTGTCCCACACGGAAGGTGGCAGCCCGGAAAGCTGTTGCTGGTCTTCACCTTCCCCCTGCAGCCTATTCACAGGCACAACAGGTTTGGGGATCTGTGCTTGCCCAGAGAAGGAACATCTCACGGTGCGCAGCCTCGGCAGAGCCTGTTCCCAAAAAGGCAAACGTCCGGCTCCTTGTCCCACACGGAAGGTGGCAGCCCGGAAAGCTGTTGCTGGTCTTCACCTTCCCCCTGCAGCCTATTCACAGGCACAACAGGTTTGGGGATCTGTGCTTGCGCAGAGAAGGAACATCTCACGGTGCGCAGCCTCGGCAGAGCCTGTTCCCGAAAAGGCAAACGTCCGGCTCCTTGTCCCACACGGAAGGTGGCAGCACTGAAAGCTGTTGCTGGTCTTCACCTTCCCCCCTCGGCCTATTCACAGGCACAACAGGTTTGGGGATCTGTGCTTGCCCAGAGAAGGAACATCTCACGGTGCGCATCCTCGGCAGAGCCTGTTCCCGAAAAGGCAAACGTCCGGCTCCTTGTCCCACACGGAAGGTGGCAGCACTGAAAGCTGTTGCTGGTCTTCACCTTCCCCCCTCGGCCTATTCACAGGCACAAC
Source organism: Haliaeetus albicilla (assembly GCF_947461875.1). Taxonomy (NCBI): domain Eukaryota; kingdom Metazoa; phylum Chordata; class Aves; order Accipitriformes; family Accipitridae; genus Haliaeetus; species Haliaeetus albicilla. The sequence goes on from NW_027212546.1 coordinate 45,475, forward strand.
AGGTTTTGGGATCTCTGCTTGCGCAGAGAAGGAACATCTCACGGTGCGCATCCTCGGCAGAGCCTGTTCCCGAAAAGGCAAACGTCCGGCTCCTTGTCCCACACGGAAGGTGGCAGCCCGGAAAGCTCTTGCTGGTCTTCACCTTCCCCCCTCGGCCTATTCACAGGCACAACAGGTTTTGGGATCTGTGCTTGCCCAGAGAAGGAACATCTCACGGTGCGCATCCTCGGCAGAGCCTGTTCCCGAAAAGGCAAACGTCCGGCTCCTTGTCCCACACGGAAGGTGGCAGCCCGGAAAGCTCTTGCTGGTCTTCACCTTCCCCCTGCAGCCTATTCACAGGCACAACAGGTTTTGGGATCTGTGCTTGCCCAGAGAAGGAACATCTCACGGTGCGCATCCTCGGCAGAGCCTGTTCCCGAAAAGGCAAACGTCCGGCTCCTTGTCCCACACGGATGGTGGCATCCCTGAAAGCTGTTGCTGGTCTTCACCTTCCCCCTGCAGCCTATTCACAGGCACAACAGGTTTGGGGATCTGTGCTTGCCCAGAGAAGGAACATCTCACGGTGCGCAGCCTCGGCAGAGCCTGTTCCCAAAAAGGCAAACGTCCGGCTCCTTGTCCCACACGGAAGGTGGCAGACCTGAAAGCTGTTGCTGGTCTTCACCTTCCCCCTGCAGCCTATTCACAGGCACAACAGGTTTGGGGATCTGTGCTTGCCCAGAGAAGGAACATCTCACGGTGCGCAGCCTCGGCAGAGCCTGTTCCCGAAAAGGCAAACGTCCGGCTCCTTGTCCCACACGGAAGGTGGCAGACCTGAAAGCTGTTGCTGGTCTTCACCTTCCCCCTGCAGCCTATTCACAGGCACAACAGGTTTGGGGATCTGTGCTTGCCCAGAGAAGGAACATCTCACGGTGCGCATCCTCGGCAGAGCCTGTTCCCAAAAAGGCAAACGTCCGGCTCCTTGTCCCACACGGAAGGTGGCAGCCCGGAAAGCTGTTGCTGGTCTTCACCTTCCCCCCTCGGCCTATTCACAGGCACAACAGGTTTTGGGATCTCTGCTTGCGCAGAGAAGGAACATCTCACGGTGCGCATCCTCGGCAGAGCCTGTTCCCGAAAAGGCAAACGTCCGGCTCCTTGTCCCACACGGAAGGTGGCAGCCCGGAAAGCTCTTGCTGGTCTTCACCTTCCCCCTGCAGCCTATTCACAGGCACAACAGGTTTTGGGATCTGTGCTTGCCCAGAGAAGGAACATCTCACGGTGCGCATCCTCGGCAGAGCCTGTTCCCGAAAAGGCAAACCTCCGGCTCCTTGTCCCACACGGAAGGTGGCAGCCCTGAAAGCTGTTGCTGGTCTTCACCTTCCCCCTGCAGCCTATTCACAGGCACAACAGGTTTGGGGATCTGTGCTTGCCCAGAGAAGGAACATCTCACGGTGCGCAGCCTCGGCAGAGCCTGTTCCCGAAAAGGCAAACGTCCGGCTCCTTGTCCCACACGGAAGGTGGCAGCCCTGAAAGCTGTTGCTGGTCTTCACCTTCCCCCTGCAGCCTATTCACAGGCACAACAGGTTTTGGGATCTGTGCTTGCCCAGAGAAGGAACATCTCACGGTGCGCATCCTCGGCAGAGCCTGTTCCCGAAAAGGCAAACGTCCGGCTCCTTGTCCCACACGGAAGGTGGCAGCCCGGAAAGCTCTTGCTGGTCTTCACCTTCCCCCTGCAGCCTATTCACAGGCACAACAGGTTTGGGGATCTGTGCTTGCCCAGAGAAGGAACATCTCACGGTGCGCATCCTCGGCAGAGCCTGTTCCCGAAAAGGCAAACGTCCGGCTCCTTGTCCCACACGGAAGGTGGCAGCCCGGAAAGCTGTTGCTGGTCTTCACCTTCCCCCTGCAGCCTATTCACAGGCACAACAGGTTTTGGGATCTGTGCTTGCGCAGAGAAGGAACATCTCACGGTGCGCATCCTCGGCAGAGCCTGTTCCCGAAAAGGCAAACGTCCGGCTCCTTGTCCCACACGGAAGGTGGCAGCCCTGAAAGCTGTTGCTGGTCTTCACCTTCCCCCTGCAGCCTATTCACAGGCACAACAGGTTTGGGGATCTGTGCTTGCCCAGAGAAGGAACATCTCACGGTGCGCAGCCTCGGCAGAGCCTGTTCCCAAAAAGGCAAACGTCCGGCTCCTTGTCCCACACGGAAGGTGGCAGCCCGGAAAGCTGTTGCTGGTCTTCACCTTCCCCCTGCAGCCTATTCACAGGCACAACAGGTTTGGGGATCTGTGCTTGCCCAGAGAAGGAACATCTCACGGTGCGCAGCCTCGGCAGAGCCTGTTCCCAAAAAGGCAAACGTCCGGCTCCTTGTCCCACACGGAAGGTGGCAGCCCGGAAAGCTGTTGCTGGTCTTCACCTTCCCCCTGCAGCCTATTCACAGGCACAACAGGTTTGGGGATCTGTGCTTGCGCAGAGAAGGAACATCTCACGGTGCGCAGCCTCGGCAGAGCCTGTTCCCGAAAAGGCAAACGTCCGGCTCCTTGTCCCACACGGAAGGTGGCAGCACTGAAAGCTGTTGCTGGTCTTCACCTTCCCCCCTCGGCCTATTCACAGGCACAACAGGTTTGGGGATCTGTGCTTGCCCAGAGAAGGAACATCTCACGGTGCGCATCCTCGGCAGAGCCTGTTCCCGAAAAGGCAAACGTCCGGCTCCTTGTCCCACACGGAAGGTGGCAGCCCGGAAAGCTGTTGCTGGTCTTCACCTTCCCCCTGCAGCCTATTCACAGGCACAACAGGTTTTGGGATCTGTGCTTGCCCAGAGAAGGAACATCTCACGGTGCGCATCCTCGGCAGAGCCTGTTCCCGAAAAGGCAAACGTCCGGCTCCTTGTCCCACACGGAAGGTGGCAGCACTGAAAGCTGTTGCTGGTCTTCACCTTCCCCCTGCAGCCTATTCACAGGCACAACAGGTTTTGGGATCTGTGCTTGCCCAGAGAAGGAACATCTCACGGTGCGCATCCTCGGCAGAGCCTGTTCCCGAAAAGGCAAACGTCCGGCTCCTTGTCCCACACGGAAGGTGGCAGCACTGAAAGCTGTTGCTGGTCTTCACCTTCCCCCTGCAGCCTATTCACAGGCACAACAGGTTTTGGGATCTGTGCTTGCGCAGAGAAGGAACATCTCACGGTGCGCATCCTCGGCAGAGCCTGTTCCCGAAAAGGCCAACGTCCGGCTCCTTGTCCCACACGGAAGGTGGCAGCCCGGAAAGCTGTTGCTGGTCTTCACCTTCCCCCTGCAGCCTATTCACAGGCACAACAGGTTTGGGGATCTGTGCTTGCCCAGAGAAGGAACATCTCACGGTGCGCAGCCTCGGCAGAGCCTGTTCCCAAAAAGGCAAACGTCCGGCTCCTTGTCCCACACGGAAGGTGGCAGACCTGAAAGCTGTTGCTGGTCTTCACCTTCCCCCTGCAGCCTATTCACAGGCACAACAGGTTTGGGGATCTGTGCTTGCCCAGAGAAGGAACATCTCACGGTGCGCATCCTCGGCAGAGCCTGTTCCCGAAAAGGCAAACGTCCGGCTCCTTGTCCCACACGGAAGGTGGCAGACCTGAAAGCTCTTGCTGGTCTTCACCTTCCCCCTGCGGCCTATTGACAGGCACAACAGGTTTTGGGATCTCTGCTTGCCCAGAGAAGGAACATCTCACGGTGCGCATCCTCGGCAGAGCCTGTTCCCGAAAAGGCCAACGTCCGGCTCCTTGTCCCACACGGAAGGTGGCAGCCCGGAAAGCTGTTGCTGGTCTTCACCTTCCCCCTGCAGACTATTCACAGGCACAACAGGTTTGGGGATCTGTGCTTGCCCAGAGAAGGAACATCTCACGGTGCGCAGCCTCGGCAGAGCCTGTTCCCGAAAAGGCAAACGTCCGGCTCCTTGTCCCACACGGAAGGTGGCAGACCTGAAAGCTGGTGCTGGTCTTCACCTTCCCCCTGCAGCCTATTCACAGGCACAACAGGTTTTGGGATCTGTGCTTGCCCAGAGAAGGAACATCTCACGGTGCGCATCCTCGGCAGAGCCTGTTCCCGAAAAGGCAAACGTCCGGCTCCTTGTCCCACACGGAAGGTGGCAGCCCTGAAAGCTGTTGCTGGTCTTCACCTTCCCCCTGCAGCCTATTCACAGGCACAACAGGTTTTGGGATCTGTGCTTGCCCAGAGAAGGAACATCTCACGGTGCGCATCCTCGGCAGAGCCTGTTCCCGAAAAGGCAAACGTCCGGCTCCTTGTCCCACACGGAAGGTGGCAGCACTGAAAGCTGTTGCTGGTCTTCACCTTCCCCCTGCAGCCTATTCACAGGCACAACAGGTTTGGGGATCTGTGCTTGCCCAGAGAAGGAACATCTCACGGTGCGCAGCCTCGGCAGAGCCTGTTCCCGAAAAGGCAAACGTCCGGCTCCTTGTCCCACACGGAAGGTGGCAGCCCTGAAAGCTGTTGCTGGTCTTCACCTTCCCCCTGCAGCCTATTCACAGGCACAACAGGTTTTGGGATCTGTGCTTGCCCAGAGAAGGAACATCTCACGGTGCGCATCCTCGGCAGAGCCTGTTCCCGAAAAGGCAAACGTCCGGCTCCTTGTCCCACACGGAAGGTGGCAGCCCGGAAAGCTCTTGCTGGTCTTCACCTTCCCCCTGCAGCCTATTCACAGGCACAACAGGTTTGGGGATCTGTGCTTGCCCAGAGAAGGAACATCTCACGGTGCGCATCCTCGGCAGAGCCTGTTCCCGAAAAGGCAAACGTCCGGCTCCTTGTCCCACACGGAAGGTGGCAGCCCGGAAAGCTGTTGCTGGTCTTCACCTTCCCCCTGCAGCCTATTCACAGGCACAACAGGTTTTGGGATCTGTGCTTGCGCAGAGAAGGAACATCTCACGGTGCGCATCCTCGGCAGAGCCTGTTCCCGAAAAGGCAAACGTCCGGCTCCTTGTCCCACACGGAAGGTGGCAGCCCTGAAAGCTGTTGCTGGTCTTCACCTTCCCCCTGCAGCCTATTCACAGGCACAACAGGTTTGGGGATCTGTGCTTGCCCAGAGAAGGAACATCTCACGGTGCGCAGCCTCGGCAGAGCCTGTTCCCAAAAAGGCAAACGTCCGGCTCCTTGTCCCACACGGAAGGTGGCAGCCCGGAAAGCTGTTGCTGGTCTTCACCTTCCCCCTGCAGCCTATTCACAGGCACAACAGGTTTGGGGATCTGTGCTTGCCCAGAGAAGGAACATCTCACGGTGCGCAGCCTCGGCAGAGCCTGTTCCCAAAAAGGCAAACGTCCGGCTCCTTGTCCCACACGGAAGGTGGCAGCCCGGAAAGCTGTTGCTGGTCTTCACCTTCCCCCTGCAGCCTATTCACAGGCACAACAGGTTTGGGGATCTGTGCTTGCGCAGAGAAGGAACATCTCACGGTGCGCAGCCTCGGCAGAGCCTGTTCCCGAAAAGGCAAACGTCCGGCTCCTTGTCCCACACGGAAGGTGGCAGCACTGAAAGCTGTTGCTGGTCTTCACCTTCCCCCCTCGGCCTATTCACAGGCACAACAGGTTTGGGGATCTGTGCTTGCCCAGAGAAGGAACATCTCACGGTGCGCATCCTCGGCAGAGCCTGTTCCCGAAAAGGCAAACGTCCGGCTCCTTGTCCCACATGGAAGGTGGCAGCCCGGAAAGCTGTTGCTGGTCTTCACCTTCCCCCTGCAGCCTATTCACAGGCACAACAGGTTTTGGGATCTGTGCTTGCCCAGAGAAGGAACATCTCACGGTGCGCATCCTCGGCAGAGCCTGTTCCCGAAAAGGCAAACGTCCGGCTCCTTGTCCCACACGGAAGGTGGCAGCACTGAAAGCTGTTGCTGGTCTTCACCTTCCCCCTGCAGCCTATTCACAGGCACAACAGGTTTGGGGATCTGTGCTTGCCCAGAGAAGGAACATCTCACGGTGCGCATCCTCGGCAGAGCCTGTTCCCGAAAAGGCAAACGTCCGGCTCCTTGTCCCACACGGAAGGTGGCAGCACTGAAAGCTGTTGCTGGTCTTCACCTTCCCCCTGCAGCCTATTCACAGGCACAACAGGTTTTGGGATCTGTGCTTGCGCAGAGAAGGAACATCTCACGGTGCGCATCCTCGGCAGAGCCTGTTCCCGAAAAGGCCAACGTCCGGCTCCTTGTCCCACACGGAAGGTGGCAGCCCGGAAAGCTGTTGCTGGTCTTCACCTTCCCCCTGCAGCCTATTCACAGGCACAACAGGTTTGGGGATCTGTGCTTGCCCAGAGAAGGAACATCTCACGGTGCGCAGCCTCGGCAGAGCCTGTTCCCAAAAAGGCAAACGTCCGGCTCCTTGTCCCACACGGAAGGTGGCAGACCTGAAAGCTGTTGCTGGTCTTCACCTTCCCCCTGCAGCCTATTCACAGGCACAACAGGTTTGGGGATCTGTGCTTGCCCAGAGAAGGAACATCTCACGGTGCGCATCCTCGGCAGAGCCTGTTCCCGAAAAGGCAAACGTCCGGCTCCTTGTCCCACACGGAAGGTGGCAGACCTGAAAGCTCTTGCTGGTCTTCACCTTCCCCCTGCGGCCTATTGACAGGCACAACAGGTTTTGGGATCTCTGCTTGCCCAGAGAAGGAACATCTCACGGTGCGCATCCTCGGCAGAGCCTGTTCCCGAAAAGGCCAACGTCCGGCTCCTTGTCCCACACGGAAGGTGGCAGCCCGGAAAGCTGTTGCTGGTCTTCACCTTCCCCCTGCAGACTATTCACAGGCACAACAGGTTTGGGGATCTGTGCTTGCCCAGAGAAGGAACATCTCACGGTGCGCAGCCTCGGCAGAGCCTGTTCCCGAAAAGGCAAACGTCCGGCTCCTTGTCCCACACGGAAGGTGGCAGACCTGAAAGCTGGTGCTGGTCTTCACCTTCCCCCTGCAGCCTATTCACAGGCACAACAGGTTTTGGGATCTGTGCTTGCCCAGAGAAGGAACATCTCACGGTGCGCATCCTCGGCAGAGCCTGTTCCCGAAAAGGCAAACGTCCGGCTCCTTGTCCCACACGGAAGGTGGCAGCCCTGAAAGCTGTTGCTGGTCTTCACCTTCCCCCTGCAGCCTATTCACAGGCACAACAGGTTTTGGGATCTGTGCTTGCCCAGAGAAGGAACATCTCACGGTGCGCATCCTCGGCAGAGCCTGTTCCCGAAAAGGCAAACGTCCGGCTCCTTGTCCCACACGGAAGGTGGCAGCACTGAAAGCTGTTGCTGGTCTTCACCTTCCCCCCTCGGCCTATTCACAGGCACAACAGGTTTTGGGATCTCTGCTTGCCCAGAGAAGGAACATCTCACGGTGCGCATCCTCGGCAGAGCCTGTTCCCGAAAAGGCAAACGTCCGGCTCCTTGTCCCACACGGAAGGTGGCAGCCTGGAAAGCTCTTGCTGGTCTTCACCTTCCCCCTGCAGCCTATTCACAGGCACAACAGGTTTGGGGATCTGTGCTTGCCCAGAGAAGGAACATCTCACGGTGCGCATCCTCGGCAGAGCCTGTTCCCAAAAAGGCAAACGTCCGGCTCCTTGTCCCACACGGAAGGTGGCAGCCCGGAAAGCTGTTGCTGGTCTTCACCTTCCCCCTGCAGCCTATTCACAGGCACAACAGGTTTGGGGATCTGTGCTTGCGCAGAGAAGGAACATCTCACGGTGCGCAGCCTCGGCAGAGCCTGTTCCCGAAAAGGCAAACGTCCGGCTCCTTGTCCCACACGGAAGGTGGCAGCACTGAAAGCTGTTGCTGGTCTTCACCTTCCCCCCTCGGCCTATTCACAGGCACAACAGGTTTGGGGATCTGTGCTTGCCCAGAGAAGGAACATCTCACGGTGCGCATCCTCGGCAGAGCCTGTTCCCGAAAAGGCAAACGTCCGGCTCCTTGTCCCACACGGAAGGTGGCAGCCCGGAAAGCTGTTGCTGGTCTTCACCTTCCCCCTGCAGCCTATTCACAGGCACAACAGGTTTTGGGATCTGTGCTTGCCCAGAGAAGGAACATCTCACGGTGCGCATCCTCGGCAGAGCCTGTTCCCGAAAAGGCAAACGTCCGGCTCCTTGTCCCACACGGAAGGTGGCAGCACTGAAAGCTGTTGCTGGTCTTCACCTTCCCCCTGCAGCCTATTCACAGGCACAACAGGTTTTGGGATCTGTGCTTGCCCAGAGAAGGAACATCTCACGGTGCGCATCCTCGGCAGAGCCTGTTCCCGAAAAGGCAAACGTCCGGCTCCTTGTCCCACACGGAAGGTGGCAGCACTGAAAGCTGTTGCTGGTCTTCACCTTCCCCCTGCAGCCTATTCACAGGCACAACAGGTTTTGGGATCTGTGCTTGCGCAGAGAAGGAACATCTCACGGTGCGCATCCTCGGCAGAGCCTGTTCCCGAAAAGGCCAACGTCCGGCTCCTTGTCCCACACGGAAGGTGGCAGCCCGGAAAGCTGTTGCTGGTCTTCACCTTCCCCCTGCAGCCTATTCACAGGCACAACAGGTTTGGGGATCTGTGCTTGCCCAGAGAAGGAACATCTCACGGTGCGCAGCCTCGGCAGAGCCTGTTCCCAAAAAGGCAAACGTCCGGCTCCTTGTCCCACACGGAAGGTGGCAGACCTGAAAGCTGTTGCTGGTCTTCACCTTCCCCCTGCAGCCTATTCACAGGCACAACAGGTTTGGGGATCTGTGCTTGCCCAGAGAAGGAACATCTCACGGTGCGCATCCTCGGCAGAGCCTGTTCCCGAAAAGGCAAACGTCCGGCTCCTTGTCCCACACGGAAGGTGGCAGACCTGAAAGCTCTTGCTGGTCTTCACCTTCCCCCTGCGGCCTATTGACAGGCACAACAGGTTTTGGGATCTCTGCTTGCCCAGAGAAGGAACATCTCACGGTGCGCATCCTCGGCAGAGCCTGTTCCCGAAAAGGCCAACGTCCGGCTCCTTGTCCCACACGGAAGGTGGCAGCCCGGAAAGCTGTTGCTGGTCTTCACCTTCCCCCTGCAGACTATTCACAGGCACAACAGGTTTGGGGATCTGTGCTTGCCCAGAGAAGGAACATCTCACGGTGCGCAGCCTCGGCAGAGCCTGTTCCCGAAAAGGCAAACGTCCGGCTCCTTGTCCCACACGGAAGGTGGCAGACCTGAAAGCTGGTGCTGGTCTTCACCTTCCCCCTGCAGCCTATTCACAGGCACAACAGGTTTTGGGATCTGTGCTTGCCCAGAGAAGGAACATCTCACGGTGCGCATCCTCGGCAGAGCCTGTTCCCGAAAAGGCAAACGTCCGGCTCCTTGTCCCACACGGAAGGTGGCAGCCCTGAAAGCTGTTGCTGGTCTTCACCTTCCCCCTGCAGCCTATTCACAGGCACAACAGGTTTTGGGATCTGTGCTTGCCCAGAGAAGGAACATCTCACGGTGCGCATCCTCGGCAGAGCCTGTTCCCGAAAAGGCAAACGTCCGGCTCCTTGTCCCACACGGAAGGTGGCAGCACTGAAAGCTGTTGCTGGTCTTCACCTTCCCCCCTCGGCCTATTCACAGGCACAACAGGTTTTGGGATCTCTGCTTGCCCAGAGAAGGAACATCTCACGGTGCGCATCCTCGGCAGAGCCTGTTCCCGAAAAGGCAAACGTCCGGCTCCTTGTCCCACACGGAAGGTGGCAGCCTGGAAAGCTCTTGCTGGTCTTCACCTTCCCCCTGCAGCCTATTCACAGGCACAACAGGTTTGGGGATCTGTGCTTGCCCAGAGAAGGAACATCTCACGGTGCGCATCCTCGGCAGAGCCTGTTCCCAAAAAGGCAAACGTCCGGCTCCTTGTCCCACACGGAAGGTGGCAGACCTGAAAGCTGTTGCTGGTCTTCACCTTCCCCCTGCAGCCTATTCACAGGCACAACAGGTTTTGGGATCTGTGCTTGCCCAGAGAAGGAACATCTCACGGTGCGCATCCTCGGCAGAGCCTGTTCCCGAAAAGGCAAACGTCCGGCTCCTTGTCCCACACGGAAGGTGGCAGCACTGAAAGCTGTTGCTGGTCTTCACCTTCCCCCTGCAGCCTATTCACAGGCACAACAGGTTTGGGGATCTCTGCTTGCGCAGAGAACGAACATCTCACGGTGCGCATCCTCGGCAGAGCCTGTTCCCGAAAAGGCAAACGTCCGGCTCCTTGTCCCACACGGAAGGTGGCAGCCCAGAAAGCTGTTGCTGGTCTTCACCTTCCCCCTGCAGCCTATTCACAGGCACAACAGGTTTTGGGATCTGTGCTTGCCCAGAGAAGGAACATCTCACGGTGCGCAGCCTCGGCAGAGCCTGTTCCCAAAAAGGCAAACGTCCGGCTCCTTGTCCCACACGGAAGGTGGCAGACCTGAAAGCTGTTGCTGGTCTTCACCTTCCCCCTGCAGCCTATTCACAGGCACAACAGGTTTTGGGATCTGTGCTTGCCCAGAGAAGGAACATCTCACGGTGCGCATCCTCGGCAGAGCCTGTTCCCGAAAAGGCAAACGTCCGGCTCCTTGTCCCACACGGAAGGTGGCAGCACTGAAAGCTGTTGCTGGTCTTCACCTTCCCCCCTCGGACTATTCACAGGCACAACAGGTTTTGGGATCTGTGCTTGCGCAGAGAAGGAACATCTCACGGTGCGCATCCTCGGCAGAGCCTGTTCCCGAAAAGGCAAACGTCCGGCTCCTTGTCCCACACGGATGGTGGCAGCCCTGAAAGCTGTTGCTGGTCTTCACCTTCCCCCTGCAGCCTATTCACAGGCACAACAGGTTTTGGGATCTGTGCTTGCCCAGAGAAGGAACATCTCACGGTGCGCATCCTCGGCAGAGCCTGTTCCCGAAAAGGCAAACGTCCGGCTCCTTGTCCCACACGGAAGGTGGCAGCCCGGAAAGCTCTTGCTGGTCTTCACCTGCCCCGTGCAGCCTATTCACAGGCACAACAGGTTTTGGGATCTGTGCTTGCCCAGAGAAGGAACATCTCACGGTGCGCATCCTCGGCAGAGCCTGTTCCCAAAAAGGCAAACGTCCGGCTCCTTGTCCCACACGGAAGGTGGCAGCACTGAAAGCTGTTGCTGGTCTTCACCTTCCCCCTGCAGCCTATTCACAGGCACAACAGGTTTTGGGATCTCTGCTTGCGCAGAGAAGGAACATCTCACGGTGCGCATCCTCGGCAGAGCCTGTTCCCGAAAAGGCAAACGTCCGGCTCCTTGTCCCACACGGAAGGTGGCAGCCCGGAAAGCTGTTGCTGGTCTTCACCTTCCCCCTGCAGCCTATTCACAGGCACAACAGGTTTGGGGATCTGTGCTTGCGCAGAGAAGGAACATCTCACGGTGCGCATCCTCGGCAGAGCCTGTTCCCAAAAAGGCAAACGTCCGGCTCCTTGTCCCACACGGAAGGTGGCAGCCCGGAAAGCTGTTGCTGGTCTTCACCTTCCCCCTGCAGCCTATTCACAGGCACAACAGGTTTGGGGATCTGTGCTTGCCCAGAGAAGGAACATCTCACGGTGCGCATCCTCGGCAGAGCCTGTTCCCGAAAAGGCAAACGTCCGGCTCCTTGTCCCACACGGAAGGTGGCAGCCCTGAAAGCTGTTGCTGGTCTTCACCTTCCCCCTGCAGCCTATTCACAGGCACAACAGGTTTGGGGATCTGTGCTTGCCCAGAGAAGGAACATCTCACGGTGCGCATCCTCGGCAGAGCCTGTTCCCGAAAAGGCAAACGTCCGGCTCCTTGTCCCACACGGATGGTGGCAGCCCTGAAAGCTGTTGCTGGTCTTCACCTTCCCCCTGCAGCCTATTCACAGGCACAACAGGTTTGGGGATCTGTGCTTGCCCAGAGAAGGAACATCTCACGGTGCGCATCCTCGGCAGAGCCTGTTCCCAAAAAGGCAAACGTCCGGCTCCTTGTCCCACACGGAAGGTGGCAGCCCTGAAAGCTGTTGCTGGTCTTCACCTTCCCCCTGCAGCCTATTCACAGGCACAACAGGTTTGGGGATCTGTGCTTGCCCAAAGACGCAATCTCTCACGGTACGCATCCTCGGCAGAGCCTGTTCCCGAAAAGGCAAACGTCCGGCTCCTTGTCCCACACGGAAGGTGGCAGCCCGGAAAGCTGTTGCTGGTCTTCACCTTCCCCCTGCAGCCTATTCACAGGCACAACAGGTTTTGGGATCTCTGCTTGCCCAGAGAAGGAACATCTCACGGTGCGCATCCTCGGCAGAGCCTGTTCCCGAAAAGGCAAACGTCCGGCTCCTTGTCCCACACGGAAGGTGGCAGCCCGGAAAGCTGTTGCTGGTCTTCACCTTCCCCCTGCAGCCTATTCACAGGCACAATAGGTTTTGGGATCTGTGCTTGCCCAGAGAAGGAACATCTCACGGTGCGCATCCTCGGCAGAGCCTGTTCCCGAAATGCAAACATCCGTATCCTTGTCCCACACGGAAGGTGGCAGCCCTGAAAGCTGTTGCTGGTCTTCACCTTCCCCCTGCAGCCTATTCACAGGCACAACAGGTTTGGGGATCTGTGCTTGCCCAGAGAAGGAACATCTCACGGTGCGCATCCTCGGCAGAGCCTGTTCCCGAAAAGGCAAACGTCCGGCTCCTTGTCCCACACGGAAGGTGGCAGCCTGGAAAGCTGTTGCTGGTCTTCACCTTCCCCCTGCAGCCTATTCACAGGCACAACAGGTTTTGGGATCTCTGCTTGCCCAGAGAAGGAACATCTCACGGTGCGCATCCTCGGCAGAGCCTGTTCCCGAAAAGGCAAACGTCCGGCTCCTTGTCCCACACGGAAGGTGGCAGCCCGGAAAGCTGTTGCTGGTCTTCACCTTCCCCCTGCAGCCTATTCACAGGCACAACAGGTTTGGGGATCTGTGCTTGCCCAGAGAAGGAACATCTCACGGTGCGCATCCTCGGCAGAGCCTGTTCCCGAAAAGGCAAACGTCCGGCTCCTTGTCCCACACGGAAGGTGGCAGCCCTGAAAGCTCTTGCTGGTCTTCACCTTCCCCCTGCAGCCTATTCACAGGCACAACAGTTTTGGGGAATCTGTGCTTGCGCAGAGAAGGAACATCTCACGGTGCGCATCCTCGGCAGAGCCTGTTCCCGAAAAGGCAAACGTCCGGCTCCTTGTCCCACACGGAAGGTGGCAGCCCGGAAAGCTGTTGCTGGTCTTCACCTTCCCCCTGCAGCCTATTCACAGGCACAACAGGTTTGGGGATCTGTGCTTGCCCAGAGAAGGAACATCTCACGGTGCGCATCCTCGGCAGAGCCTGTTCCCAAAAAGGCAAACGTCCGGCTCCTTGTCCCACACGGAAGGTGGCAGCCCGGAAAGCTGTTGCTCGTCTTCACCTTCCCCCTGCAGCCTATTCACAGGCACAACAGGTTTTGGGATCTGTGCTTGCCCAGAGAAGGAACATCTCACGGTGCGCATCCTCGGCAGAGCCTGTTCCCGAAAAGGCAAACGTCCGGCTCCTTGTCCCACACGGAAGGTGGCAGCCCTGAAAGCTGTTGCTGGTCTTCACCTTCCCCCTGCAGCCTATTCACAGGCACAACAGGTTTTGGGATCTCTGCTTTCTCAAAGACGCAATCTCTCACGGTTCGCATCCTCGGCAGAGCCTGTTCCCGAAAAGGCAAACGTCCGGCTCCTTGTCCCACACGGAAGGTGGCAGCCCTGAAAGCTGTTGCTGGTCTTCACCTTCCCCCTGCAGCCTATTCACAGGCACAACAGGTTTGGGGATCTGTGCTTGCCCAGAGAAGGAACATCTCACAGTGCGCATCCTCGGCAGAGCCTGTTCCCGAAATGCAAACGTCCGGCTCCTTGTCCCACACGGAAGGTGGCAGCCCGGAAAGCTGTTGCTGGTCTTCACCTTCCCCCTGCAGCCTATTCACAGGCACAACAGGTTTGGGGATCTGTGCTTGCCCAGAGAAGGAACATCTCACGGTGCGCAGCCTCGGCAGAGACTGTTCCCGAAAAGGCAAACGTCCGGCTCCTTGTCCCACACGGAAGGTGGCAGCCCGGAAAGCTGTTGCTGGTCTTCACCTTCCCCCTGCAGCCTATTCACAGGCACAACAGGTTTGGGGATCTGTGCTTGCCCAGAGAAGGAACATCTCACGGTGCGCATCCTCGGCAGAGCCTGTTCCCAAAAAGGCAAACGTCCGGCTCCTTGTCCCACACGGAAGGTGGCAGCCCTGAAAGCTGTTGCTGGTCTTCACCTTCCCCCTGCAGCCTATTCACAGGCACAACAGGTTTGGGGATCTGTGCTTGCCCAGAGAAGGAACATCTCACGGTGCGCATCCTCGGCAGAGCCTGTTCCCGAAAAGGCAAACGTCCGGCTCCTTGTCCCACACGGAAGGTGGCAGCCCGGAAAGCTGTTGCTGGTCTTCACCTTCCCCCTGCAGCCTATTCACAGGCACAACAGGTTTTGGGATCTGTGCTTGCCCAGAGAAGGAACATCTCACGGTGCGCATCCTCGGCAGAGCCTGTTCCCGAAATGCAAACGTCCGGCTCCTTGTCCCACACGGAAGGTGGCAGCCCTGAAAGCTCTTGCTGGTCTTCACCTTCCCCCTGCAGCCTATTCACAGGCACAACAGGTTTGGGGATCTGTGCTTGCCCAAAGACGCAATCTCTCACGGTGCGCATCCTCGGCAGAGCCTGTTCCCGAAAAGGCAAACGTCCGGCTCCTTGTCCCACACGGAAGGTGGCAGCCCGGAAAGCTCTTGCTGGTCTTCACCTTCCCCCTGCAGCCTATTCACAGGCACAACAGGTTTTGGGATCTGTGCTTGCCCAGAGAAGGAACATCTCACGGTGCGCATCCTCGGCAGAGCCTGTTCCCGAAAAGGCAAACGTCCGGCTCCTTGTCCCACACGGAAGGTGGCAGCACTGAAAGCTGTTGCTGGTCTTCACCTTCCCCCCTCGGACTATTCACAGGCACAACAGGTTTTGGGATCTGTGCTTGCGCAGAGAAGGAACATCTCACGGTGCGCATCCTCGGCAGAGCCTGTTCCCGAAAAGGCAAACGTCCGGCTCCTTGTCCCACACGGAAGGTGGCAGCCCGGAAAGCTCTTGCTGGTCTTCACCTTCCCCCTGCAGCCTATTCACAGGCACAACAGGTTTCGGGAATCTGTGCTTGCCCAGAGAAGGAACATCTCACGGTGCGCATCCTCGGCAGAGCCTGTTCCCGAAAAGGCAAACGTCCGGCTCCTTGTCCCACACGGAAGGTGGCAGCCCGGAAAGCTGTTGCTGGTCTTCACCTTCCCCCTGCAGCCTATTCACAGGCACAACAGGTTTTGGGATCTGTGCTTGCCCAGAGAAGGAACATCTCACGGTGCGCATCCTCGGCAGAGCCTGTTCCCGAAAAGGCAAACGTCCGGCTCCTTGTCCCACACGGAAGGTGGCAGCACTGAAAGCTGTTGCTGGTCTTCACCTTCCCCCCTCGGACTATTCACAGGCACAACAGGTTTTGGGATCTGTGCTTGCGCAGAGAAGGAACATCTCACGGTGCGCATCCTCGGCAGAGCCTGTTCCCGAAAAGGCAAACGTCCGGCTCCTTGTCCCACACGGATGGTGGCAGCCCTGAAAGCTGTTGCTGGTCTTCACCTTCCCCCTGCAGCCTATTCACAGGCACAACAGGTTTTGGGATCTGTGCTTGCCCAGAGAAGGAACATCTCACGGTGCGCATCCTCGGCAGAGCCTGTTCCCGAAAAGGCAAACGTCCGGCTCCTTGTCCCACACGGAAGGTGGCAGCCCGGAAAGCTCTTGCTGGTCTTCACCTGCCCCGTGCAGCCTATTCACAGGCACAACAGGTTTTGGGATCTGTGCTTGCCCAGAGAAGGAACATCTCACGGTGCGCATCCTCGGCAGAGCCTGTTCCCAAAAAGGCAAACGTCTGGCTCCTTGTCCCACACGGAAGGTGGCAGCCCTGAAAGCTCTTGCTGGTCTTCACCTTCCCCCTGCAGCCTATTCACAGGCACAACAGGTTTTGGGATCTGTGCTTGCCCAGAGAAGGAACATCTCACGGTGCGCATCCTCGGCAGAGCCTGTTCCCGAAAAGGCAAACGTCCGGCTCCTTGTCCCACACGGAAGGTGGCAGCACTGAAAGCTGTTGCTGGTCTTCACCTTCCCCCTGCAGCCTATTCACAGGCACAACAGGTTTTGGGATCTCTGCTTGCGCAGAGAAGGAACATCTCACGGTGCGCATCCTCGGCAGAGCCTGTTCCCGAAAAGGCAAACGTCCGGCTCCTTGTCCCACACGGAAGGTGGCAGCCCGGAAAGCTGTTGCTGGTCTTCACCTTCCCCCTGCAGCCTATTCACAGGCACAACAGGTTTGGGGATCTGTGCTTGCGCAGAGAAGGAACATCTCACGGTGCGCATCCTCGGCAGAGCCTGTTCCCAAAAAGGCAAACGTCCGGCTCCTTGTCCCACACGGAAGGTGGCAGCCCGGAAAGCTGTTGCTGGTCTTCACCTTCCCCCTGCAGCCTATTCACAGGCACAACAGGTTTGGGGATCTGTGCTTGCCCAGAGAAGGAACATCTCACGGTGCGCATCCTCGGCAGAGCCTGTTCCCGAAAAGGCAAACGTCCGGCTCCTTGTCCCACACGGAAGGTGGCAGCCCTGAAAGCTGTTGCTGGTCTTCACCTTCCCCCTGCAGCCTATTCACAGGCACAACAGGTTTGGGGATCTGTGCTTGCCCAGAGAAGGAACATCTCACGGTGCGCATCCTCGGCAGAGCCTGTTCCCGAAAAGGCAAACGTCCGGCTCCTTGTCCCACACGGAAGGTGGCAGCCCGGAAAGCTGTTGCTGGTCTTCACCTTCCCCCTGCAGCCTATTCACAGGCACAACAGGTTTTGGGATCTCTGCTTGCCCAGAGAAGGAACATCTCACGGTGCGCATCCTCGGCAGAGCCTGTTCCCAAAAAGGCAAACGTCCGGCTCCTTGTCCCACACGGAAGGTGGCAGCCCTGAAAGCTGTTGCTGGTCTTCACCTTCCCCCTGCAGCCTATTCACAGGCACAACAGGTTTGGGGATCTGTGCTTGCCCAAAGACGCAATCTCTCACGGTACGCATCCTCGGCAGAGCCTGTTCCCGAAAAGGCAAACGTCCGGCTCCTTGTCCCACACGGAAGGTGGCAGCCCGGAAAGCTGTTGCTGGTCTTCACCTTCCCCCTGCAGCCTATTCACAGGCACAACAGGTTTTGGGATCTCTGCTTGCCCAGAGAAGGAACATCTCACGGTGCGCATCCTCGGCAGAGCCTGTTCCCGAAAAGGCAAACGTCCGGCTCCTTGTCCCACACGGAAGGTGGCAGCCCGGAAAGCTGTTGCTGGTCTTCACCTTCCCCCTGCAGCCTATTCACAGGCACAACAGGTTTGGGGATCTGTGCTTGCCCAGAGAAGGAACATCTCACGGTGCGCATCCTCGGCAGAGCCTGTTCCCGAAATGCAAACATCCGTATCCTTGTCCCACACGGAAGGTGGCAGCCCTGAAAGCTGTTGCTGGTCTTCACCTTCCCCCTGCAGCCTATTCACAGGCACAACAGGTTTGGGGATCTGTGCTTGCCCAGAGAAGGAACATCTCACGGTGCGCATCCTCGGCAGAGCCTGTTCCCGAAAAGGCAAACGTCCGGCTCCTTGTCCCACACGGAAGGTGGCAGCCTGGAAAGCTGTTGCTGGTCTTCACCTTCCCCCTGCAGCCTATTCACAGGCACAACAGGTTTTGGGATCTCTGCTTGCCCAGAGAAGGAACATCTCACGGTGCGCATCCTCGGCAGAGCCTGTTCCCGAAAAGGCAAACGTCCGGCTCCTTGTCCCACACGGAAGGTGGCAGCCCGGAAAGCTGTTGCTGGTCTTCACCTTCCCCCTGCAGCCTATTCACAGGCACAACAGGTTTTGGGATCTCTGCTTTCCCAGAGAAGGAACATCTCACGGTGCGCATCCTCGGCAGAGCCTGTTCCCGAAAAGGCAAACGTCCGGCTCCTTGTCCCACACGGAAGGTGGCAGCCCTGAAAGCTCTTGCTGGTCTTCACCTTCCCCCTGCAGCCTATTCACAGGCACAACAGTTTTGGGGAATCTGTGCTTGCGCAGAGAAGGAACATCTCACGGTGCGCATCCTCGGCAGAGCCTGTTCCCGAAAAGGCAAACGTCCGGCTCCTTGTCCCACACGGAAGGTGGCAGCCCGGAAAGCTGTTGCTGGTCTTCACCTTCCCCCTGCAGCCTATTCACAGGCACAACAGGTTTGGGGATCTGTGCTTGCCCAGAGAAGGAACATCTCACGGTGCGCATCCTCGGCAGAGCCTGTTCCCAAAAAGGCAAACGTCCGGCTCCTTGTCCCACACGGAAGGTGGCAGCCCGGAAAGCTGTTGCTCGTCTTCACCTTCCCCCTGCAGCCTATTCACAGGCACAACAGGTTTTGGGATCTGTGCTTGCCCAGAGAAGGAACATCTCACGGTGCGCATCCTCGGCAGAGCCTGTTCCCGAAAAGGCAAACGTCCGGCTCCTTGTCCCACACGGAAGGTGGCAGCCCTGAAAGCTGTTGCTGGTCTTCACCTTCCCCCTGCAGCCTATTCACAGGCACAACAGGTTTTGGGATCTCTGCTTTCTCAAAGACGCAATCTCTCACGGTTCGCATCCTCGGCAGAGCCTGTTCCCGAAAAGGCAAACGTCCGGCTCCTTGTCCCACACGGAAGGTGGCAGCCCTGAAAGCTGTTGCTGGTCTTCACCTTCCCCCTGCAGCCTATTCACAGGCACAACAGGTTTGGGGATCTGTGCTTGCCCAGAGAAGGAACATCTCACAGTGCGCATCCTCGGCAGAGCCTGTTCCCGAAATGCAAACGTCCGGCTCCTTGTCCCACACGGAAGGTGGCAGCCCGGAAAGCTGTTGCTGGTCTTCACCTTCCCCCTGCAGCCTATTCACAGGCACAACAGGTTTGGGGATCTGTGCTTGCCCAGAGAAGGAACATCTCACGGTGCGCAGCCTCGGCAGAGACTGTTCCCGAAAAGGCAAACGTCCGGCTCCTTGTCCCACACGGAAGGTGGCAGCCCAGAAAGCTGTTGCTGGTCTTCACCTTCCCCCTGCAGCCTATTCACAGGCACAACAGGTTTGGGGATCTGTGCTTGCCCAGAGAAGGAACATCTCACGGTGCGCATCCTCGGCAGAGCCTGTTCCCAAAAAGGCAAACGTCCGGCTCCTTGTCCCACACGGAAGGTGGCAGCCCTGAAAGCTGTTGCTGGTCTTCACCTTCCCCCTGCAGCCTATTCACAGGCACAACAGGTTTGGGGATCTGTGCTTGCCCAGAGAAGGAACATCTCACGGTGCGCATCCTCGGCAGAGCCTGTTCCCGAAAAGGCAAACGTCCGGCTCCTTGTCCCACACGGAAGGTGGCAGCCCGGAAAGCTGTTGCTGGTCTTCACCTTCCCCCTGCAGCCTATTCACAGGCACAACAGGTTTTGGGATCTGTGCTTGCCCAGAGAAGGAACATCTCACGGTGCGCATCCTCGGCAGAGCCTGTTCCCGAAATGCAAACGTCCGGCTCCTTGTCCCACACGGAAGGTGGCAGCCCTGAAAGCTCTTGCTGGTCTTCACCTTCCCCCTGCAGCCTATTCACAGGCACAACAGGTTTGGGGATCTGTGCTTGCCCAAAGACGCAATCTCTCACGGTGCGCATCCTCGGCAGAGCCTGTTCCCGAAAAGGCAAACGTCCGGCTCCTTGTCCCACACGGAAGGTGGCAGCCCGGAAAGCTCTTGCTGGTCTTCACCTTCCCCCTGCAGCCTATTCACAGGCACAACAGGTTTCGGGAATCTGTGCTTGCCCAGAGAAGGAACATCTCACGGTGCGCATCCTCGGCAGAGCCTGTTCCCGAAATGCAAACGTCCGGCTCCTTGTCCCACACGGAAGGTGGCAGCCCGGAAAGCTGTTGCTGGTCTTCACCTTCCCCCTGCAGCCTATTCACAGGCACAACAGGTTTGGGGATCTGTGCTTGCCCAGAGAAGGAACAGCTCACGGTGCGCATCCTCGGCAGAGCCTGTTCCCGAAAAGGCAAACGTCCGGCTCCTTGTCCCACACGGAAGGTGGCAGCCCGGAAAGCTGTTGCTGGTCTTCACCTTCCCCCCTCGGCCTATTCACAGGCACAACAGGTTTTGGGATCTCTGCTTGCGCAGAGAAGGAACATCTCACGGTGCGCATCCTCGGCAGAGCCTGTTCCCGAAAAGGCAAACGTCCGGCTCCTTGTCCCACACGGATGGTGGCAGCCCTGAAAGCTGTTGCTGGTCTTCACCTTCCCCCCTCGGCCTATTCACAGGCACAACAGGTTTTGGGATCTCTGCTTGCGCAGAGAAGGAACATCTCACGGTGCGCATCCTCGGCAGAGCCTGTTCCCAAAAAGGCAAACGTCCGGCTCCTTGTCCCACACGGAAGGTGGCAGCCCTGAAAGCTGTTGCTGGTCTTCACCTTCCCCCTGCAGCCTATTCACAGGCACAACAGGTTTTGGGATCTGTGCTTGCCCAGAGAAGGAACATCTCACGGTGCGCATCCTCGGCAGAGCCTGTTCCCGAAAAGGCAACCGTCCGGCTCCTTGTCCCACACGGAAGGTGGCAGCCCTGAAAGCTGTTGCTGGTCTTCACCTTCCCCCTGCAGCCTATTCACAGGCACAACAGGTTTTGGGATCTGTGCTTGCCCAGAGAAGGAACATCTCACGGTGCGCATCCTCGGCAGAGCCTGTTCCCGAAAAGGCAAACGTCCGGCTCCTTGTCCCACACGGAAGGTAGCAGCCCGGAAAGCTGTTGCTGGTCTTCACCTTCCCCCTGCAGCCTATTCACAGGCACAACAGGTTTGGGGATCTGTGCTTGCCCAGAGAAGGAACATCTCACGGTGCGCAGCCTCGGCAGAGCCTGTTCCCGAAAAGGCAAACGTCCGGCTCCTTGTCCCACACGGAAGGTGGCAGACCTGAAAGCTGTTGCTGGTCTTCACCTTCCCCCTGCAGCCTATTCACAGGCACAACAGGTTTGGGGATCTGTGCTTGCCCAGAGAAGGAACATCTCACGGTGCGCATCCTCGGCAGAGCCTGTTCCCAAAAAGGCAAACGTCCGGCTCCTTGTCCCACACGGAAGGTGGCAGCCCGGAAAGCTGTTGCTGGTCTTCACCTTCCCCCTGCAGCCTATTCACAGGCACAACAGGTTTTGGGATCTGTGCTTGCGCAGAGAAGGAACATCTCACGGTGCGCATCCTCGGCAGAGCCTGTTCCCGAAAAGGCAAACGTCCGGCTCCTTGTCCCACACGGAAGGTGGCAGCACTGAAAGCTGTTGCTGGTCTTCACCTTCCCCCCTCGGCCTATTCACAGGCACAACAGGTTTGGGGATCTGTGCTTGCCCAGAGAAGGAACATCTCACGGTGCGCATCCTCGGCAGAGCCTGTTCCCGAAAAGGCAAACGTCCGGCTCCTTGTCCCACACGGAAGGTGGCAGCCCGGAAAGCTGTTGCTGGTCTTCACCTTCCCCCTGCAGCCTATTCACAGGCACAACAGGTTTTGGGATCTGTGCTTGCCCAGAGAAGGAACATCTCACGGTGCGCATCCTCGGCAGAGCCTGTTCCCGAAAAGGCAAACGTCCGGCTCCTTGTCCCACACGGAAGGTGGCAGCACTGAAAGCTGTTGCTGGTCTTCACCTTCCCCCTGCAGCCTATTCACAGGCACAACAGGTTTTGGGATCTGTGCTTGCCCAGAGAAGGAACATCTCACGGTGCGCAGCCTCGGCAGAGCCTGTTCCCGAAAAGGCAAACGTCCGGCTCCTTGTCCCACACGGAAGGTGGCAGACCTGAAAGCTCTTGCTGGTCTTCACCTTCCCCCTGCAGCCTATTCACAGGCACAACAGGTTTTGGGATCTGTGCTTGCGCAGAGAAGGAACATCTCACGGTGCGCATCCTCGGCAGAGCCTGTTCCCGAAAAGGCCAACGTCCGGCTCCTTGTCCCACACGGAAGGTGGCAGCCCGGAAAGCTGTTGCTGGTCTTCACCTTCCCCCTGCAGCCTATTCACAGGCACAACAGGTTTGGGGATCTGTGCTTGCGCAGAGAAGGAACATCTCACGGTGCGCAGCCTCGGCAGAGCCTGTTCCCGAAAAGGCAAACGTCCGGCTCCTTGTCCCACACGGAAGGTGGCAGACCTGAAAGCTGTTGCTGGTCTTCACCTTCCCCCTGCAGCCTATTCACAGGCACAACAGGTTTTGGGATCTGTGCTTGCGCAGAGAAGGAACATCTCACGGTGCGCATCCTCGGCAGAGCCTGTTCCCGAAAAGGCAAACGTCCGGCTCCTTGTCCCACACGGATGGTGGCAGCCCGGAAAGCTGTTGCTGGTCTTCACCTTCCCCCTGCAGCCTATTCACAGGCACAACAGGTTTGGGGATCTGTGCTTGCCCAGAGAAGGAACATCTCACGGTGCGCAGCCTCGGCATAGCCTGTTCCCAAAAAGGCAAACGTCCGGCTCCTTGTCCCACACGGAAGGTGGCAGCCCGGAAAGCTGTTGCTGGTCTTCACCTTCCCCCTGCAGCCTATTCACAGGCACAACAGGTTTGGGGATCTGTGCTTGCGCAGAGAAGGAACATCTCACGGTGCGCAGCCTCGGCAGAGCCTGTTCCCGAAAAGGCAAACGTCCGGCTCCTTGTCCCACACGGAAGGTGGCAGCACTGAAAGCTGTTGCTGGTCTTCACCTTCCCCCTGCAGCCTATTCACAGGCACAACAGGTTTTGGGATCTGTGCTTGCCCAGAGAAGGAACATCTCACGGTGCGCATCCTCGGCAGAGCCTGTTCCCGAAAAGGCAAACGTCCGGCTCCTTGTCCCACACGGAAGGTGGCAGCCCTGAAAGCTGTTGCTGGTCTTCACCTTCCCCCTGCAGCCTATTCACAGGCACAACAGGTTTGGGGATCTGTGCTTGCCCAGAGAAGGAACATCTCACAGTGCGCATCCTCGGCAGAGCCTGTTCCCGAAATGCAAACGTCCGGCTCCTTGTCCCACACGGAAGGTGGCAGCCCGGAAAGCTGTTGCTGGTCTTCACCTTCCCCCTGCAGCCTATTCACAGGCACAACAGGTTTGGGGATCTGTGCTTGCCCAGAGAAGGAACATCTCACGGTGCGCAGCCTCGGCAGAGCCTGTTCCCGAAAAGGCAAACGTCCGGCTCCTTGTCCCACACGGAAGGTGGCAGCCCGGAAAGCTGTTGCTGGTCTTCACCTTCCCCCTGCAGCCTATTCACAGGCACAACAGGTTTGGGGATCTGTGCTTGCCCAGAGAAGGAACATCTCACGGTGCGCATCCTCGGCAGAGCCTGTTCCCAAAAAGGCAAACGTCCGGCTCCTTGTCCCACACGGAAGGTGGCAGCCCTGAAAGCTGTTGCTGGTCTTCACCTTCCCCCTGCAGCCTATTCACAGGCACAACAGGTTTGGGGATCTGTGCTTGCCCAGAGAAGGAACATCTCACGGTGCGCATCCTCGGCAGAGCCTGTTCCCGAAAAGGCAAACGTCCGGCTCCTTGTCCCACACGGAAGGTGGCAGCCCTGAAAGCTGTTGCTGGTCTTCACCTTCCCCCTGCAGCCTATTCACAGGCACAACAGGTTTTGGGATCTGTGCTTGCCCAGAGAAGGAACATCTCACGGTGCGCATCCTCGGCAGAGCCTGTTCCCGAAATGCAAACGTCCGGCTCCTTGTCCCACACGGAAGGTGGCAGCCCTGAAAGCTGTTGCTGGTCTTCACCTTCCCCCTGCAGCCTATTCACAGGCACAACAGGTTTGGGGATCTGTGCTTGCCCAAAGACGCAATCTCTCACGGTGCGCATCCTCGGCAGAGCCTGTTCCCGAAAAGGCAAACGTCCGGCTCCTTGTCCCACACGGAAGGTGGCAGACCTGAAAGCTCTTGCTGGTCTTCACCTTCCCCCTGCAGCCTATTCACAGGCACAACAGGTTTGGGGATCTGTGCTTGCCCAAAGACGCAATCTCTCACGGTGCGCATCCTCGGCAGAGCCTGTTCCCGAAAAGGCAAACGTCCGGCTCCTTGTCCCACACGGAAGGTGGCAGCCCGGAAAGCTCTTGCTGGTCTTCACCTTCCCCCTGCAGCCTATTCACAGGCACAACAGGTTTTGGGATCTCTGCTTGCCCAGAGAAGGAACATCTCACGGTGCGCATCCTCGGCAGAGCATGTTCCCGAAAAGGCAAACGTCCGGCTCCTTGTCCCACACGGAAGGTGGCAGCCCGGAAAGCTCTTGCTGGTCTTCACCTTCCCCCTGCAGCCTATTCACAGGCACAACAGGTTTGGGGATCTGTGCTTGCCCAGAGAAGGAACATCTCACGGTGCGCATCCTCGGCAGAGCCTGTTCCCGAAATGCAAACGTCCGGCTCCTTGTCCCACACGGAAGGTGGCAGCCCGGAAAGCTGTTGCTGGTCTTCACCTTCCCCCTGCAGCCTATTCACAGGCACAACAGGTTTTGGGATCTGTGCTTGCCCAGAGAAGGAACATCTCACGGTGCGCATCCTCGGCAGAGCCTGTTCCCGAAAAGGCAAACGTCCGGCTCCTTGTCCCACACGGAAGGTGGCAGCCCGGAAAGCTGTTGCTGGTCTTCACCTTCCCCCTGCAGCCTATTCACAGGCACAACAGGTTTTGGGATCTGTGCTTGCGCAGAGAAGGAACATCTCACGGTGCGCATCCTCGGCAGAGCCTGTTCCCGAAATGCAAACGTCCGGCTCCTTGTCCCACACGGAAGGTGGCAGCCCTGAAAGCTCTTGCTGGTCTTCACCTTCCCCCTGCAGCCTATTCACAGGCACAACAGGTTTGGGGATCTGTGCTTGCCCAAAGACGCAATCTCTCACGGTGCGCATCCTCGGCAGAGCCTGTTCCCGAAAAGGCAAACGTCCGGCTCCTTGTCCCACACGGAAGGTGGCAGCCCTGAAAGCTCTTGCTGGTCTTCACCTTCCCCCTGCAGCCTATTCACAGGCACAACAGGTTTGGGGATCTGTGCTTGCCCAAAGACGCAATCTCTCACGGTGCGCATCCTCGGCAGAGCCTGTTCCCGAAAAGGCAAACGTCCGGCTCCTTGTCCCACACGGAAGGTGGCAGCACTGAAAGCTGTTGCTGGTCTTCACCTTCCCCCTGCAGCCTATTCACAGGCACAACAGGTTTTGGGATCTCTGCTTGCGCAGAGAAGGAACATCTCACGGTGCGCATCCTCGGCAGAGCCTGTTCCCGAAAAGGCAAACGTCCGGCTCCTTGTCCCACACGGAAGGTGGCAGCCCGGAAAGCTCTTGCTGGTCTTCACCTTCCCCCTGCAGCCTATTCACAGGCACAACAGGTTTGGGGATCTGTGCTTGCCCAGAGAAGGAACATCTCACGGTGCGCATCCTCGGCAGAGCCTGTTCCCGAAATGCAAACGTCCGGCTCCTTGTCCCACACGGAAGGTGGCAGCCCGGAAAGCTGTTGCTGGTCTTCACCTTCCCCCTGCAGCCTATTCACAGGCACAACAGGTTTGGGGATCTGTGCTTGCCCAGAGAAGGAACATCTCACGGTGCGCAGCCTCGGCAGAGCCTGTTCCCGAAAAGGCAAACGTCCGGCTCCTTGTCCCACACGGAAGGTGGCAGCCCGGAAAGCTGTTGCTGGTCTTCACCTTCCCCCTGCAGCCTATTCACAGGCACAACAGGTTTGGGGATCTGTGCTTGCGCAGAGAAGGAACATCTCACGGTGCGCATCCTCGGCAGAGCCTGTTCCCGAAAAGGCAAACGTCCGGCTCCTTGTCCCACACGGAAGGTGGCAGCCCTGAAAGCTCTTGCTGGTCTTCACCTTCCCCCTGCAGCCTATTCACAGGCACAACAGGTTTGGGGATCTGTGCTTGCCCAAAGACGCAATCTCTCACGGTGCGCATCCTCGGCAGAGCCTGTTCCCGAAAAGGCAAACGTCCGGCTCCTTGTCCCACACGGAAGGTGGCAGCCCTGAAAGCTCTTGCTGGTCTTCACCTTCCCCCTGCAGCCTATTCACAGGCACAACAGGTTTTGGGATCTCTGCTTGCCCAGAGAAGGAACATCTCACGGTGCGCATCCTCGGCAGAGCATGTTCCCGAAAAGGCAAACGTCCGGCTCCTTGTCCCACACGGAAGGTGGCAGCCCGGAAAGCTCTTGCTGGTCTTCACCTTCCCCCTGCAGCCTATTCACAGGCACAACAGGTTTGGGGATCTGTGCTTGCCCAGAGAAGGAACATCTCACGGTGCGCATCCTCGGCAGAGCCTGTTCCCGAAAAGGCAAACGTCCGGCTCCTTGTCCCACACGGAAGGTGGCAGCCTGGAAAGCTGTTGCTGCTCTTCACCTTCCCCCTGCAGCCTATTCACAGGCACAACAGGTTTTGGGATCTGTGCTTGCCCAGAGAAGGAACATCTCACGGTGCGCATCCTCGGCAGAGCCTGTTCCCGAAAAGGCAAACGTCCGGCTCCTTGTCCCACACGGAAGGTGGCAGCCCGGAAAGCTGTTGCTGGTCTTCACCTTCCCCCTGCAGCCTATTCACAGGCACAACAGGTTTTGGGATCTGTGCTTGCCCAGAGAAGGAACATCTCACGGTGCGCATCCTCGGCAGAGCCTGTTCCCGAAAAGGCAAACGTCCGGCTCCTTGTCCCACACGGAAGGTGGCAGCCCTGAAAGCTGTTGCTGGTCTTCACCTTCCCCCTGCAGCCTATTCACAGGCACAACAGGTTTGGGGATCTGTGCTTGCCCAGAGAAGGAACATCTCACGGTGCGCATCCTCGGCAGAGCCTGTTCCCAAAAAGGCAAACGTCCGGCTCCTTGTCCCACACGGAAGGTGGCAGCCCTGAAAGCTGTTGCTGGTCTTCACCTTCCCCCTGCAGCCTATTCACAGGCACAACAGGTTTGGGGATCTGTGCTTGCGCAGAGAAGGAACATCTCACGGTGCGCATCCTCGGCAGAGCCTGTTCCCGAAAAGGCAAACGTCCGGCTCCTTGTCCCACACGGAAGGTGGCAGCCCGGAAAGCTGTTGCTGGTCTTCACCTTCCCCCTGCAGCCTATTCACAGGCACAACAGGTTTTGGGATCTGTGCTTGCCCAGAGAAGGAACATCTCACGGTGCGCATCCTCGGCAGAGCCTGTTCCCGAAATGCAAACGTCCGGCTCCTTGTCCCACACGGAAGGTGGCAGCCCTGAAAGCTGTTGCTGGTCTTCACCTTCCCCCTGCAGCCTATTCACAGGCACAACAGGTTTGGGGATCTGTGCTTGCCCAAAGACGCAATCTCTCACGGTGCGCATCCTCGGCAGAGCCTGTTCCCGAAAAGGCAAACGTCCGGCTCCTTGTCCCACACGGAAGGTGGCAGCCCTGAAAGCTCTTGCTGGTCTTCACCTTCCCCCTGCAGCCTATTCACAGGCACAACAGGTTTTGGGATCTGTGCTTGCGCAGAGAAGGAACATCTCACGGTGCGCATCCTCGGCAGAGCCTGTTCCCGAAAAGGCAAACGTCCGGCTCCTTGTCCCACACGGAAGGTGGCAGACCTGAAAGCTGTTGCTGGTCTTCACCTTCCCCCTGCAGCCTATTCACAGGCACAACAGGCTTGGGGATCTGTGCTTGCCCAAAGACGCAATCTCTCACGGTGCGCATCCTCGGCAGAGCCTGTTCCCGAAAAGGCAAACGTCCGGCTCCTTGTCCCACACGGAAGGTGGCAGCCCGGAAAGCTGTTGCTGGTCTTCACCTTCCCCCTGCAGCCTATTCACAGGCACAACAGGTTTGGGGATCTGTGCTTGCCCAGAGAAGGAACATCTCACGGTGCGCATCCTCGGCAGAGCCTGTTCCCGAAAAGGCAAACGTCCGGCTCCTTGTCCCACACGGAAGGTGGCAGCCCGGAAAGCTGTTGCTGGTCTTCACCTTCCCCCTGCAGCCTATTCACAGGCACAACAGGTTTGGGGATCTGTGCTTGCCCAGAGAAGGAACATCTCACGGTGCGCATCCTCGGCAGAGCCTGTTCCCGAAAAGGCAAACGTCCGGCTCCTTGTCCCACACGGAAGGTGGCAGCCCGGAAAGCTCTTGCTGGTCTTCACCTTCCCCCTGCAGCCTATTCACAGGCACAACAGGTTTGGGGAATCTGTGCTTGCCCAGAGAAGGAACATCTCACGGTGCGCATCCTCGGCAGAGCCTGTTCCCGAAAAGGCAAACGTCCGGCTCCTTGTCCCACACGGAAGGTGGCAGCCCGGAAAGCTGTTGCTGGTCTTCACCTTCCCCCTGCAGCCTATTCACAGGCACAACAGGTTTGGGGATCTCTGCTTTCCCAAAGACGCAATCTCTCACGGTGCGCATCCTCGGCAGAGCCTGTTCCCGAAAAGGCAAACGTCCGGCTCCTTGTCCCACACGGAAGGTGGCAGCCCGGAAAGCTCTTGCTGGTCTTCACCTTCCCCCTGCAGCCTATTCACAGGCACAACAGGTTTGGGGATCTGTGCTTGCCCAGAGAAGGAACATCTCACGGTGCGCATCCTCGGCAGAGCCTGTTCCCAAAAAGGCAAACGTCCGGCTCCTTGTCCCACACGGAAGGTGGCAGCCCTGAAAGCTGTTGCTGGTCTTCACCTTCCCCCTGCAGCCTATTCACAGGCACAACAGGTTTGGGGATCTGTGCTTGCCCAGAGAAGGAACATCTCACGGTGCGCATCCTCGGCAGAGCCTGTTCCCGAAAAGGCAAACGTCCGGCTCCTTGTCCCACACGGAAGGTGGCAGCCCTGAAAGCTGTTGCTGGTCTTCACCTTCCCCCTGCAGCCTATTCACAGGCACAACAGGTTTTGGGATCTGTGCTTGCCCAGAGAAGGAACATCTCACGGTGCGCATCCTCGGCAGAGCCTGTTCCCGAAATGCAAACGTCCGGCTCCTTGTCCCACACGGAAGGTGGCAGCCCTGAAAGCTGTTGCTGGTCTTCACCTTCCCCCTGCAGCCTATTCACAGGCACAACAGGTTTGGGGATCTGTGCTTGCCCAAAGACGCAATCTCTCACGGTGCGCATCCTCGGCAGAGCCTGTTCCCGAAAAGGCAAACGTCCGGCTCCTTGTCCCACACGGAAGGTGGCAGACCTGAAAGCTCTTGCTGGTCTTCACCTTCCCCCTGCAGCCTATTCACAGGCACAACAGGTTTGGGGATCTGTGCTTGCCCAAAGACGCAATCTCTCACGGTGCGCATCCTCGGCAGAGCCTGTTCCCGAAAAGGCAAACGTCCGGCTCCTTGTCCCACACGGAAGGTGGCAGCCCGGAAAGCTCTTGCTGGTCTTCACCTTCCCCCTGCAGCCTATTCACAGGCACAACAGGTTTTGGGATCTCTGCTTGCCCAGAGAAGGAACATCTCACGGTGCGCATCCTCGGCAGAGCATGTTCCCGAAAAGGCAAACGTCCGGCTCCTTGTCCCACACGGAAGGTGGCAGCCCGGAAAGCTCTTGCTGGTCTTCACCTTCCCCCTGCAGCCTATTCACAGGCACAACAGGTTTGGGGATCTGTGCTTGCCCAGAGAAGGAACATCTCACGGTGCGCATCCTCGGCAGAGCCTGTTCCCGAAATGCAAACGTCCGGCTCCTTGTCCCACACGGAAGGTGGCAGCCCGGAAAGCTGTTGCTGGTCTTCACCTTCCCCCTGCAGCCTATTCACAGGCACAACAGGTTTTGGGATCTGTGCTTGCCCAGAGAAGGAACATCTCACGGTGCGCATCCTCGGCAGAGCCTGTTCCCGAAAAGGCAAACGTCCGGCTCCTTGTCCCACACGGAAGGTGGCAGCCCGGAAAGCTGTTGCTGGTCTTCACCTTCCCCCTGCAGCCTATTCACAGGCACAACAGGTTTTGGGATCTGTGCTTGCGCAGAGAAGGAACATCTCACGGTGCGCATCCTCGGCAGAGCCTGTTCCCGAAATGCAAACGTCCGGCTCCTTGTCCCACACGGAAGGTGGCAGCCCTGAAAGCTCTTGCTGGTCTTCACCTTCCCCCTGCAGCCTATTCACAGGCACAACAGGTTTGGGGATCTGTGCTTGCCCAAAGACGCAATCTCTCACGGTGCGCATCCTCGGCAGAGCCTGTTCCCGAAA
Source organism: Haliaeetus albicilla (assembly GCF_947461875.1). NCBI lineage: Eukaryota > Metazoa > Chordata > Aves > Accipitriformes > Accipitridae > Haliaeetus > Haliaeetus albicilla. The sequence continues at coordinate 75,468 of NW_027212546.1, forward strand.
AGGCAAACGTCCGGCTCCTTGTCCCACACGGAAGGTGGCAGCCCTGAAAGCTCTTGCTGGTCTTCACCTTCCCCCTGCAGCCTATTCACAGGCACAACAGGTTTGGGGATCTGTGCTTGCCCAAAGACGCAATCTCTCACGGTGCGCATCCTCGGCAGAGCCTGTTCCCGAAAAGGCAAACGTCCGGCTCCTTGTCCCACACGGAAGGTGGCAGCACTGAAAGCTGTTGCTGGTCTTCACCTTCCCCCTGCAGCCTATTCACAGGCACAACAGGTTTTGGGATCTCTGCTTGCGCAGAGAAGGAACATCTCACGGTGCGCATCCTCGGCAGAGCCTGTTCCCGAAAAGGCAAACGTCCGGCTCCTTGTCCCACACGGAAGGTGGCAGCCCGGAAAGCTCTTGCTGGTCTTCACCTTCCCCCTGCAGCCTATTCACAGGCACAACAGGTTTGGGGATCTGTGCTTGCCCAGAGAAGGAACATCTCACGGTGCGCATCCTCGGCAGAGCCTGTTCCCGAAATGCAAACGTCCGGCTCCTTGTCCCACACGGAAGGTGGCAGCCCGGAAAGCTGTTGCTGGTCTTCACCTTCCCCCTGCAGCCTATTCACAGGCACAACAGGTTTGGGGATCTGTGCTTGCCCAGAGAAGGAACATCTCACGGTGCGCAGCCTCGGCAGAGCCTGTTCCCGAAAAGGCAAACGTCCGGCTCCTTGTCCCACACGGAAGGTGGCAGCCCGGAAAGCTGTTGCTGGTCTTCACCTTCCCCCTGCAGCCTATTCACAGGCACAACAGGTTTGGGGATCTGTGCTTGCGCAGAGAAGGAACATCTCACGGTGCGCATCCTCGGCAGAGCCTGTTCCCGAAAAGGCAAACGTCCGGCTCCTTGTCCCACACGGAAGGTGGCAGCCCTGAAAGCTCTTGCTGGTCTTCACCTTCCCCCTGCAGCCTATTCACAGGCACAACAGGTTTGGGGATCTGTGCTTGCCCAAAGACGCAATCTCTCACGGTGCGCATCCTCGGCAGAGCCTGTTCCCGAAAAGGCAAACGTCCGGCTCCTTGTCCCACACGGAAGGTGGCAGCCCTGAAAGCTCTTGCTGGTCTTCACCTTCCCCCTGCAGCCTATTCACAGGCACAACAGGTTTTGGGATCTCTGCTTGCCCAGAGAAGGAACATCTCACGGTGCGCATCCTCGGCAGAGCATGTTCCCGAAAAGGCAAACGTCCGGCTCCTTGTCCCACACGGAAGGTGGCAGCCCGGAAAGCTCTTGCTGGTCTTCACCTTCCCCCTGCAGCCTATTCACAGGCACAACAGGTTTGGGGATCTGTGCTTGCCCAGAGAAGGAACATCTCACGGTGCGCATCCTCGGCAGAGCCTGTTCCCGAAAAGGCAAACGTCCGGCTCCTTGTCCCACACGGAAGGTGGCAGCCTGGAAAGCTGTTGCTGCTCTTCACCTTCCCCCTGCAGCCTATTCACAGGCACAACAGGTTTTGGGATCTGTGCTTGCCCAGAGAAGGAACATCTCACGGTGCGCATCCTCGGCAGAGCCTGTTCCCGAAAAGGCAAACGTCCGGCTCCTTGTCCCACACGGAAGGTGGCAGCCCGGAAAGCTGTTGCTGGTCTTCACCTTCCCCCTGCAGCCTATTCACAGGCACAACAGGTTTTGGGATCTGTGCTTGCCCAGAGAAGGAACATCTCACGGTGCGCATCCTCGGCAGAGCCTGTTCCCGAAAAGGCAAACGTCCGGCTCCTTGTCCCACACGGAAGGTGGCAGCCCTGAAAGCTGTTGCTGGTCTTCACCTTCCCCCTGCAGCCTATTCACAGGCACAACAGGTTTGGGGATCTGTGCTTGCCCAGAGAAGGAACATCTCACGGTGCGCATCCTCGGCAGAGCCTGTTCCCAAAAAGGCAAACGTCCGGCTCCTTGTCCCACACGGAAGGTGGCAGCCCTGAAAGCTGTTGCTGGTCTTCACCTTCCCCCTGCAGCCTATTCACAGGCACAACAGGTTTGGGGATCTGTGCTTGCGCAGAGAAGGAACATCTCACGGTGCGCATCCTCGGCAGAGCCTGTTCCCGAAAAGGCAAACGTCCGGCTCCTTGTCCCACACGGAAGGTGGCAGCCCGGAAAGCTGTTGCTGGTCTTCACCTTCCCCCTGCAGCCTATTCACAGGCACAACAGGTTTTGGGATCTGTGCTTGCCCAGAGAAGGAACATCTCACGGTGCGCATCCTCGGCAGAGCCTGTTCCCGAAATGCAAACGTCCGGCTCCTTGTCCCACACGGAAGGTGGCAGCCCTGAAAGCTGTTGCTGGTCTTCACCTTCCCCCTGCAGCCTATTCACAGGCACAACAGGTTTGGGGATCTGTGCTTGCCCAAAGACGCAATCTCTCACGGTGCGCATCCTCGGCAGAGCCTGTTCCCGAAAAGGCAAACGTCCGGCTCCTTGTCCCACACGGAAGGTGGCAGCCCTGAAAGCTCTTGCTGGTCTTCACCTTCCCCCTGCAGCCTATTCACAGGCACAACAGGTTTTGGGATCTGTGCTTGCGCAGAGAAGGAACATCTCACGGTGCGCATCCTCGGCAGAGCCTGTTCCCGAAAAGGCAAACGTCCGGCTCCTTGTCCCACACGGAAGGTGGCAGACCTGAAAGCTGTTGCTGGTCTTCACCTTCCCCCTGCAGCCTATTCACAGGCACAACAGGCTTGGGGATCTGTGCTTGCCCAAAGACGCAATCTCTCACGGTGCGCATCCTCGGCAGAGCCTGTTCCCGAAAAGGCAAACGTCCGGCTCCTTGTCCCACACGGAAGGTGGCAGCCCGGAAAGCTGTTGCTGGTCTTCACCTTCCCCCTGCAGCCTATTCACAGGCACAACAGGTTTGGGGATCTGTGCTTGCCCAGAGAAGGAACATCTCACGGTGCGCATCCTCGGCAGAGCCTGTTCCCGAAAAGGCAAACGTCCGGCTCCTTGTCCCACACGGAAGGTGGCAGCCCGGAAAGCTGTTGCTGGTCTTCACCTTCCCCCTGCAGCCTATTCACAGGCACAACAGGTTTGGGGATCTGTGCTTGCCCAGAGAAGGAACATCTCACGGTGCGCATCCTCGGCAGAGCCTGTTCCCGAAAAGGCAAACGTCCGGCTCCTTGTCCCACACGGAAGGTGGCAGCCCGGAAAGCTCTTGCTGGTCTTCACCTTCCCCCTGCAGCCTATTCACAGGCACAACAGGTTTGGGGAATCTGTGCTTGCCCAGAGAAGGAACATCTCACGGTGCGCATCCTCGGCAGAGCCTGTTCCCGAAAAGGCAAACGTCCGGCTCCTTGTCCCACACGGAAGGTGGCAGCCCGGAAAGCTCTTGCTGGTCTTCACCTTCCCCCTGCAGCCTATTCACAGGCACAACAGGTTTGGGGATCTGTGCTTGCCCAGAGAAGGAACATCTCACGGTGCGCATCCTCGGCAGAGCCTGTTCCCGAAAAGGCAAACGTCCGGCTCCTTGTCCCACACGGAAGGTGGCAGCCCGGAAAGCTGTGGCTGGTCTTCACCTTCCCCCTGCAGCCTATTCACAGGCACAACAGGTTTGGGGATCTGTGCTTGCCCAGAGAAGGAACATCTCACGGTGCGCATCCTCGGCAGAGCCTGTTCCCGAAAAGGCAAACGTCCGGCTCCTTGTCCCACACGGAAGGTGGCAGCCCGGAAAGCTCTTGCTGGTCTTCACCTTCCCCCTGCAGCCTATTCACAGGCACAACAGGTTTGGGGATCTGTGCTTGCCCAGAGAAGGAACATCTCACGGTGCGCATCCTCGGCAGAGCCTGTTCCCGAAAAGGCAAACGTCCGGCTCCTTGTCCCACACGGAAGGTGGCAGCCCGGAAAGCTGTTGCTGGTCTTCACCTTCCCCCTGCAGCCTATTCACAGGCACAACAGGTTTTGGGATCTGTGCTTGCCCAGAGAAGGAACATCTCACGGTGCGCATCCTCGGCAGAGCCTGTTCCCGAAATGCAAACGTCCGGCTCCTTGTCCCACACGGAAGGTGGCAGCCCTGAAAGCTGTTGCTGGTCTTCACCTTCCCCCTGCAGCCTATTCACAGGCACAACAGGTTTGGGGATCTGTGCTTGCCCAAAGACGCAATCTCTCACGGTGCGCATCCTCGGCAGAGCCTGTTCCCGAAAAGGCAAACGTCCGGCTCCTTGTCCCACACGGAAGGTGGCAGCCCGGAAAGCTCTTGCTGGTCTTCACCTTCCCCCTGCAGCCTATTCACAGGCACAACAGGTTTTGGGATCTGTGCTTGCCCAGAGAAGGAACATCTCATGGTGCGCATCCTCGGCAGAGCATGTTCCCGAAAAGGCAAATGTCCGGCTCCTTGTCCCACACGGAAGGTGGCAGCCCGGAAAGCTGTTGCTGGTCTTCACCTTCCCCCTGCAGCCTATTCACAGGCACAACAGGTTTGGGGATCTGTGCTTGCGCAGAGAAGGAACATCTCACGGTGCGCATCCTCGGCAGAGCCTGTTCCCGAAAAGGCAAACGTCCGGCTCCTTGTCCCACACGGCAGGTGGCAGCCCGGAAAGCTGTTGCTGGTCTTCACCTTCCCCCTGCAGCCTAGTCACAGGCACAACAGGTTTTGGGATCTGTGCTTGCCCAGAGAAGGAACATCTCACGGTGCGCATCCTCGGCAGAGCCTGTTCCCGAAAAGGCAAACGTCCGGCTCCTTGTCCCACACGGAAGGTGGCAGCCCTGAAAGCTGTTGCTGGTCTTCACCTTCCCCCTGCAGCCTATTCACAGGCACAACAGGTTTGGGGATCTGTGCTTGCGCAGAGAAGGAACATCTCACGGTGCGCATCCTCGGCAGAGCCTGTTCCCGAAAAGGCAAACGTCCGGCTCCTTGTCCCACACGGAAGGTGGCAGCCCTGAAAGCTGTTGCTGGTCTTCACCTTCCCCCTGCAGCCTATTCACAGGCACAACAGGTTTGGGGATCTGTGCTTGCCCAGAGAAGGAACATCTCATGGTGCGCATCTTCGGCAGAGCCTGTTCCCGAAAAGGCAAACGTCCGGCTCCTTGTCCCACACGGAAGGTGGCAGCCCGGAAAGCTGTTGCTGGTCTTCACCTTCCCCCTGCAGCCTATTCACAGGCACAACAGGTTTTGGGATCTGTGCTTGCGCAGAGAAGGAACATCTCACGGTGCGCATCCTCGGCAGAGCCTGTTCCCGAAATGCAAACGGCCGGCTCCTTGTCCCACACGGAAGGTGGCAGCCCGGAAAGCTGTTGCTGGTCTTCACCTTCCCCCTGCAGCCTATTCACAGGCACAACAGGTTTGGGGATCTGTGCTTGCCCAGAGAAGGAACATCTCACGGTGCGCATCCTCGGCAGAGCCTGTTCCCGAAAAGGCAAACGTCCGGCTCCTTGTCCCACACGGAAGGTGGCAGCCCGGAAAGCTCTTGCTGGTCTTCACCTTCCCCCTGCAGCCTATTCACAGGCACAACAGGTTTGGGGAATCTGTGCTTGCCCAGAGAAGGAACATCTCACGGTGCGCATCCTCGGCAGAGCCTGTTCCCGAAAAGGCAAACGTCCGGCTCCTTGTCCCACACGGAAGGTGGCAGCCCGGAAAGCTCTTGCTGGTCTTCACCTTCCCCCTGCAGCCTATTCACAGGCACAACAGGTTTGGGGATCTGTGCTTGCCCAGAGAAGGAACATCTCACGGTGCGCATCCTCGGCAGAGCCTGTTCCCGAAAAGGCAAACGTCCGGCTCCTTGTCCCACACGGAAGGTGGCAGCCCGGAAAGCTGTGGCTGGTCTTCACCTTCCCCCTGCAGCCTATTCACAGGCACAACAGGTTTGGGGATCTGTGCTTGCCCAGAGAAGGAACATCTCACGGTGCGCATCCTCGGCAGAGCCTGTTCCCGAAAAGGCAAACGTCCGGCTCCTTGTCCCACACGGAAGGTGGCAGCCCGGAAAGCTCTTGCTGGTCTTCACCTTCCCCCTGCAGCCTATTCACAGGCACAACAGGTTTGGGGATCTGTGCTTGCCCAGAGAAGGAACATCTCACGGTGCGCATCCTCGGCAGAGCCTGTTCCCGAAAAGGCAAACGTCCGGCTCCTTGTCCCACACGGAAGGTGGCAGCCCGGAAAGCTGTTGCTGGTCTTCACCTTCCCCCTGCAGCCTATTCACAGGCACAACAGGTTTTGGGATCTGTGCTTGCGCAGAGAAGGAACATCTCACGGTGCGCATCCTCGGCAGAGCCTGTTCCCGAAATGCAAACGGCCGGCTCCTTGTCCCACACGGAAGGTGGCAGCCCGGAAAGCTGTTGCTGGTCTTCACCTTCCCCCTGCAGCCTATTCACAGGCACAACAGGTTTGGGGATCTGTGCTTGCGCAGAGAAGGAACATCTCACGGTGCGCATCCTCGGCAGAGCCTGTTCCCGAAAAGGCAAACGTCCGGCTCCTTGTCCCACACGGAAGGTGGCATCCCTGAAAGCTGTTGCTGGTCTTCACCTTCCCCCTGCAGCCTAGTCACAGGCACAACAGGTTTTGGGATCTGTGCTTGCCCAGAGAAGGAACATCTCACGGTGCGCATCCTCGGCAGAGCCTGTTCCCGAAATGCAAACGTCCGGCTCCTTGTCCCACACGGAAGGTGGCAGCCCGGAAAGCTGTTGCTGGTCTTCACCTTCCCCCTGCAGCCTAGTCACAGGCACAACAGGTTTTGGGATCTGTGCTTGCCCAGAGAAGGAACATCTCACGGTGCGCATCCTCGGCAGAGCCTGTTCCCGAAAAGGCAAACGTCCGGCTCCTTGTCCCACACGGAAGGTGGCAGCCCGGAAAGCTGTTGCTGGTCTTCACCTTCCCCCTGCAGCCTATTCACAGGCACAACAGGTTTGGGGATCTGTGCTTGCCCAGAGAAGGAACATCTCACGGTGCGCAGCCTCGGCAGAGCCTGTTCCCGAAATGCAAACGTCCGGCTCCTTGTCCCACACGGAAGGTGGCAGCCCTGAAAGCTGTTGCTGGTCTTCACCTTCCCCCTGCAGCCTATTCACAGGCACAACAGGTTTGGGGATCTGTGCTTGCCCAAAGACGCAATCTCTCACGGTGCGCATCCTCGGCAGAGCCTGTTCCCGAAAAGGCAAACGTCCGGCTCCTTGTCCCACACGGAAGGTGGCAGCCCGGAAAGCTCTTGCTGGTCTTCACCTTCCCCCTGCAGCCTATTCACAGGCACAACAGGTTTTGGGATCTCTGCTTGCCCAGAGAAGGAACATCTCATGGTGCGCATCCTCGGCAGAGCATGTTCCCGAAAAGGCAAATGTCCGGCTCCTTGTCCCACACGGAAGGTGGCAGCCCGGAAAGCTGTTGCTGGTCTTCACCTTCCCCCTGCAGCCTATTCACAGGCACAACAGGTTTGGGGATCTGTGCTTGCGCAGAGAAGGAACATCTCACGGTGCGCATCCTCGGCAGAGCCTGTTCCCGAAAAGGCAAACGTCCGGCTCCTTGTCCCACACGGAAGGTGGCAGACCTGAAAGCTGTTGCTGGTCTTCACCTTCCCCCTGCAGCCTAGTCACAGGCACAACAGGTTTTGGGATCTGTGCTTGCCCAGAGAAGGAACATCTCACGGTGCGCATCCTCGGCAGAGCCTGTTCCCGAAAAGGCAAACGTCCGGCTCCTTGTCCCACACGGAAGGTGGCAGCCCTGAAAGCTGTTGCTGGTCTTCACCTTCCCCCTGCAGCCTATTCACAGGCACAACAGGTTTGGGGATCTGTGCTTGCGCAGAGAAGGAACATCTCACGGTGCGCATCCTCGGCAGAGCCTGTTCCCGAAATGCAAACGGCCGGCTCCTTGTCCCACACGGAAGGTGGCAGCCCGGAAAGCTGTTGCTGGTCTTCACCTTCCCCCTGCAGCCTATTCACAGGCACAACAGGTTTGGGGATCTGTGCTTGCGCAGAGAAGGAACATCTCACGGTGCGCATCCTCGGCAGAGCCTGTTCCCGAAAAGGCAAACGTCCGGCTCCTTGTCCCACACGGAAGGTGGCAGCCCGGAAAGCTGTTGCTGGTCTTCACCTTCCCCCTGCAGCCTAGTCACAGGCACAACAGGTTTTGGGATCTGTGCTTGCCCAGAGAAGGAACATCTCACGGTGCGCATCCTCGGCAGAGCCTGTTCCCGAAATGCAAACGTCCGGCTCCTTGTCCCACACGGAAGGTGGCAGCCCGGAAAGCTGTTGCTGGTCTTCACCTTCCCCCTGCAGCCTATTCACAGGCACAACAGGTTTGGGGATCTGTGCTTGCCCAGAGAAGGAACATCTCACGGTGCGCAGCCTCGGCAGAGCCTGTTCCCGAAAAGGCAAACGTCCGGCTCCTTGTCCCACACGGAAGGTGGCAGCCCGGAAAGCTGTTGCTGGTCTTCACCTTCCCCCTGCAGCCTATTCACAGGCACAACAGGTTTGGGGATCTGTGCTTGCCCAGAGAAGGAACATCTCACGGTGCGCATCCTCGGCAGAGCCTGTTCCCAAAAAGGCAAACGTCCGGCTCCTTGTCCCACACGGAAGGTGGCAGCCCTGAAAGCTGTTGCTGGTCTTCACCTTCCCCCTGCAGCCTATTCACAGGCACAACAGGTTTGGGGATCTGTGCTTGCCCAGAGAAGGAACATCTCACGGTGCGCATCCTCGGCAGAGCCTGTTCCCGAAAAGGCAAACGTCCGGCTCCTTGTCCCACACGGAAGGTGGCAGCCCTGAAAGCTGTTGCTGGTCTTCACCTTCCCCCTGCAGCCTATTCACAGGCACAACAGGTTTTGGGATCTCTGCTTGCCCAGAGAAGGAACATCTCACGGTGCGCATCCTCGGCAGAGCCTGTTCCCGAAATGCAAACGTCCGGCTCCTTGTCCCACACGGAAGGTGGCAGCCCTGAAAGCTCTTGCTGGTCTTCACCTTCCCCCTGCAGCCTATTCACAGGCACAACAGGTTTGGGGATCTGTGCTTGCCCAAAGACGCAATCTCTCACGGTGCGCATCCTCGGCAGAGCCTGTTCCCGAAAAGGCAAACGTCCGGCTCCTTGTCCCACACGGAAGGTGGCAGCCCGGAAAGCTCTTGCTGGTCTTCACCTTCCCCCTGCAGCCTATTCACAGGCACAACAGGTTTGGGGATCTGTGCTTGCCCAAAGACGCAATCTCTCACGGTGCGCATCCTCGGCAGAGCCTGTTCCCGAAAAGGCAAACGTCCGGCTCCTTGTCCCACACGGAAGGTGGCAGCCCGGAAAGCTGTTGCTGGTCTTCACCTTCCCCCTGCAGCCTATTCACAGGCACAACAGGTTTGGGGATCTGTGCTTGCCCAGAGAAGGAACATCTCACGGTGCGCATCCTCGGCAGAGCCTGTTCCCGAAAAGGCAAACGTCCGGCTCCTTGTCCCACACGGAAGGTGGCAGCCCGGAAAGCTGTTGCTGGTCTTCACCTTCCCCCTGCAGCCTATTCACAGGCACAACAGGTTTGGGGACTCTGTGCTTGCCCAGAGAAGGAACATCTCACGGTGCGCATCCTCGGCAGAGCCTGTTCCCGAAAAGGCAAACGTCCGGCTCCTTGTCCCACACGGAAGGTGGCAGCCCTGAAAGCTCTTGCTGGTCTTCACCTTCCCCCTGCAGCCTATTCACAGGCACAACAGGTTTTGGGATCTGTGCTTGCCCAAAGACGCAATCTCTCACGGTGCGCATCCTCGGCAGAGCCTGTTCCCGAAAAGGCAAACGTCCGGCTCCTTGTCCCACACGGAAGGTGGCAGCCCGGAAAGCTGTTGCTGGTCTTCACCTTCCCCCTGCAGCCTATTCACAGGCACAACAGGTTTTGGGATCTCTGCTTGCCCAGAGAAGGAACATCTCACGGTGCGCATCCTCGGCAGAGCATGTTCCCGAAAAGGCAAACGTCCGGCTCCTTGTCCCACACGGAAGGTGGCAGCCCGGAAAGCTCTTGCTGGTCTTCACCTTCCCCCTGCAGCCTATTCACAGGCACAACAGGTTTGGGGATCTGTGCTTGCCCAGAGAAGGAACATCTCACGGTGCGCATCCTCGGCAGAGCCTGTTCCCGAAAAGGCAAACGTCCGGCTCCTTGTCCCACACGGAAGGTGGCAGCCTGGAAAGCTGTTGCTGCTCTTCACCTTCCCCCTGCAGCCTATTCACAGGCACAACAGGTTTGGGGATCTGTGCTTGCCCAGAGAAGGAACATCTCACGGTGCGCATCCTCGGCAGAGCCTGTTCCCGAAAAGGCAAACGTCCGGCTCCTTGTCCCACACGGAAGGTGGCAGCCCGGAAAGCTGTTGCTGGTCTTCACCTTCCCCCTGCAGCCTATTCACAGGCACAACAGGTTTGGGGAATCTGTGCTTGCGCAGAGAAGGAACATCTCACGGTGCGCATCCTCGGCAGAGCCTGTTCCCGAAAAGGCAAACGTCCGGCTCCTTGTCCCACACGGAAGGTGGCAGCCCGGAAAGCTGTTGCTGGTCTTCACCTTCCCCCTGCAGCCTATTCACAGGCACAACAGGTTTGGGGAATCTGTGCTTGCGCAGAGAAGGAACATCTCACGGTGCGCATCCTCGGCAGAGCCTGTTCCCAAAAAGGCAAACGTCCGGCTCCTTGTCCCACACGGAAGGTGGCAGCCCTGAAAGCTGTTGCTGGTCTTCACCTTCCCCCTGCAGCCTATTCACAGGCACAACAGGTTTGGGGATCTGTGCTTGCCCAGAGAAGGAACATCTCACGGTGCGCATCCTCGGCAGAGCCTGTTCCCGAAAAGGCAAACGTCCGGCTCCTTGTCCCACACGGAAGGTGGCAGCCCGGAAAGCTGTTGCTGGTCTTCACCTTCCCCCTGCAGCCTATTCACAGGCACAACAGGTTTGGGGAATCTGTGCTTGCCCAGAGAAGGAACATCTCACGGTGCGCATCCTCGGCAGAGCCTGTTCCCGAAAAGGCAAACGTCCGGCTCCTTGTCCCACACGGAAGGTGGCAGCCCTGAAAGCTGTTGCTGGTCTTCACCTTCCCCCTGCAGCCTATTCACAGGCACAACAGGTTTGGGGATCTGTGCTTGCCCAGAGAAGGAACATCTCACGGTGCGCATCCTCGGCAGAGCCTGTTCCCAAAAAGGCAAACGTCCGGCTCCTTGTCCCACACGGAAGGTGGCAGCCCGGAAAGCTGTTGCTGGTCTTCACCTTCCCCCTGCAGCCTATTCACAGGCACAACAGGTTTGGGGATCTGTGCTTGCGCAGAGAAGGAACATCTCACGGTGCGCATCCTCGGCAGAGCATGTTCCCGAAAAGGCAAACGTCCGGCTCCTTGTCCCACACGGAAGGTGGCAGCCCTGAAAGCTCTTGCTGGTCTTCACCTTCCCCCTGCAGCCTATTCACAGGCACAACAGGTTTTGGGATCTGTGCTTGCCCAGAGAAGGAACATCTCACGGTGCGCATCCTCGGCAGAGCCTGTTCCCGAAATGCAAACGTCCGGCTCCTTGTCCCACACGGAAGGTGGCAGCCCTGAAAGCTGTTGCTGGTCTTCACCTTCCCCCTGCAGCCTATTCACAGGCACAACAGGTTTTGGGATCTGTGCTTGCCCAAAGACGCAATCTCTCACGGTGCGCATCCTCGGCAGAGCCTGTTCCCGAAAAGGCAAACGTCCGGCTCCTTGTCCCACACGGAAGGTGGCAGCCCTGAAAGCTCTTGCTGGTCTTCACCTTCCCCCTGCAGCCTATTCACAGGCACAACAGGTTTTGGGATCTGTGCTTGCGCAGAGAAGGAACATCTCACGGTGCGCATCCTCGGCAGAGCCTGTTCCCGAAAAGGCAAACGTCCGGCTCCTTGTCCCACACGGAAGGTGGCAGACCTGAAAGCTGTTGCTGGTCTTCACCTTCCCCCTGCAGCCTATTCACAGGCACAACAGGCTTGGGGATCTGTGCTTGCCCAAAGACGCAATCTCTCACGGTGCGCATCCTCGGCAGAGCCTGTTCCCGAAAAGGCAAACGTCCGGCTCCTTGTCCCACACGGAAGGTGGCAGCCCGGAAAGCTGTTGCTGGTCTTCACCTTCCCCCTGCAGCCTATTCACAGGCACAACAGGTTTGGGGATCTGTGCTTGCCCAGAGAAGGAACATCTCACGGTGCGCATCCTCGGCAGAGCCTGTTCCCGAAAAGGCAAACGTCCGGCTCCTTGTCCCACACGGAAGGTGGCAGCCCGGAAAGCTGTTGCTGGTCTTCACCTTCCCCCTGCAGCCTATTCACAGGCACAACAGGTTTGGGGATCTGTGCTTGCCCAGAGAAGGAACATCTCACGGTGCGCATCCTCGGCAGAGCCTGTTCCCGAAAAGGCAAACGTCCGGCTCCTTGTCCCACACGGAAGGTGGCAGCCCGGAAAGCTCTTGCTGGTCTTCACCTTCCCCCTGCAGCCTATTCACAGGCACAACAGGTTTGGGGAATCTGTGCTTGCCCAGAGAAGGAACATCTCACGGTGCGCATCCTCGGCAGAGCCTGTTCCCGAAAAGGCAAACGTCCGGCTCCTTGTCCCACACGGAAGGTGGCAGCCCGGAAAGCTCTTGCTGGTCTTCACCTTCCCCCCTGCAGCCTATTCACAGGCACAACAGGTTTGGGGATCTGTGCTTGCCCAGAGAAGGAACATCTCACGGTGCGCATCCTCGGCAGAGCCTGTTCCCGAAAAGGCAAACGTCCGGCTCCTTGTCCCACACGGAAGGTGGCAGCCCGGAAAGCTGTGGCTGGTCTTCACCTTCCCCCTGCAGCCTATTCACAGGCACAACAGGTTTGGGGATCTGTGCTTGCCCAGAGAAGGAACATCTCACGGTGCGCATCCTCGGCAGAGCCTGTTCCCGAAAAGGCAAACGTCCGGCTCCTTGTCCCACACGGAAGGTGGCAGCCCGGAAAGCTCTTGCTGGTCTTCACCTTCCCCCTGCAGCCTATTCACAGGCACAACAGGTTTGGGGATCTGTGCTTGCCCAGAGAAGGAACATCTCACGGTGCGCATCCTCGGCAGAGCCTGTTCCCGAAAAGGCAAACGTCCGGCTCCTTGTCCCACACGGAAGGTGGCAGCCCGGAAAGCTGTTGCTGGTCTTCACCTTCCCCCTGCAGCCTATTCACAGGCACAACAGGTTTGGGGATCTGTGCTTGCCCAGAGAAGGAACATCTCACGGTGCGCAGCCTCGGCAGAGCCTGTTCCCGAAATGCAAACGTCCGGCTCCTTGTCCCACACGGAAGGTGGCAGCCCTGAAAGCTGTTGCTGGTCTTCACCTTCCCCCTGCAGCCTATTCACAGGCACAACAGGTTTGGGGATCTGTGCTTGCCCAAAGACGCAATCTCTCACGGTGCGCATCCTCGGCAGAGCCTGTTCCCGAAAAGGCAAACGTCCGGCTCCTTGTCCCACACGGAAGGTGGCAGCCCGGAAAGCTCTTGCTGGTCTTCACCTTCCCCCTGCAGCCTATTCACAGGCACAACAGGTTTTGGGATCTCTGCTTGCCCAGAGAAGGAACATCTCATGGTGCGCATCCTCGGCAGAGCATGTTCCCGAAAAGGCAAATGTCCGGCTCCTTGTCCCACACGGAAGGTGGCAGCCCGGAAAGCTGTTGCTGGTCTTCACCTTCCCCCTGCAGCCTATTCACAGGCACAACAGGTTTGGGGATCTGTGCTTGCGCAGAGAAGGAACATCTCACGGTGCGCATCCTCGGCAGAGCCTGTTCCCGAAAAGGCAAACGTCCGGCTCCTTGTCCCACACGGCAGGTGGCAGCCCGGAAAGCTGTTGCTGGTCTTCACCTTCCCCCTGCAGCCTATTCACAGGCACAACAGGTTTTGGGATCTGTGCTTGCCCAGAGAAGGAACATCTCACGGTGCGCATCCTCGGCAGAGCCTGTTCCCGAAAAGGCAAACGTCCGGCTCCTTGTCCCACACGGAAGGTGGCAGCCCGGAAAGCTGTTGCTGGTCTTCACCTTCCCCCTGCAGCCTATTCACAGGCACAACAGGTTTGGGGATCTGTGCTTGCGCAGAGAAGGAACATCTCACGGTGCGCATCCTCGGCAGAGCCTGTTCCCAAAAAGGCAAACGTCCGGCTCCTTGTCCCACACGGAAGGTGGCAGCCCTGAAAGCTGTTGCTGGTCTTCACCTTCCCCCTGCAGCCTATTCACAGGCACAACAGGTTTGGGGATCTGTGCTTGCCCAGAGAAGGAACATCTCATGGTGCGCAACTTCGGCAGAGCCTGTTCCCGAAAAGGCAAACGTCCGGCTCCTTGTCCCACACGGAAGGTGGCAGCCCGGAAAGCTGTTGCTGGTCTTCACCTTCCCCCTGCAGCCTATTCACAGGCACAACAGGTTTTGGGATCTGTGCTTGCGCAGAGAAGGAACATCTCACGGTGCGCATCCTCGGCAGAGCCTGTTCCCGAAAAGGCAAACGTCCGGCTCCTTGTCCCACACGGAAGGTGGCAGCCCGGAAAGCTGTTGCTGGTCTTCACCTTCCCCCTGCAGCCTAGTCACAGGCACAACAGGTTTTGGGATCTGTGCTTGCCCAGAGAAGGAACATCTCACGGTGCGCATCCTCGGCAGAGCCTGTTCCCGAAATGCAAACGTCCGGCTCCTTGTCCCACACGGAAGGTGGCAGCCCGGAAAGCTGTTGCTGGTCTTCACCTTCCCCCTGCAGCCTATTCACAGGCACAACAGGTTTGGGGATCTGTGCTTGCCCAGAGAAGGAACATCTCACGGTGCGCATCCTCGGCAGAGCCTGTTCCCGAAAAGGCAAACGTCCGGCTCCTTGTCCCACACGGAAGGTGGCAGCCCGGAAAGCTGTTGCTGGTCTTCACCTTCCCCCTGCAGCCTATTCACAGGCACAACAGGTTTGGGGATCTGTGCTTGCCCAGAGAAGGAACATCTCACGGTGCGCATCCTCGGCAGAGCCTGTTCCCAAAAAGGCAAACGTCCGGCTCCTTGTCCCACACGGAAGGTGGCAGCCCTGAAAGCTGTTGCTGGTCTTCACCTTCCCCCTGCAGCCTATTCACAGGCACAACAGGTTTGGGGATCTGTGCTTGCCCAGAGAAGGAACATCTCACGGTGCGCATCCTCGGCAGAGCCTGTTCCCGAAAAGGCAAACGTCCGGCTCCTTGTCCCACACGGAAGGTGGCAGCCCTGAAAGCTGTTGCTGGTCTTCACCTTCCCCCTGCAGCCTATTCAGAGGCACAACAGGTTTTGGGATCTGTGCTTGCCCAGAGAAGGAACATCTCACGGTGCGCATCCTCGGCAGAGCCTGTTCCCGAAATGCAAACGTCCGGCTCCTTGTCCCACACGGAAGGTGGCAGCCCTGAAAGCTGTTGCTGGTCTTCACCTTCCCCCTGCAGCCTATTCACAGGCACAACAGGTTTGGGGATCTGTGCTTGCCCAAAGACGCAATCTCTCACGGTGCGCATCCTCGGCAGAGCCTGTTCCCGAAAAGGCAAACGTCCGGCTCCTTGTCCCACACGGAAGGTGGCAGCCCGGAAAGCTCTTGCTGGTCTTCACCTTCCCCCTGCAGCCTATTCACAGGCACAACAGGTTTTGGGATCTGTGCTTGCCCAGAGAAGGAACATCTCACGGTGCGCATCCTCGGCAGAGCCTGTTCCCGAAAAGGCAAACGTCCGGCTCCTTGTCCCACACGGAAGGTGGCAGCCCGGAAAGCTCTTGCTGGTCTTCACCTTCCCCCTGCAGCCTATTCACAGGCACAACAGGTTTGGGGATCTGTGCTTGCCCAAAGACGCAATCTCTCACGGTGCGCATCCTCGGCAGAGCCTGTTCCCGAAAAGGCAAACGTCCGGCTCCTTGTCCCACACGGAAGGTGGCAGCCCGGAAAGCTGTTGCTGGTCTTCACCTTCCCCCTGCAGCCTATTCACAGGCACAACAGGTTTGGGGATCTGTGCTTGCCCAGAGAAGGAACATCTCACGGTGCGCATCCTCGGCAGAGCCTGTTCCCGAAAAGGCAAACGTCCGGCTCCTTGTCCCACACGGAAGGTGGCAGCCCGGAAAGCTGTTGCTGGTCTTCACCTTCCCCCTGCAGCCTATTCACAGGCACAACAGGTTTGGGGACTCTGTGCTTGCCCAGAGAAGGAACATCTCACGGTGCGCATCCTCGGCAGAGCCTGTTCCCGAAAAGGCAAACGTCCGGCTCCTTGTCCCACACGGAAGGTGGCAGCCCGGAAAGCTCTTGCTGGTCTTCACCTTCCCCCTGCAGCCTATTCACAGGCACAACAGGTTTTGGGATCTGTGCTTGCCCAAAGACGCAATCTCTCACGGTGCGCATCCTCGGCAGAGCCTGTTCCCGAAAAGGCAAACGTCCGGCTCCTTGTCCCACACGGAAGGTGGCAGCCCGGAAAGCTGTTGCTGGTCTTCACCTTCCCCCTGCAGCCTATTCACAGGCACAACAGGTTTTGGATCTCTGCTTTCCCAAAGACGCAATCTCTCACGGTGCGCATCCTCGGCAGAGCCTGTTCCCGAAAAGGCAAACGTCCGGCTCCTTGTCCCACACTGAAGGTGGCAGCCCGGAAAGCTCTGCTGGTCTTCACCTTCCCCCTGCAGCCTATTCACAGGCACAACAGGTTTGGGGATCTGTGCTTGCGCAGAGAAGGAACATCTCACGGTGCGCATCCTCGGCAGAGCCTGTTCCCGAAAAGGCAAACGTCCGGCTCCTTGTCCCACACGGAAGGTGGCAGCCCGGAAAGCTGTTGCTGGTCTTCACCTTCCCCCTGCAGCCTATTCACAGGCACAACAGGTTTTGGGATCTGTGCTTGCCCAGAGAAGGAACATCTCACGGTGCACATCCTCGGCAGAGCCTGTTCCCGAAAAGGCAAACGTCCGGCTCCTTGTCCCACACGGAAGGTGGCAGCCCGGAAAGCTCTTGCTGGTCTTCACCTTCCCCCTGCAGCCTATTCACAGGCACAACAGGTTTTGGGATCTCTGCTTGCCCAGAGAAGGAACATCTCACGGTGCGCATCCTCGGCAGAGCATGTTCCCGAAAAGGCAAACGTCCGGCTCCTTGTCCCACACGGAAGGTGGCAGCCCGGAAAGCTCTTGCTGGTCTTCACCTTCCCCCTGCAGCCTATTCACAGGCACAACAGGTTTGGGGATCTGTGCTTGCCCAGAGAAGGAACATCTCACGGTGCGCATCCTCGGCAGAGCCTGTTCCCGAAAAGGCAAACGTCCGGCTCCTTGTCCCACACGGAAGGTGGCAGCCTGGAAAGCTGTTGCTGGTCTTCACCTTCCCCCTGCAGCCTATTCACAGGCACAACAGGTTTGGGGATCTGTGCTTGCCCAGAGAAGGAACATCTCACGGTGCGCATCCTCGGCAGAGCCTGTTCCCGAAAAGGCAAACGTCCGGCTCCTTGTCCCACACGGAAGGTGGCAGCCCGGAAAGCTGTTGCTGGTCTTCACCTTCCCCCTGCAGCCTATTCACAGGCACAACAGGTTTGGGG
Source organism: Haliaeetus albicilla (assembly GCF_947461875.1). Classification (NCBI taxonomy): domain Eukaryota; kingdom Metazoa; phylum Chordata; class Aves; order Accipitriformes; family Accipitridae; genus Haliaeetus; species Haliaeetus albicilla. Next base: position 92,869 of record NW_027212546.1, read on the forward strand.
AATCTGTGCTTGCGCAGAGAAGGAACATCTCACGGTGCGCATCCTCGGCAGAGCCTGTTCCCAAAAAGGCAAACGTCCGGCTCCTTGTCCCACACGGAAGGTGGCAGCCCTGAAAGCTGTTGCTGGTCTTCACCTTCCCCCTGCAGCCTATTCACAGGCACAACAGGTTTGGGGATCTGTGCTTGCCCAGAGAAGGAACATCTCACGGTGCGCATCCTCGGCAGAGCCTGTTCCCAAAAAGGCAAACGTCCGGCTCCTTGTCCCACACGGAAGGTGGCAGCCCTGAAAGCTGTTGCTGGTCTTCACCTTCCCCCTGCAGCCTATTCACAGGCACAACAGGTTTGGGGATCTGTGCTTGCGCAGAGAAGGAACATCTCACGGTGCGCAGCCTCGGCAGAGCCTGTTCCCGAAAAGGCAAACGTCCGGCTCCTTGTCCCACACGGAAGGTGGCAGCCCGGAAAGCTGTTGCTGGTCTTCACCTTCCCCCTGCAGCCTATTCACAGGCACAACAGGTTTTGGGATCTGTGCTTGCGCAGAGAAGGAACATCTCACGGTGCGCATCCTCGGCAGAGCCTGTTCCCGAAATGCAAACGTCCGGCTCCTTGTCCCACACGGAAGGTGGCAGCCCTGAAAGCTGTTGCTGGTCTTCACCTTCCCCCTGCAGCCTATTCACAGGCACAACAGGTTTGGGGATCTGTGCTTGCCCAAAGACGCAATCTCTCACGGTGCGCATCCTCGGCAGAGCCTGTTCCCGAAAAGGCAAACGTCCGGCTCCTTGTCCCACACGGAAGGTGGCAGCCCTGAAAGCTCTTGCTGGTCTTCACCTTCCCCCTGCAGCCTATTCACAGGCACAACAGGTTTGGGGATCTGTGCTTGCGCAGAGAAGGAACATCTCACGGTGCGCATCCTCGGCAGAGCCTGTTCACGAAAAGGCAAACATCCGGCTCCTTGTCCCACACGGAAGGTGGCAGCCCGGAAAGCTGTTGCTGGTCTTCACCTTCCCCCTGCAGCCTAGTCACAGGCACAACAGGTTTTGGGATCTGTGCTTGCCCAGAGAAGGAACATCTCACGGTGCGCATCCTCGGCAGAGCCTGTTCCCGAAATGCAAACGTCCGGCTCCTTGTCCCACACGGAAGGTGGCAGCCCTGAAAGCTGTTGCTGGTCTTCACCTTCCCCCTGCAGCCTATTCACAGGCACAACAGGTTTGGGGATCTGTGCTTGCCCAAAGACGCAATCTCTCACGGTGCGCATCCTCGGCAGAGCCTGTTCCCGAAAAGGCAAACGTCCGGCTCCTTGTCCCACACGGAAGGTGGCAGCCCTGAAAGCTCTTGCTGGTCTTCACCTTCCCCCTGCAGCCTATTCACAGGCACAACAGGTTTTGGGATCTGTGCTTGCGCAGAGAAGGAACATCTCACGGTGCGCATCCTCGGCAGAGCCTGTTCCCGAAAAGGCAAACGTCCGGCTCCTTGTCCCACACGGAAGGTGGCAGCCCGGAAAGCTGTTGCTGGTCTTCACCTTCCCCCTGCAGCCTATTCACAGGCACAACAGGTTTGGGGATCTGTGCTTGCCCAGAGAAGGAACATCTCACGGTGCGCAGCCTCGGCAGAGCCTGTTCCCGAAAAGGCAAACGTCCGGCTCCTTGTCCCACACGGAAGGTGGCAGCCCTGAAAGCTCTTGCTGGTCTTCACGTGCCCCGTGCAGCCTATTCACAGGCACAACAGGTTTGGGGATCTGTGCTTGCCCAGAGAAGGAACATCTCACGGTGCGCATCCTCGGCAGAGCCTGTTCCCGAAAAGGCAAACGTCCGGCTCCTTGTCCCACACGGAAGGTGGCAGCCCGGAAAGCTCTTGCTGGTCTTCACCTTCCCCCTGCAGCCTATTCACAGGCACAACAGGTTTGGGGAATCTGTGCTTGCCCAGAGAAGGAACATCTCACGGTGCGCAGCCTCGGCAGAGCCTGTTCCCGAAAAGGCAAACGTCCGGCTCCTTGTCCCACACGGAAGGTGGCAGCCCTGAAAGCTCTTGCTGGTCTTCACCTTCCCCCTGCAGCCTATTCACAGGCACAACAGGTTTTGGGATCTGTGCTTGCCCAAAGACGCAATCTCTCACGGTGCGCATCCTCGGCAGAGCCTGTTCCCGAAAAGGCAAACGTCCGGCTCCTTGTCCCACACGGAAGGTGGCAGCCCGGAAAGCTCTTGCTGGTCTTCACCTTCCCCCTGCAGCCTATTCACAGGCACAACAGGTTTGGGGATCTGTGCTTGCCCAGAGAAGGAACATCTCACGGTGCGCATCCTCGGCAGAGCCTGTTCCCGAAAAGGCAAACGTCCGGCTCCTTGTCCCACACGGAAGGTGGCAGCCCGGAAAGCTCTTGCTGGTCTTCACCTTCCCCCTGCAGCCTATTCACAGGCACAACAGGTTTGGGGATCTGTGCTTGCCCAAAGACGCAATCTCTCACGGTGCGCATCCTCGGCAGAGCCTGTTCCCGAAAAGGCAAACGTCCGGCTCCTTGTCCCACACGGAAGGTGGCAGCCCGGAAAGCTGTTGCTGGTCTTCACCTTCCCCCTGCAGCCTATTCACAGGCACAACAGGTTTGGGGATCTGTGCTTGCGCAGAGAAGGAACATCTCACGGTGCGCATCCTCGGCAGAGCCTGTTCCCGAAATGCAAACGTCCGGCTCCTTGTCCCACACGGATGGTGGCAGCCCTGAAAGCTGTTGCTGGTCTTCACCTTCCCCCTGCAGCCTATTCACAGGCACAACAGGTTTTGGGATCTGTGCTTGCCCAGAGAAGGAACATCTCACGGTGCGCATCCTCGGCAGAGCCTGTTCCCGAAATGCAAACGTCCGGCTCCTTGTCCCACACGGAAGGTGGCAGCCCGGAAAGCTGTTGCTGGTCTTCACCTTCCCCCTGCAGCCTATTCACAGGCACAACAGGTTTTGGGATCTCTGCTTTCTCAAAGACGCAATCTCTCACGGTGCGCATCCTCGGCAGAGCCTGTTCCCGAAAAGGCAAACGTCCGGCTCCTTGTCCCACACGGAAGGTGGCAGCCTGGAAAGCTGTTGCTGGTCTTCACCTTCCCCCTGCAGCCTATTCACAGGCACAACAGGTTTTGGGATCTGTGCTTGCGCAGAGAAGGAACATCTCACGGTGCGCATCCTCGGCAGAGCCTGTTCCCGAAAAGGCAAACGTCCGGCTCCTTGTCCCACACGGAAGGTGGCAGCCCGGAAAGCTGTTGCTGGTCTTCACCTTCCCCCTGCAGCCTATTCACAGGCACAACAGGTTTGGGGATCTGTGCTTGCGCAGAGAAGGAACATCTCACGGTGCGCATCCTCGGCAGAGCCTGTTCCCGAAAAGGCAAACGTCCGGCTCCTTGTCCCACACGGAAGGTGGCAGCCCGGAAAGCTGTTGCTGGTCTTCACCTTCCCCCTGCAGCCTATTCACAGGCACAACAGGTTTGGGGATCTGTGCTTGCGCAGAGAAGGAACATCTCACGGTGCGCAGCCTCGGCAGAGCCTGTTCCCGAAAAGGCAAACGTCCGGCTCCTTGTCCCACACGGAAGGTGGCAGCCCTGAAAGCTCTTGCTGGTCTTCACCTTCCCCCTGCAGCCTATTCACAGGCACAACAGGTTTGGGGATCTGTGCTTGCCCAGAGAAGGAACATCTCACGGTGCGCATCCTCGGCAGAGCCTGTTCCCGAAAAGGCAAACGTCCGGCTCCTTGTCCCACACGGAAGGTGGCAGCCCGGAAAGCTGTTGCTGGTCTTCACCTTCCCCCTGCAGCCTATTCACAGGCACAACAGGTTTGGGGAATCTGTGCTTGCGCAGAGAAGGAACATCTCACGGTGCGCATCCTCGGCAGAGCCTGTTCCCAAAAAGGCAAACGTCCGGCTCCTTGTCCCACACGGAAGGTGGCAGCCCTGAAAGCTGTTGCTGGTCTTCACCTTCCCCCTGCAGCCTATTCACAGGCACAACAGGTTTGGGGAATCTGTGCTTGCGCAGAGAAGGAACATCTCACGGTGCGCATCCTCGGCAGAGCCTGTTCCCAAAAAGGCAAACGTCCGGCTCCTTGTCCCACACGGAAGGTGGCAGCCCTGAAAGCTGTTGCTGGTCTTCACCTTCCCCCTGCAGCCTATTCACAGGCACAACAGGTTTGGGGATCTGTGCTTGCCCAGAGAAGGAACATCTCACGGTGCGCATCCTCGGCAGAGCCTGTTCCCAAAAAGGCAAACGTCCGGCTCCTTGTCCCACACGGAAGGTGGCAGCCCTGAAAGCTGTTGCTGGTCTTCACCTTCCCCCTGCAGCCTATTCACAGGCACAACAGGTTTTGGGATCTGTGCTTGCGCAGAGAAGGAACATCTCACGGTGCGCATCCTCGGCAGAGCCTGTTCCCGAAATGCAAACGTCCGGCTCCTTGTCCCACACGGAAGGTGGCAGCCCTGAAAGCTGTTGCTGGTCTTCACCTTCCCCCTGCAGCCTATTCACAGGCACAACAGGTTTGGGGATCTGTGCTTGCCCAAAGACGCAATCTCTCACGGTGCGCATCCTCGGCAGAGCCTGTTCCCGAAAAGGCAAACGTCCGGCTCCTTGTCCCACACGGAAGGTGGCAGCCCGGAAAGCTCTTGCTGGTCTTCACCTTCCCCCTGCAGCCTATTCACAGGCACAACAGGTTTTGGGATCTGTGCTTGCGCAGAGAAGGAACATCTCACGGTGCGCATCCTCGGCAGAGCCTGTTCCCAAAAAGGCAAACGTCCGGCTCCTTGTCCCACACGGAAGGTGGCAGCCCTGAAAGCTGTTGCTGGTCTTCACCTTCCCCCTGCAGCCTATTCACAGGCACAACAGGTTTGGGGATCTGTGCTTGCCCAAAGACGCAATCTCTCACGGTGCGCATCCTCGGCAGAGCCTGTTCCCGAAAAGGCAAACGTCCGGCTCCTTGTCCCACACGGAAGGTGGCAGCCCGGAAAGCTCTTGCTGGTCTTCACCTTCCCCCTGCAGCCTATTCACAGGCACAACAGGTTTGGGGATCTGTGCTTGCCCAAAGACGCAATCTCTCACGGTGCGCATCCTCGGCAGAGCCTGTTCCCGAAAAGGCAAACGTCCGGCTCCTTGTCCCACACGGAAGGTGGCAGCCCGGAAAGCTGTTGCTGGTCTTCACCTTCCCCCTGCAGCCTATTCACAGGCACAACAGGTTTGGGGATCTGTGCTTGCGCAGAGAAGGAACATCTCACGGTGCGCATCCTCGGCAGAGCCTGTTCCCGAAATGCAAACGTCCGGCTCCTTGTCCCACACGGATGGTGGCAGCCCTGAAAGCTGTTGCTGGTCTTCACCTTCCCCCTGCAGCCTATTCACAGGCACAACAGGTTTTGGGATCTGTGCTTGCCCAGAGAAGGAACATCTCACGGTACGCATCCTCGGCAGAGCCTGTTCCCAAAAAGGCAAACGTCCGGCTCCTTGTCCCACACGGAAGGTGGCAGCCCGGAAAGCTGTTGCTGGTCTTCACCTTCCCCCTGCAGCCTATTCACAGGCACAACAGGTTTGGGGATCTGTGCTTGCCCAGAGAAGGAACATCTCACGGTGCGCATCCTCGGCAGAGCCTGTTCCCGAAAAGGCAAACGTCCGGCTCCTTGTCCCACACGGAAGGTGGCAGCCCGGAAAGCTGTTGCTGGTCTTCACCTTCCCCCTGCAGCCTATTCACAGGCACAACAGGTTTGGGGATCTGTGCTTGCGCAGAGAAGGAACATCTCACGGTGCGCATCCTCGGCAGAGCCTGTTCCCGAAAAGGCAAACGTCCGGCTCCTTGTCCCACACGGAAGGTGGCAGCCCGGAAAGCTGTTGCTGGTCTTCACCTTCCCCCTGCAGCCTATTCACAGGCACAACAGGTTTGGGGATCTGTGCTTGCGCAGAGAAGGAACATCTCACGGTGCGCATCCTCGGCAGAGCCTGTTCCCGAAAAGGCAAACGTCCGGCTCCTTGTCCCACACGGAAGGTGGCAGCCCGGAAAGCTGTTGCTGGTCTTCACCTTCCCCCTGCAGCCTATTCACAGGCACAACAGGTTTGGGGATCTGTGCTTGCCCAGAGAAGGAACATCTCACGGTGCGCATCCTCGGCAGAGCCTGTTCCCGAAAAGGCAAACGTCCGGCTCCTTGTCCCACACGGAAGGTGGCAGCCCGGAAAGCTGTTGCTGGTCTTCACCTTCCCCCTGCAGCCTATTCACAGGCACAACAGGTTTGGGGATCTGTGCTTGCCCAGAGAAGGAACATCTCACGGTGCGCATCCTCGGCAGAGCCTGTTCCCGAAAAGGCAAACGTCCGGCTCCTTGTCCCACACGGAAGGTGGCAGCCCGGAAAGCTGTTGCTGGTCTTCACCTTCCCCCTGCAGCCTATTCACAGGCACAACAGGTTTGGGGATCTGTGCTTGCGCAGAGAAGGAACATCTCACGGTGCGCATCCTCGGCAGAGCCTGTTCCCGAAAAGGCAAACGTCCGGCTCCTTGTCCCACACGGAAGGTGGCAGCCCGGAAAGCTGTTGCTGGTCTTCACCTTCCCCCTGCAGCCTATTCACAGGCACAACAGGTTTGGGGATCTGTGCTTGCGCAGAGAAGGAACATCTCACGGTGCGCATCCTCGGCAGAGCCTGTTCCCGAAAAGGCAAACGTCCGGCTCCTTGTCCCACACGGAAGGTGGCAGCCCGGAAAGCTGTTGCTGGTCTTCACCTTCCCCCTGCAGCCTATTCACAGGCACAACAGGTTTGGGGATCTGTGCTTGCCCAGAGAAGGAACATCTCACGGTGCGCATCCTCGGCAGAGCCTGTTCCCGAAAAGGCAAACGTCCGGCTCCTTGTCCCACACGGAAGGTGGCAGCCCTGAAAGCTGTTGCTGGTCTTCACCTTCCCCCTGCAGCCTATTCACAGGCACAACAGGTGTTGGGATCTCTGCTTTCCCAAAGACGCAAACTCTCACGGTGCGCATCCTCGGCAGAGCCTGTTCCCGAAAAGGCAAACGTCCGGCTCCTTGTCCCACACGGAAGGTGGCAGCCCAGAAAGCTGTTGCTGGTCTTCACCTTCCCCCTGCAGCCTATTCACAGGCACAACAGGTGTTGGGATCTCTGCTTTCCCAAAGACGCAAACTCTCACGGTGCGCATCCTCGGCAGAGCCTGTTCCCAAAAAGGCAAACGTCCGGCTCCTTGTCCCACACGGAAGGTGGCAGCCCGGAAAGCTGTTGCTGGTCTTCACCTTCCCCCTGCAGCCTGTTCACAGGCACAACAGGTTTTGGGATCTGTGCTTGCGCAGAGAAGGAACATCTCACGGTGCGCATCCTCGGCAGAGCCTGTTCCCGAAAAGGCAAACGTCCGGCTCCTTGTCCCACACGGAAGGTGGCAGCCCGGAAAGCTGTTGCTGGTCTTCACCTTCCCCCTGCAGCCTATTCACAGGCACAACAGGTGTTGGGATCTCTGCTTTCCCAAAGACGCAAACTCTCACGGTGCGCATCCTCGGCAGAGCCTGTTCCCGAAAAGGCAAACGTCCGGCTCCTTGTCCCACACGGAAGGTGGCAGCCCAGAAAGCTGTTGCTGGTCTTCACCTTCCCCCTGCAGCCTATTCACAGGCACAACAGGTTTGGGGATCTGTGCTTGCCCAGAGAAGGAACATCTCACGGTGCGCATCCTCGGCAGAGCCTGTTCCCAAAAAGGCAAACGTCCGGCTCCTTGTCCCACACGGAAGGTGGCAGCCCGGAAAGCTGTTGCTGGTCTTCACCTTCCCCCTGCAGCCTGTTCACAGGCACAACAGGTTTTGGGATCTGTGCTTGCGCAGAGAAGGAACATCTCACGGTGCGCATCCTCGGCAGAGCCTGTTCCCGAAAAGGCAAACGTCCGGCTCCTTGTCCCACACGGAAGGTGGCAGCCCGGAAAGCTGTTGCTGGTCTTCACCTTCCCCCTGCAGCCTATTCACAGGCACAACAGGTTTTGGGATCTGTGCTTGCTCAGAGAAGGAACATCTCACGGTGCGCATCCTCGGCAGAGCCTGTTCCCGAAAAGGCAAACGTCCGGCTCCTTGTCCCACACGGATGGTGGCAGCCCGGAAAGCTGTTGCTGGTCTTCACCTTCCCCCTGCAGCCTATTCACAGGCACAACAGGTTTGGGGATCTGTGCTTGCGCAGAGAAGGAACATCTCACGGTGCGCATCCTCGGCAGAGCCTGTTCCCGAAAAGGCAAACGTCCGGCTCCTTGTCCCACACTGAAGGTGGCAGCCCGGAAAGCTGTTGCTGGTCTTCACCTTCCCCCTGCAGCCTATTCACAGGCACAACAGGTTTTGGGATCTGTGCTTGCCCAGAGAAGGAACATCTCACGGTGCGCATCCTCGGCAGAGCCTGTTCCCGAAAAGGCAAACGTCCGGCTCCTTGTCCCACACGGAAGGTGGCAGCCCGGAAAGCTGTTGCTGGTCTTCACCTTCCCCCTGCAGCCTATTCACAGGCACAACAGGTTTTGGGATCTCTGCTTTCCCAAAGACGCAATCTCTCACGATGCGCATCCTCGGCAGAGCCTGTTCCCGAAAAGGCAAACGTCCGGCTCCTTGTCCCACACGGAAGGTGGCAGCCCGGAAAGCTGTTGCTGGTCTTCACCTTCCCCCTGCAGCCTATTCACAGGCACAACAGGTTTTGGGATCTGTGCTTGCGCAGAGAAGGAACATCTCACGGTGCGCATCCTCGGCAGAGCCTGTTCCCGAAAAGGCAAACGTCCGGCTCCTTGTCCCACACGGAAGGTGGCAGCCCGGAAAGCTGTTGCTGGTCTTCACCTTCCCCCTGCAGCCTATTCACAGGCACAACAGGTTTGGGGATCTGTGCTTGCGCAGAGAAGGAACATCTCACGGTGCGCATCCTCGGCAGAGCCTGTTCCCAAAAAGGCAAACGTCCGGCTCCTTGTCCCACACGGAAGGTGGCAGCCCGGAAAGCTGTTGCTGGTCTTCACCTTCCCCCTGCAGCCTATTCACAGGCACAACAGGTTTGGGGATCTGTGCTTGCCCAGAGAAGGAACATCTCACGGTGCGCATCCTCGGCAGAGCCTGTTCCCGAAAAGGCAAACGTCCGGCTCCTTGTCCCACACGGAAGGTGGCAGCCCGGAAAGCTGTTGCTGGTCTTCACCTTCCCCCTGCAGCCTATTCACAGGCACAACAGGTTTGGGGATCTGTGCTTGCCCAGAGAAGGAACATCTCACGGTGCGCATCCTCGGCAGAGCCTGTTCCCGAAAAGGCAAACGTCCGGCTCCTTGTCCCACACGGAAGGTGGCAGCCCTGAAAGCTCTTGCTGGTCTTCACCTTCCCCCTGCAGCCTATTCACAGGCACAACAGGTTTTGGGATCTCTGCTTTCCCAAAGACGCAATCTCTCACGGTGCGCATCCTCGGCAGAGCCTGTTCCCGAAAAGGCAAACGTCCGGCTCCTTGTCCCACACGGAAGGTGGCAGCCCGGAAAGCTGTTGCTGGTCTTCACCTTCCCCCTGCAGCCTATTCACAGGCACAACAGGTTTGGGGATCTGTGCTTGCGCAGAGAAGGAACATCTCACGGTGCGCATCCTCGGCAGAGCCTGTTCCCGAAAAGGCAAACGTCCGGCTCCTTGTCCCACACGGAAGGTGGCAGCCCTGAAAGCTGTTGCTGGTCTTCACCTTCCCCCTGCAGCCTATTCACAGGCACAACAGGTTTGGGGAATCTGTGCTTGCCCAGAGAAGGAACATCTCACGGTGCGCATCCTCGGCAGAGCCTGTTCCCGAAAAGGCAAACGTCCGGCTCCTTGTCCCACACGGAAGGTGGCAGCCCGGAAAGCTGTTGCTGGTCTTCACCTTCCCCCTGCAGCCTATTCACAGGCACAACAGGTTTTGGGATCTGTGCTTGCGCAGAGAAGGAACATCTCACGGTGCGCATCCTCGGCAGAGCCTGTTCCCGAAAAGGCAAACGTCCGGCTCCTTGTCCCACACGGAAGGTGGCAGCCCGGAAAGCTGTTGCTGGTCTTCACCTTCCCCCTGCAGCCTATTCACAGGCACAACAGGTTTGGGGATCTGTGCTTGCGCAGAGAAGGAACATCTCACGGTGCGCATCCTCGGCAGAGCCTGTTCCCAAAAAGGCAAACGTCCGGCTCCTTGTCCCACACGGAAGGTGGCAGCCCGGAAAGCTGTTGCTGGTCTTCACCTTCCCCCTGCAGCCTATTCACAGGCACAACAGGTTTGGGGATCTGTGCTTGCCCAGAGAAGGAACATCTCACGGTGCGCATCCTCGGCAGAGCCTGTTCCCGAAAAGGCAAACGTCCGGCTCCTTGTCCCACACGGAAGGTGGCAGCCCGGAAAGCTCTTGCTGGTCTTCACCTTCCCCCTGCAGCCTATTCACAGGCACAACAGGTTTGGGGATCTGTGCTTGCGCAGAGAAGGAACATCTCACGGTGCGCATCCTCGGCAGAGCCTGTTCCCGAAAAGGCAAACGTCCGGCTCCTTGTCCCACACGGAAGGTGGCAGCCCTGAAAGCTGTTGCTGGTCTTCACCTTCCCCCTGCAGCCTATTCACAGGCACAACAGGTTTTGGGATCTCTGCTTTCCCAAACACGCAATCTCTCACGGTGCGCATCCTCGGCAGAGCCTGTTCCCGAAAAGGCAAACGTCCGGCTCCTTGTCCCACACGGAAGGTGGCAGCCCGGAAAGCTGTTGCTGGTCTTCACCTTCCCCCTGCAGCCTATTCACAGGCACAACAGGTTTGGGGATCTGTGCTTGCGCAGAGAAGGAACATCTCACGGTGCGCATCCTCGGCAGAGCCTGTTCCCAAAAAGGCAAACGTCCGGCTCCTTGTCCCACACGGAAGGTGGCAGCCCTGAAAGCTGTTGCTGGTCTTCACCTTCCCCCTGCAGCCTATTCACAGGCACAACAGGTTTGGGGAATCTGTGCTTGCCCAGAGAAGGAACATCTCACGGTGCGCATCCTCGGCAGAGCCTGTTCCCGAAAAGGCAAACGTCCGGCTCCTTGTCCCACACGGAAGGTGGCAGCCCGGAAAGCTGTTGCTGGTCTTCACCTTCCCCCTGCAGCCTATTCACAGGCACAACAGGTTTTGGGATCTGTGCTTGCGCAGAGAAGGAACATCTCACGGTGCGCATCCTCGGCAGAGCCTGTTCCCGAAAAGGCAAACGTCCGGCTCCTTGTCCCACACGGAAGGTGGCAGCCCAGAAAGCTGTTGCTGGTCTTCACCTTCCCCCTGCAGCCTATTCACAGGCACAACAGGTTTTGGGATCTGTGCTTGCTCAGAGAAGGAACATCTCACGGTGCGCATCCTCGGCAGAGCCTGTTCCCGAAAAGGCAAACGTCCGGCTCCTTGTCCCACACGGAAGGTGGCAGCCCGGAAAGCTGTTGCTGGTCTTCACCTTCCCCCTGCAGCCTATTCACAGGCACAACAGGTTTGGGGATCTGTGCTTGCCCAGAGAAGGAACATCTCACGGTGCGCATCCTCGGCAGAGCCTGTTCCCGAAATGCAAACGTCCGGCTCCTTGTCCCACACGGAAGGTGGCAGCCCGGAAAGCTGTTGCTGGTCTTCACCTTCCCCCTGCAGCCTATTCACAGGCACAACAGGTTTGGGGATCTGTGCTTGCCCAAAGACGCAATCTCTCACGGTGCGCATCCTCGGCAGAGCCTGTTCCCGAAAAGGCAAACGTCCGGCTCCTTGTCCCACACGGAAGGTGGCAGCCTGGAAAGCTGTTGCTGGTCTTCACCTTCCCCCTGCAGCCTATTCACAGGCACAACAGGTTTTGGGATCTGTGCTTGCCCAGAGAAGGAACATCTCACGGTGCACATCCTCGGCAGAGCCTGTTCCCGAAAAGGCAAACGTCCGGCTCCTTGTCCCACACGGAAGGTGGCAGCCCGGAAAGCTCTTGCTGGTCTTCACCTTCCCCCTGCAGCCTATTCACAGGCACAACAGGTTTTGGGATCTCTGCTTGCCCAGAGAAGGAACATCTCACGGTGCGCATCCTCGGCAGAGCATGTTCCCGAAAAGGCAAACGTCCGGCTCCTTGTCCCACACGGAAGGTGGCAGCCCGGAAAGCTCTTGCTGGTCTTCACCTTCCCCCTGCAGCCTATTCACAGGCACAACAGGTTTGGGGATCTGTGCTTGCCCAGAGAAGGAACATCTCACGGTGCGCATCCTCGGCAGAGCCTGTTCCCGAAAAGGCAAACGTCCGGCTCCTTGTCCCACACGGAAGGTGGCAGCCTGGAAAGCTGTTGCTGGTCTTCACCTTCCCCCTGCAGCCTATTCACAGGCACAACAGGTTTGGGGATCTGTGCTTGCCCAGAGAAGGAACATCTCACGGTGCGCATCCTCGGCAGAGCCTGTTCCCGAAAAGGCAAACGTCCGGCTCCTTGTCCCACACGGAAGGTGGCAGCCCGGAAAGCTGTTGCTGGTCTTCACCTTCCCCCTGCAGCCTATTCACAGGCACAACAGGTTTGGGGAATCTGTGCTTGCGCAGAGAAGGAACATCTCACGGTGCGCATCCTCGGCAGAGCCTGTTCCCAAAAAGGCAAACGTCCGGCTCCTTGTCCCACACGGAAGGTGGCAGCCCTGAAAGCTGTTGCTGGTCTTCACCTTCCCCCTGCAGCCTATTCACAGGCACAACAGGTTTGGGGATCTGTGCTTGCCCAGAGAAGGAACATCTCACGGTGCGCATCCTCGGCAGAGCCTGTTCCCAAAAAGGCAAACGTCCGGCTCCTTGTCCCACACGGAAGGTGGCAGCCCGGAAAGCTGTTGCTGGTCTTCACCTTCCCCCTGCAGCCTATTCACAGGCACAACAGGTTTTGGGATCTGTGCTTGCGCAGAGAAGGAACATCTCACGGTGCGCATCCTCGGCAGAGCCTGTTCCCGAAATGCAAACGTCCGGCTCCTTGTCCCACACGGAAGGTGGCAGCCCGGAAAGCTGTTGCTGGTCTTCACCTTCCCCCTGCAGCCTATTCACAGGCACAACAGGTTTGGGGATCTGTGCTTGCCCAAAGACGCAATCTCTCACGGTGCGCATCCTCGGCAGAGCCTGTTCCCGAAAAGGCAAACGTCCGGCTCCTTGTCCCACACGGAAGGTGGCAGCCCTGAAAGCTCTTGCTGGTCTTCACCTTCCCCCTGCAGCCTATTCACAGGCACAACAGGTTTGGGGATCTGTGCTTGCGCAGAGAAGGAATATCTCACGGTGCGCATCCTCGGCAGAGCCTGTTCCCGAAAAGGCAAACATCCGGCTCCTTGTCCCACACGGAAGGTGGCAGCCCGGAAAGCTGTTGCTGGTCTTCACCTTCCCCCTGCAGCCTAGTCACAGGCACAACAGGTTTTGGGATCTGTGCTTGCCCAGAGAAGGAACATCTCACGGTGCGCATCCTCGGCAGAGCCTGTTCCCGAAATGCAAACGTCCGGCTCCTTGTCCCACACGGAAGGTGGCAGCCCTGAAAGCTGTTGCTGGTCTTCACCTTCCCCCTGCAGCCTATTCACAGGCACAACAGGTTTGGGGATCTGTGCTTGCCCAAAGACGCAATCTCTCACGGTGCGCATCCTCGGCAGAGCCTGTTCCCGAAAAGGCAAACGTCCGGCTCCTTGTCCCACACGGAAGGTGGCAGCCCTGAAAGCTCTTGCTGGTCTTCACGTGCCCCGTGCAGCCTATTCACAGGCACAACAGGTTTGGGGATCTGTGCTTGCCCAGAGAAGGAACATCTCACGGTGCGCATCCTCGGCAGAGCCTGTTCCCGAAAAGGCAAACGTCCGGCTCCTTGTCCCACACGGAAGGTGGCAGCCCGGAAAGCTCTTGCTGGTCTTCACCTTCCCCCTGCAGCCTATTCACAGGCACAACAGGTTTGGGGAATCTGTGCTTGCCCAGAGAAGGAACATCTCACGGTGCGCATCCTCGGCAGAGCCTGTTCCCGAAAAGGCAAACGTCCGGCTCCTTGTCCCACACGGAAGGTGGCAGCCCTGAAAGCTCTTGCTGGTCTTCACCTTCCCCCTGCAGCCTATTCACAGGCACAACAGGTTTTGGGATCTGTGCTTGCCCAAAGACGCAATCTCTCACGGTGCGCATCCTCGGCAGAGCCTGTTCCCGAAAAGGCAAACATCCGGCTCCTTGTCCCACACGGAAGGTGGCAGCCCGGAAAGCTCTTGCTGGTCTTCACCTTCCCCCTGCAGCCTATTCACAGGCACAACAGGTTTGGGGATCTGTGCTTGCCCAGAGAAGGAACATCTCACGGTGCGCATCCTCGGCAGAGCCTGTTCCCGAAAAGGCAAACGTCCGGCTCCTTGTCCCACACGGAAGGTGGCAGCCCGGAAAGCTCTTGCTGGTCTTCACCTTCCCCCTGCAGCCTATTCACAGGCACAACAGGTTTGGGGATCTGTGCTTGCCCAGAGAAGGAACATCTCACGGTGCGCATCCTCGGCAGAGCCTGTTCCCGAAAAGGCAAACGTCCGGCTCCTTGTCCCACACGGAAGGTGGCAGCCCGGAAAGCTCTTGCTGGTCTTCACCTTCCCCCTGCAGCCTATTCACAGGCACAACAGGTTTGGGGATCTGTGCTTGCGCAGAGAAGGAACATCTCACGGTGCGCATCCTCGGCAGAGCCTGTTCCCGAAATGCAAACGTCCGGCTCCTTGTCCCACACGGAAGGTGGCAGCCCGGAAAGCTCTTGCTGGTCTTCACCTTCCCCCTGCAGCCTATTCACAGGCACAACAGGTTTTGGGATCTCTGCTTGCCCAGAGAAGGAACATCTCACGGTGCGCATCCTCGGCAGAGCATGTTCCCGAAAAGGCAAACGTCCGGCTCCTTGTCCCACACGGAAGGTGGCAGCCCGGAAAGCTCTTGCTGGTCTTCACCTTCCCCCTGCAGCCTATTCACAGGCACAACAGGTTTGGGGATCTGTGCTTGCCCAGAGAAGGAACATCTCACGGTGCGCATCCTCGGCAGAGCCTGTTCCCGAAAAGGCAAACGTCCGGCTCCTTGTCCCACACGGAAGGTGGCAGCCTGGAAAGCTGTTGCTGGTCTTCACCTTCCCCCTGCAGCCTATTCACAGGCACAACAGGTTTGGGGATCTGTGCTTGCCCAGAGAAGGAACATCTCACGGTGCGCATCCTCGGCAGAGCCTGTTCCCGAAAAGGCAAACGTCCGGCTCCTTGTCCCACACGGAAGGTGGCAGCCCGGAAAGCTGTTGCTGGTCTTCACCTTCCCCCTGCAGCCTATTCACAGGCACAACAGGTTTGGGGAATCTGTGCTTGCGCAGAGAAGGAACATCTCACGGTGCGCATCCTCGGCAGAGCCTGTTCCCAAAAAGGCAAACGTCCGGCTCCTTGTCCCACACGGAAGGTGGCAGCCCTGAAAGCTGTTGCTGGTCTTCACCTTCCCCCTGCAGCCTATTCACAGGCACAACAGGTTTGGGGATCTGTGCTTGCCCAGAGAAGGAACATCTCACGGTGCGCATCCTCGGCAGAGCCTGTTCCCAAAAAGGCAAACGTCCGGCTCCTTGTCCCACACGGAAGGTGGCAGCCCGGAAAGCTGTTGCTGGTCTTCACCTTCCCCCTGCAGCCTATTCACAGGCACAACAGGTTTTGGGATCTGTGCTTGCGCAGAGAAGGAACATCTCACGGTGCGCATCCTCGGCAGAGCCTGTTCCCGAAATGCAAACGTCCGGCTCCTTGTCCCACACGGAAGGTGGCAGCCCGGAAAGCTGTTGCTGGTCTTCACCTTCCCCCTGCAGCCTATTCACAGGCACAACAGGTTTGGGGATCTGTGCTTGCCCAAAGACGCAATCTCTCACGGTGCGCATCCTCGGCAGAGCCTGTTCCCGAAAAGGCAAACGTCCGGCTCCTTGTCCCACACGGAAGGTGGCAGCCCTGAAAGCTCTTGCTGGTCTTCACCTTCCCCCTGCAGCCTATTCACAGGCACAACAGGTTTGGGGATCTGTGCTTGCGCAGAGAAGGAATATCTCACGGTGCGCATCCTCGGCAGAGCCTGTTCCCGAAAAGGCAAACATCCGGCTCCTTGTCCCACACGGAAGGTGGCAGCCCGGAAAGCTGTTGCTGGTCTTCACCTTCCCCCTGCAGCCTAGTCACAGGCACAACAGGTTTGGGGATCTGTGCTTGCGCAGAGAAGGAACATCTCACGGTGCGCATCCTCGGCAGAGCCTGTTCCCGAAATGCAAACGTCCGGCTCCTTGTCCCACACGGAAGGTGGCAGCCCTGAAAGCTGTTGCTGGTCTTCACCTTCCCCCTGCAGCCTATTCACAGGCACAACAGGTTTGGGGATCTGTGCTTGCCCAAAGACGCAATCTCTCACGGTGCGCATCCTCGGCAGAGCCTGTTCCCGAAAAGGCAAACGTCCGGCTCCTTGTCCCACACGGAAGGTGGCAGCCCTGAAAGCTCTTGCTGGTCTTCACGTGCCCCGTGCAGCCTATTCACAGGCACAACAGGTTTGGGGATCTGTGCTTGCCCAGAGAAGGAACATCTCACGGTGCGCATCCTCGGCAGAGCCTGTTCCCGAAAAGGCAAACGTCCGGCTCCTTGTCCCACACGGAAGGTGGCAGCCCGGAAAGCTCTTGCTGGTCTTCACCTTCCCCCTGCAGCCTATTCACAGGCACAACAGGTTTGGGGAATCTGTGCTTGCCCAGAGAAGGAACATCTCACGGTGCGCATCCTCGGCAGAGCCTGTTCCCGAAAAGGCAAACGTCCGGCTCCTTGTCCCACACGGAAGGTGGCAGCCCTGAAAGCTCTTGCTGGTCTTCACCTTCCCCCTGCAGCCTATTCACAGGCACAACAGGTTTTGGGATCTGTGCTTGCCCAAAGACGCAATCTCTCACGGTGCGCATCCTCGGCAGAGCCTGTTCCCGAAAAGGCAAACATCCGGCTCCTTGTCCCACACGGAAGGTGGCAGCCCGGAAAGCTGTTGCTGGTCTTCACCTTCCCCCTGCAGCCTATTCACAGGCACAACAGGTTTTGGGATCTCTGCTTTCTCAAAGACGCAATCTCTCACGGTGCGCATCCTCGGCAGAGCCTGTTCCCGAAAAGGCAAACGTCCGGCTCCTTGTCCCACACGGAAGGTGGCAGCCTGGAAAGCTGTTGCTGGTCTTCACCTTCCCCCTGCAGCCTATTCACAGGCACAACAGGTTTGGGGATCTGTGCTTGCGCAGAGAAGGAACATCTCACGGTGCGCATCCTCGGCAGAGCCTGTTCCCGAAAAGGCAAACGTCCGGCTCCTTGTCCCACACGGAAGGTGGCAGCCCGGAAAGCTGTTGCTGGTCTTCACCTTCCCCCTGCAGCCTATTCACAGGCACAACAGGTTTGGGGATCTGTGCTTGCGCAGAGAAGGAACATCTCACGGTGCGCATCCTCGGCAGAGCCTGTTCCCGAAAAGGCAAACGTCCGGCTCCTTGTCCCACACGGAAGGTGGCAGCCCGGAAAGCTGTTGCTGGTCTTCACCTTCCCCCTGCAGCCTATTCACAGGCACAACAGGTTTGGGGATCTGTGCTTGCCCAGAGAAGGAACATCTCACGGTGCGCAGCCTCGGCAGAGCCTGTTCCCGAAAAGGCAAACGTCCGGCTCCTTGTCCCACACGGAAGGTGGCAGCCCTGAAAGCTCTTGCTGGTCTTCACCTTCCCCCTGCAGCCTATTCACAGGCACAACAGGTTTGGGGATCTGTGCTTGCCCAGAGAAGGAACATCTCACGGTGCGCATCCTCGGCAGAGCCTGTTCCCGAAAAGGCAAACGTCCGGCTCCTTGTCCCACACGGAAGGTGGCAGCCCGGAAAGCTGTTGCTGGTCTTCACCTTCCCCCTGCAGCCTATTCACAGGCACAACAGGTTTGGGGATCTGTGCTTGCGCAGAGAAGGAACATCTCACGGTGCGCATCCTCGGCAGAGCCTGTTCCCGAAAAGGCAAACGTCCGGCTCCTTGTCCCACACGGAAGGTGGCAGCCCTGAAAGCTCTTGCTGGTCTTCACCTTCCCCCTGCAGCCTATTCACAGGCACAACAGGTTTGGGGATCTGTGCTTGCGCAGAGAAGGAATATCTCACGGTGCGCATCCTCGGCAGAGCCTGTTCCCGAAAAGGCAAACATCCGGCTCCTTGTCCCACACGGAAGGTGGCAGCCCGGAAAGCTGTTGCTGGTCTTCACCTTCCCCCTGCAGCCTAGTCACAGGCACAACAGGTTTGGGGATCTGTGCTTGCGCAGAGAAGGAACATCTCACGGTGCGCATCCTCGGCAGAGCCTGTTCCCGAAATGCAAACGTCCGGCTCCTTGTCCCACACGGAAGGTGGCAGCCCTGAAAGCTGTTGCTGGTCTTCACCTTCCCCCTGCAGCCTATTCACAGGCACAACAGGTTTGGGGATCTGTGCTTGCCCAAAGACGCAATCTCTCACGGTGCGCATCCTCGGCAGAGCCTGTTCCCGAAAAGGCAAACGTCCGGCTCCTTGTCCCACACGGAAGGTGGCAGCCCTGAAAGCTCTTGCTGGTCTTCACGTGCCCCGTGCAGCCTATTCACAGGCACAACAGGTTTGGGGATCTGTGCTTGCCCAGAGAAGGAACATCTCACGGTGCGCATCCTCGGCAGAGCCTGTTCCCGAAAAGGCAAACGTCCGGCTCCTTGTCCCACACGGAAGGTGGCAGCCCGGAAAGCTCTTGCTGGTCTTCACCTTCCCCCTGCAGCCTATTCACAGGCACAACAGGTTTGGGGAATCTGTGCTTGCCCAGAGAAGGAACATCTCACGGTGCGCATCCTCGGCAGAGCCTGTTCCCGAAAAGGCAAACGTCCGGCTCCTTGTCCCACACGGAAGGTGGCAGCCCTGAAAGCTCTTGCTGGTCTTCACCTTCCCCCTGCAGCCTATTCACAGGCACAACAGGTTTTGGGATCTGTGCTTGCCCAAAGACGCAATCTCTCACGGTGCGCATCCTCGGCAGAGCCTGTTCCCGAAAAGGCAAACATCCGGCTCCTTGTCCCACACGGAAGGTGGCAGCCCGGAAAGCTGTTGCTGGTCTTCACCTTCCCCCTGCAGCCTATTCACAGGCACAACAGGTTTTGGGATCTCTGCTTTCTCAAAGACGCAATCTCTCACGGTGCGCATCCTCGGCAGAGCCTGTTCCCGAAAAGGCAAACGTCCGGCTCCTTGTCCCACACGGAAGGTGGCAGCCTGGAAAGCTGTTGCTGGTCTTCACCTTCCCCCTGCAGCCTATTCACAGGCACAACAGGTTTGGGGATCTGTGCTTGCGCAGAGAAGGAACATCTCACGGTGCGCATCCTCGGCAGAGCCTGTTCCCGAAAAGGCAAACGTCCGGCTCCTTGTCCCACACGGAAGGTGGCAGCCCGGAAAGCTGTTGCTGGTCTTCACCTTCCCCCTGCAGCCTATTCACAGGCACAACAGGTTTGGGGATCTGTGCTTGCGCAGAGAAGGAACATCTCACGGTGCGCATCCTCGGCAGAGCCTGTTCCCGAAAAGGCAAACGTCCGGCTCCTTGTCCCACACGGAAGGTGGCAGCCCGGAAAGCTGTTGCTGGTCTTCACCTTCCCCCTGCAGCCTATTCACAGGCACAACAGGTTTGGGGATCTGTGCTTGCCCAGAGAAGGAACATCTCACGGTGCGCAGCCTCGGCAGAGCCTGTTCCCGAAAAGGCAAACGTCCGGCTCCTTGTCCCACACGGAAGGTGGCAGCCCTGAAAGCTCTTGCTGGTCTTCACCTTCCCCCTGCAGCCTATTCACAGGCACAACAGGTTTGGGGATCTGTGCTTGCCCAGAGAAGGAACATCTCACGGTGCGCATCCTCGGCAGAGCCTGTTCCCGAAAAGGCAAACGTCCGGCTCCTTGTCCCACACGGAAGGTGGCAGCCCGGAAAGCTGTTGCTGGTCTTCACCTTCCCCCTGCAGCCTATTCACAGGCACAACAGGTTTGGGGATCTGTGCTTGCGCAGAGAAGGAACATCTCACGGTGCGCATCCTCGGCAGAGCCTGTTCCCGAAAAGGCAAACGTCCGGCTCCTTGTCCCACACGGAAGGTGGCAGCCCGGAAAGCTGTTGCTGGTCTTCACCTTCCCCCTGCAGCCTATTCACAGGCACAACAGGTTTGGGGATCTGTGCTTGCGCAGAGAAGGAACATCTCACGGTGCGCATCCTCGGCAGAGCCTGTTCCCGAAAAGGCAAACGTCCGGCTCCTTGTCCCACACGGAAGGTGGCAGCCCGGAAAGCTGTTGCTGGTCTTCACCTTCCCCCTGCAGCCTATTCACAGGCACAACAGGTTTGGGGATCTGTGCTTGCGCAGAGAAGGAACATCTCACGGTGCGCATCCTCGGCAGAGCCTGTTCCCGAAAAGGCAAACGTCCGGCTCCTTGTCCCACACGGAAGGTGGCAGCCCGGAAAGCTGTTGCTGGTCTTCACCTTCCCCCTGCAGCCTATTCACAGGCACAACAGGTTTGGGGATCTGTGCTTGCCCAGAGAAGGAACATCTCACGGTGCGCATCCTCGGCAGAGCCTGTTCCCGAAAAGGCAAACGTCCGGCTCCTTGTCCCACACGGAAGGTGGCAGCCCTGAAAGCTGTTGCTGGTCTTCACCTTCCCCCTGCAGCCTATTCACAGGCACAACAGGTGTTGGGATCTCTGCTTTCCCAAAGACGCAAACTCTCACGGTGCGCATCCTCGGCAGAGCCTGTTCCCGAAAAGGCAAACGTCCGGCTCCTTGTCCCACACGGAAGGTGGCAGCCCAGAAAGCTGTTGCTGGTCTTCACCTTCCCCCTGCAGCCTATTCACAGGCACAACAGGTTTGGGGATCTGTGCTTGCCCAGAGAAGGAACATCTCACGGTGCGCATCCTCGGCAGAGCCTGTTCCCAAAAAGGCAAACGTCCGGCTCCTTGTCCCACACGGAAGGTGGCAGCCCGGAAAGCTGTTGCTGGTCTTCACCTTCCCCCTGCAGCCTGTTCACAGGCACAACAGGTTTTGGGATCTGTGCTTGCGCAGAGAAGGAACATCTCACGGTGCGCATCCTCGGCAGAGCCTGTTCCCGAAAAGGCAAACGTCCGGCTCCTTGTCCCACACGGAAGGTGGCAGCCCGGAAAGCTGTTGCTGGTCTTCACCTTCCCCCTGCAGCCTATTCACAGGCACAACAGGTGTTGGGATCTCTGCTTTCCCAAAGACGCAAACTCTCACGGTGCGCATCCTCGGCAGAGCCTGTTCCCGAAAAGGCAAACGTCCGGCTCCTTGTCCCACACGGAAGGTGGCAGCCCAGAAAGCTGTTGCTGGTCTTCACCTTCCCTCTGCAGCCTATTCACAGGCACAACAGGTTTGGGGATCTGTGCTTGCCCAGAGAAGGAACATCTCACGGTGCGCATCCTCGGCAGAGCCTGTTCCCGAAAAGGCAAACGTCCGGCTCCTTGTCCCACACGGAAGGTGGCAGCCCGGAAAGCTGTTGCTGGTCTTCACCTTCCCCCTGCAGCCTATTCACAGGCACAACAGGTTTGGGGATCTGTGCTTGCGCAGAGAAGGAACATCTCACGGTGCGCATCCTCGGCAGAGCCTGTTCCCGAAAAGGCAAACGTCCGGCTCCTTGTCCCACACGGAAGGTGGCAGCCCGGAAAGCTGTTGCTGGTCTTCACCTTCCCCCTGCAGCCTATTCACAGGCACAACAGGTTTGGGGATCTGTGCTTGCCCAGAGAAGGAACATCTCACGGTGCGCATCCTCGGCAGAGCCTGTTCCCGAAAAGGCAAACGTCCGGCTCCTTGTCCCACACGGAAGGTGGCAGCCCGGAAAGCTGTTGCTGGTCTTCACCTTCCCCCTGCAGCCTATTCACAGGCACAACAGGTTTGGGGATCTGTGCTTGCGCAGAGAAGGAACATCTCACGGTGCGCATCCTCGGCAGAGCCTGTTCCCGAAAAGGCAAACGTCCGGCTCCTTGTCCCACACGGAAGGTGGCAGCCCGGAAAGCTGTTGCTGGTCTTCACCTTCCCCCTGCAGCCTATTCACAGGCACAACAGGTTTGGGGATCTGTGCTTGCCCAGAGAAGGAACATCTCACGGTGCGCATCCTCGGCAGAGCCTGTTCCCGAAAAGGCAAACGTCCGGCTCCTTGTCCCACACGGAAGGTGGCAGCCCGGAAAGCTGTTGCTGGTCTTCACCTTCCCCCTGCAGCCTATTCACAGGCACAACAGGTGTTGGGATCTCTGCTTTCCCAAAGACGCAAACTCTCACGGTGCGCATCCTCGGCAGAGCCTGTTCCCGAAAAGGCAAACGTCCGGCTCCTTGTCCCACACGGAAGGTGGCAGCCCAGAAAGCTGTTGCTGGTCTTCACCTTCCCCCTGCAGCCTATTCACAGGCACAACAGGTTTGGGGATCTGTGCTTGCCCAGAGAAGGAACATCTCACGGTGCGCATCCTCGGCAGAGCCTGTTCCCAAAAAGGCAAACGTCCGGCTCCTTGTCCCACACGGAAGGTGGCAGCCCGGAAAGCTGTTGCTGGTCTTCACCTTCCCCCTGCAGCCTGTTCACAGGCACAACAGGTTTTGGGATCTGTGCTTGCGCAGAGAAGGAACATCTCACGGTGCGCATCCTCGGCAGAGCCTGTTCCCGAAAAGGCAAACGTCCGGCTCCTTGTCCCACACGGAAGGTGGCAGCCCGGAAAGCTGTTGCTGGTCTTCACCTTCCCCCTGCAGCCTATTCACAGGCACAACAGGTGTTGGGATCTCTGCTTTCCCAGAGACGCAAACTCTCACGGTGCGCATCCTCGGCAGAGCCTGTTCCCGAAAAGGCAAACGTCCGGCTCCTTGTCCCACACGGAAGGTGGCAGCCCAGAAAGCTGTTGCTGGTCTTCACCTTCCCCCTGCAGCCTATTCACAGGCACAACAGGTTTGGGGATCTGTGCTTGCCCAGAGAAGGAACATCTCACGGTGCGCATCCTCGGCAGAG
Organism: Haliaeetus albicilla; assembly: GCF_947461875.1. Taxonomy (NCBI): domain Eukaryota; kingdom Metazoa; phylum Chordata; class Aves; order Accipitriformes; family Accipitridae; genus Haliaeetus; species Haliaeetus albicilla. The sequence continues at coordinate 115,755 of NW_027212546.1, forward strand.
CCTGTTCCCAAAAAGGCAAACGTCCGGCTCCTTGTCCCACACGGAAGGTGGCAGCCCGGAAAGCTGTTGCTGGTCTTCACCTTCCCCCTGCAGCCTGTTCACAGGCACAACAGGTTTTGGGATCTGTGCTTGCGCAGAGAAGGAACATCTCACGGTGCGCATCCTCGGCAGAGCCTGTTCCCGAAAAGGCAAACGTCCGGCTCCTTGTCCCACACGGAAGGTGGCAGCCCGGAAAGCTGTTGCTGGTCTTCACCTTCCCCCTGCAGCCTATTCACAGGCACAACAGGTTTTGGGATCTGTGCTTGCTCAGAGAAGGAACATCTCACGGTGCGCATCCTCGGCAGAGCCTGTTCCCGAAAAGGCAAACGTCCGGCTCCTTGTCCCACACGGATGGTGGCAGCCCGGAAAGCTGTTGCTGGTCTTCACCTTCCCCCTGCAGCCTATTCACAGGCACAACAGGTTTGGGGATCTGTGCTTGCGCAGAGAAGGAACATCTCACGGTGCGCATCCTCGGCAGAGCCTGTTCCCGAAAAGGCAAACGTCCGGCTCCTTGTCCCACACGGAAGGTGGCAGCCCGGAAAGCTGTTGCTGGTCTTCACCTTCCCCCTGCAGCCTATTCACAGGCACAACAGGTTTTGGGATCTGTGCTTGCCCAGAGAAGGAACATCTCACGGTGCGCATCCTCGGCAGAGCCTGTTCCCGAAAAGGCAAACGTCCGGCTCCTTGTCCCACACGGAAGGTGGCAGCCCGGAAAGCTGTTGCTGGTCTTCACCTTCCCCCTGCAGCCTATTCACAGGCACAACAGGTTTTGGGATCTCTGCTTTCCCAAAGACGCAATCTCTCACGATGCGCATCCTCGGCAGAGCCTGTTCCCGAAAAGGCAAACGTCCGGCTCCTTGTCCCACACGGAAGGTGGCAGCCCGGAAAGCTGTTGCTGGTCTTCACCTTCCCCCTGCAGCCTATTCACAGGCACAACAGGTTTTGGGATCTGTGCTTGCGCAGAGAAGGAACATCTCACGGTGCGCATCCTCGGCAGAGCCTGTTCCCGAAAAGGCAAACGTCCGGCTCCTTGTCCCACACGGAAGGTGGCAGCCCGGAAAGCTGTTGCTGGTCTTCACCTTCCCCCTGCAGCCTATTCACAGGCACAACAGGTTTGGGGATCTGTGCTTGCGCAGAGAAGGAACATCTCACGGTGCGCATCCTCGGCAGAGCCTGTTCCCAAAAAGGCAAACGTCCGGCTCCTTGTCCCACACGGAAGGTGGCAGCCCGGAAAGCTGTTGCTGGTCTTCACCTTCCCCCTGCAGCCTATTCACAGGCACAACAGGTTTGGGGATCTGTGCTTGCCCAGAGAAGGAACATCTCACGGTGCGCATCCTCGGCAGAGCCTGTTCCCGAAAAGGCAAACGTCCGGCTCCTTGTCCCACACGGAAGGTGGCAGCCCGGAAAGCTCTTGCTGGTCTTCACCTTCCCCCTGCAGCCTATTCACAGGCACAACAGGTTTTGGGATCTGTGCTTGCGCAGAGAAGGAACATCTCACGGTGCGCATCCTCGGCAGAGCCTGTTCCCGAAAAGGCAAACGTCCGGCTCCTTGTCCCACACGGAAGGTGGCAGCCCTGAAAGCTGTTGCTGGTCTTCACCTTCCCCCTGCAGCCTATTCACAGGCACAACAGGTTTTGGGATCTCTGCTTTCCCAAAGACGCAATCTCTCACGGTGCGCATCCTCGGCAGAGCCTGTTCCCGAAAAGGCAAACGTCCGGCTCCTTGTCCCACACGGAAGGTGGCAGCCCGGAAAGCTGTTGCTGGTCTTCACCTTCCCCCTGCAGCCTATTCACAGGCACAACAGGTTTGGGGATCTGTGCTTGCGCAGAGAAGGAACATCTCACGGTGCGCATCCTCGGCAGAGCCTGTTCCCAAAAAGGCAAACGTCCGGCTCCTTGTCCCACACGGAAGGTGGCAGCCCTGAAAGCTGTTGCTGGTCTTCACCTTCCCCCTGCAGCCTATTCACAGGCACAACAGGTTTGGGGAATCTGTGCTTGCCCAGAGAAGGAACATCTCACGGTGCGCATCCTCGGCAGAGCCTGTTCCCGAAAAGGCAAACGTCCGGCTCCTTGTCCCACACGGAAGGTGGCAGCCCGGAAAGCTGTTGCTGGTCTTCACCTTCCCCCTGCAGCCTATTCACAGGCACAACAGGTTTTGGGATCTGTGCTTGCGCAGAGAAGGAACATCTCACGGTGCGCATCCTCGGCAGAGCCTGTTCCCGAAAAGGCAAACGTCCGGCTCCTTGTCCCACACGGAAGGTGGCAGCCCAGAAAGCTGTTGCTGGTCTTCACCTTCCCCCTGCAGCCTATTCACAGGCACAACAGGTTTTGGGATCTGTGCTTGCTCAGAGAAGGAACATCTCACGGTGCGCATCCTCGGCAGAGCCTGTTCCCGAAAAGGCAAACGTCCGGCTCCTTGTCCCACACGGAAGGTGGCAGCCCGGAAAGCTGTTGCTGGTCTTCACCTTCCCCCTGCAGCCTATTCACAGGCACAACAGGTTTGGGGATCTGTGCTTGCCCAGAGAAGGAACATCTCACGGTGCGCATCCTCGGCAGAGCCTGTTCCCGAAATGCAAACGTCCGGCTCCTTGTCCCACACGGAAGGTGGCAGCCCGGAAAGCTGTTGCTGGTCTTCACCTTCCCCCTGCAGCCTATTCACAGGCACAACAGGTTTGGGGATCTGTGCTTGCCCAAAGACGCAATCTCTCACGGTGCGCATCCTCGGCAGAGCCTGTTCCCGAAAAGGCAAACGTCCGGCTCCTTGTCCCACACGGAAGGTGGCAGCCTGGAAAGCTGTTGCTGGTCTTCACCTTCCCCCTGCAGCCTATTCACAGGCACAACAGGTTTTGGGATCTGTGCTTGCGCAGAGAAGGAACATCTCACGGTGCGCATCCTCGGCAGAGCCTGTTCCCGAAAAGGCAAACGTCCGGCTCCTTGTCCCACACGGAAGGTGGCAGCCCGGAAAGCTGTTGCTGGTCTTCACCTTCCCCCTGCAGCCTATTCACAGGCACAACAGGTTTGGGGATCTGTGCTTGCGCAGAGAAGGAACATCTCACGGTGCGCATCCTCGGCAGAGCCTGTTCCCGAAAAGGCAAACGTCCGGCTCCTTGTCCCACACGGAAGGTGGCAGCCCTGAAAGCTCTTGCTGGTCTTCACCTTCCCCCTGCAGCCTATTCACAGGCACAACAGGTTTGGGGATCTGTGCTTGCGCAGAGAAGGAACATCTCACGGTGCGCATCCTCGGCAGAGCCTGTTCCCGAAAAGGCAAACGTCCGGCTCCTTGTCCCACACGGATGGTGGCAGCCCTGAAAGCTGTTGCTGGTCTTCACCTTCCCCCTGCAGCCTATTCACAGGCACAACAGGTTTTGGGATCTCTGCTTTCTCAAAGACGCAATCTCTCACGGTGCGCATCCTCGGCAGAGCCTGTTCCCGAAAAGGCAAACGTCCGGCTCCTTGTCCCACACGGAAGGTGGCAGCCCGGAAAGCTGTTGCTGGTCTTCACCTTCCCCCTGCAGCCTATTCACAGGCACAACAGGTTTTGGGATCTGTGCTTGCCCAGAGAAGGAACATCTCACGGTGCGCATCCTCGGCAGAGCCTGTTCCCAAAAAGGCAAACGTCCGGCTCCTTGTCCCACACGGAAGGTGGCAGCCCTGAAAGCTGTTGCTGGTCTTCACCTTCCCCCTGCAGCCTATTCACAGGCACAACAGGTTTGGGGAATCTGTGCTTGCCCAGAGAAGGAACATCTCACGGTGCGCATCCTCGGCAGAGCCTGTTCCCGAAAAGGCAAACGTCCGGCTCCTTGTCCCACACGGAAGGTGGCAGCCCGGAAAGCTGTTGCTGGTCTTCACCTTCCCCCTGCAGCCTATTCACAGGCACAACAGGTTTTGGGATCTGTGCTTGCGCAGAGAAGGAACATCTCACGGTGCGCATCCTCGGCAGAGCCTGTTCCCGAAAAGGCAAACGTCCGGCTCCTTGTCCCACACGGAAGGTGGCAGCCCGGAAAGCTGTTGCTGGTCTTCACCTTCCCCCTGCAGCCTATTCACAGGCACAACAGGTTTGGGGATCTGTGCTTGCGCAGAGAAGGAACATCTCACGGTGCGCATCCTCGGCAGAGCCTGTTCCCGAAAAGGCAAACGTCCGGCTCCTTGTCGCACACGGAAGGTGGCAGCCCGGAAAGCTGTTGCTGGTCTTCACCTTCCCCCTGCAGCCTATTCACAGGCACAACAGGTTTGGGGATCTGTGCTTGCGCAGAGAAGGAACATCTCACGGTGCGCATCCTCGGCAGAGCCTGTTCCCAAAAAGGCAAACGTCCGGCTCCTTGTCCCACACTGAAGGTGGCAGCCCGGAAAGCTGTTGCTGGTCTTCACCTTCCCCCTGCAGCCTATTCACAGGCACAACAGGTTTTGGGATCTGTGCTTGCGCAGAGAAGGAACATCTCACGGTGCGCATCCTCGGCAGAGCCTGTTCCCGAAAAGGCAAACGTCCGGCTCCTTGTCCCACACGGAAGGTGGCAGCCCGGAAAGCTGTTGCTGGTCTTCACCTTCCCCCTGCAGCCTATTCACAGGCACAACAGGTTTTGGGATCTGTGCTTGCTCAGAGAAGGAACATCTCACGGTGCGCATCCTCGGCAGAGCCTGTTCCCGAAATGCAAACGTCCGGCTCCTTGTCCCACACGGAAGGTGGCAGCCCTGAAAGCTGTTGCTGGTCTTCACCTTCCCCCTGCAGCCTATTCACAGGCACAACAGGTTTGGGGATCTGTGCTTGCGCAGAGAAGGAACATCTCACGGTGCGCATCCTCGGCAGAGCCTGTTCCCGAAAAGGCAAACGTCCGGCTCCTTGTCCCACACGGAAGGTGGCAGCCCGGAAAGCTGTTGCTGGTCTTCACCTTCCCCCTGCAGCCTATTCACAGGCACAACAGGTTTGGGGATCTGTGCTTGCTCAGAGAAGGAACATCTCACGGTGCGCATCCTCGGCAGAGCCTGTTCCCGAAAAGGCAAACGTCCGGCTCCTTGTCCCACACTGAAGGTGGCAGCCCGGAAAGCTGTTGCTGGTCTTCACCTTCCCCCTGCAGCCTATTCACAGGCACAACAGGTTTTGGGATCTGTGCTTGCCCAGAGAAGGAACATCTCACGGTGCGCATCCTCGGCAGAGCCTGTTCCCGAAATGCAAACGTCCGGCTCCTTGTCCCACACGGAAGGTGGCAGCCCTGAAAGCTCTTGCTGGTCTTCACCTTCCCCCTGCAGCCTATTCACAGGCACAACAGGTTTTGGGATCTCTGCTTTCCCAAAGACGCAATCTCTCACGGTGCGCATCCTCGGCAGAGCCTGTTCCCGAAAAGGCAAACGTCCGGCTCCTTGTCCCACACGGAAGGTGGCAGCCCGGAAAGCTGTTGCTGGTCTTCACCTTCCCCCTGCAGCCTATTCACAGGCACAACAGGTTTTGGGATCTGTGCTTGCGCAGAGAAGGAACATCTCACGGTGCGCATCCTCGGCAGAGCCTGTTCCCGAAAAGGCAAACGTCCGGCTCCTTGTCCCACACGGAAGGTGGCAGCCCGGAAAGCTGTTGCTGGTCTTCACCTTCCCCCTGCAGCCTATTCAAAGGCACAACAGGTTTGGGGATCTGTGCTTGCGCAGAGAAGGAACATCTCACGGTGCGCATCCTCGGCAGAGCCTGTTCCCAAAAAGGCAAACGGGCGGCTCCTTGTCCCACACGGAAGGTGGCAGCCCGGAAAGCTGTTGCTGGTCTTCACCTTCCCCCTGCAGCCTATTCACAGGCACAACAGGTTTTGGGATCTGTGCTTGCGCAGAGAAGGAACATCTCACGGTGCGCATCCTCGGCAGAGCCTGTTCCCGAAAAGGCAAACGTCCGGCTCCTTGTCCCACACGGAAGGTGGCAGCCCAGAAAGCTGTTGCTGGTCTTCACCTTCCCCCTGCAGCCTATTCACAGGCACAACAGGTTTTGGGATCTGTGCTTGCTCAGAGAAGCAACATCTCATGGTGCGCATCCTCGGCAGAGCCTGTTCCCGAAAAGGCAAACGTCCGGCTCCTTGTCCCACACGGAAGGTGGCAGCCCGGAAAGCTGTTGCTGGTCTTCACCTTCCCCCTGCAGCCTATTCACAGGCACAACAGGTTTGGGGATCTGTGCTTGCCCAGAGAAGGAACATCTCACGGTGCGCATCCTCGGCAGAGCCTGTTCCCGAAATGCAAACGTCCGGCTCCTTGTCCCACACGGAAGGTGGCAGCCCGGAAAGCTGTTGCTGGTCTTCACCTTCCCCCTGCAGCCTATTCACAGGCACAACAGGTTTGGGGATCTGTGCTTGCCCAAAGACGCAATCTCTCACGGTGCGCATCCTCGGCAGAGCCTGTTCCCGAAAAGGCAAACGTCCGGCTCCTTGTCCCACACGGAAGGTGGCAGCCTGGAAAGCTGTTGCTGGTCTTCACCTTCCCCCTGCAGCCTATTCACAGGCACAACAGGTTTTGGGATCTGTGCTTGCGCAGAGAAGGAACATCTCACGGTGCGCATCCTCGGCAGAGCCTGTTCCCGAAAAGGCAAACGTCCGGCTCCTTGTCCCACACTGAAGGTGGCAGCCCGGAAAGCTGTTGCTGGTCTTCACCTTCCCCCTGCAGCCTATTCACAGGCACAACAGGTTTGGGGATCTGTGCTTGCCCAGAGAAGGAACATCTCACGGTGCGCATCCTCGGCAGAGCCTGTTCCCGAAAAGGCAAACGTCCGGCTCCTTGTCCCACACGGAAGGTGGCAGCCCTGAAAGCTGTTGCTGGTCTTCACCTTCCCCCTGCAGCCTATTCACAGGCACAACAGGTTTGGGGATCTGTGCTTGCCCAGAGAAGGAACATCTCACGGTGCGCATCCTCGGCAGAGCCTGTTCCCGAAAAGGCAAACGTCCGGCTCCTTGTCCCACACGGAAGGTGGCAGCCCTGAAAGCTGTTGCTGGTCTTCACCTTCCCCCTGCAGCCTATTCACAGGCACAACAGGTTTGGGGATCTGTGCTTGCCCAGAGAAGGAACATCTCACGGTGCGCATCCTCGGCAGAGCCTGTTCCCGAAAAGGCAAACGTCCGGCTCCTTGTCCCACACGGATGGTGGCAGCCCTGAAAGCTGTTGCTGGTCTTCACCTTCCCCCTGCAGCCTATTCACAGGCACAACAGGTTTTGGGATCTCTGCTTTCTCAAAGACGCAATCTCTCACGGTGCGCATCCTCGGCAGAGCCTGTTCCCGAAAAGGCAAACGTCCGGCTCCTTGTCCCACACGGAAGGTGGCAGCCCGGAAAGCTGTTGCTGGTCTTCACCTTCCCCCTGCAGCCTATTCACAGGCACAACAGGTTTGGGGATCTGTGCTTGCCCAAAGACGCAATCTCTCACGGTGCGCATCCTCGGCAGAGCCTGTTCCCGAAAAGGCAAACGTCCGGCTCCTTGTCGCACACGGAAGGTGGCAGCCCGGAAAGCTGTTGCTGGTCTTCACCTTCCCCCTGCAGCCTATTCACAGGCACAACAGGTTTGGGGATCTGTGCTTGCGCAGAGAAGGAACATCTCACGGTGCGCATCCTCGGCAGAGCCTGTTCCCGAAAAGGCAAACGTCCGGCTCCTTGTCCCACACGGAAGGTGGCAGCCCGGAAAGCTGTTGCTGGTCTTCACCTTCCCCCTGCAGCCTATTCACAGGCACAACAGGTTTGGGGATCTGTGCTTGCCCAGAGAAGGAACATCTCACGGTGCGCATCCTCGGCAGAGCCTGTTCCCGAAATGCAAACGTCCGGCTCCTTGTCCCACACGGAAGGTGGCAGCCCGGAAAGCTGTTGCTGGTCTTCACCTTCCCCCTGCAGCCTATTCACAGGCACAACAGGTTTGGGGATCTGTGCTTGCGCAGAGAAGGAACATCTCACGGTGCGCATCCTCGGCAGAGCCTGTTCCCGAAAAGGCAAACGTCCGGCTCCTTGTCCCACACGGAAGGTGGCAGCCCGGAAAGCTGTTGCTGGTCTTCACCTTCCCCCTGCAGCCTATTCACAGGCACAACAGGTTTGGGGATCTGTGCTTGCCCAGAGAAGGAACATCTCACGGTGCGCAGCCTCGGCAGAGCCTGTTCCCGAAAAGGCAAACGTCCGGCTCCTTGTCCCACACGGAAGGTGGCAGCCCGGAAAGCTGTTGCTGGTCTTCACCTTCCCCCTGCAGCCTATTCACAGGCACAACAGGTTTGGGGATCTGTGCTTGCCCAGAGAAGGAACATCTCACGGTGCGCATCCTCGGCAGAGCCTGTTCCCGAAAAGGCAAACGTCCGGCTCCTTGTCCCACACGGAAGGTGGCAGCCCGGAAAGCTGTTGCTGGTCTTCACCTTCCCCCTGCAGCCTATTCACAGGCACAACAGGTTTGGGGATCTGTGCTTGCCCAGAGAAGGAACATCTCACGGTGCGCATCCTCGGCAGAGCCTGTTCCCGAAATGCAAACGTCCGGCTCCTTGTCCCACACGGAAGGTGGCAGCCCTGAAAGCTCTTGCTGGTCTTCACCTTCCCCCTGCAGCCTATTCACAGGCACAACAGGTTTTGGGATCTCTGCTTTCCCAAAGACGCAATCTCTCACGGTGCGCATCCTCGGCAGAGCCTGTTCCCGAAAAGGCAAACGTCCGGCTCCTTGTCCCACACGGAAGGTGGCAGCCCGGAAAGCTGTTGCTGGTCTTCACCTTCCCCCTGCAGCCTATTCACAGGCACAACAGGTTTTGGGATCTGTGCTTGCGCAGAGAAGGAACATCTCACGGTGCGCATCCTCGGCAGAGCCTGTTCCCGAAAAGGCAAACGTCCGGCTCCTTGTCCCACACGGAAGGTGGCAGCCCTGAAAGCTGTTGCTGGTCTTCACCTTCCCCCTGCAGCCTATTCACAGGCACAACAGGTTTTGGGATCTCTGCTTTCCCAAAGACGCAATCTCTCACGGTGCGCATCCTCGGCAGAGCCTGTTCCCGAAAAGGCAAACGTCCGGCTCCTTGTCCCACACGGAAGGTGGCAGCCCGGAAAGCTGTTGCTGGTCTTCACCTTCCCCCTGCAGCCTATTCACAGGCACAACAGGTTTGGGGATCTGTGCTTGCCCAGAGAAGGAACATCTCACGGTGCGCATCCTCGGCAGAGCCTGTTCCCGAAAAGGCAAACGTCCGGCTCCTTGTCCCACACGGAAGGTGGCAGCCCGGAAAGCTGTTGCTGGTCTTCACCTTCCCCCTGCAGCCTATTCACAGGCACAACAGGTTTGGGGATCTGTGCTTGCGCAGAGAAGGAACATCTCACGGTGCGCATCCTCGGCAGAGCCTGTTCCCGAAAAGGCAAACGTCCGGCTCCTTGTCCCACACGGAAGGTGGCAGCCCTGAAAGCTGTTGCTGGTCTTCACCTTCCCCCTGCAGCCTATTCACAGGCACAACAGGTTTTGGGATCTCTGCTTTCCCAAAGACGCAATCTCTCACGGTGCGCATCCTCGGCAGAGCCTGTTCCCGAAAAGGCAAACGTCCGGCTCCTTGTCCCACACGGAAGGTGGCAGCCCGGAAAGCTGTTGCTGGTCTTCACCTTCCCCCTGCAGCCTATTCACAGGCACAACAGGTTTTGGGATCTGTGCTTGCGCAGAGAAGGAACATCTCACGGTGCGCATCCTCGGCAGAGCCTGTTCCCGAAAAGGCAAACGTCCGGCTCCTTGTCCCACACGGATGGTGGCAGCCCTGAAAGCTGTTGCTGGTCTTCACCTTCCCCCTGCAGCCTATTCACAGGCACAACAGGTTTTGGGATCTGTGCTTGCCCAGAGAAGGAACATCTCACGGTGCGCATCCTCGGCAGAGCCTGTTCCCAAAAAGGCAAACGTCCGGCTCCTTGTCCCACACGGAAGGTGGCAGCCCTGAAAGCTGTTGCTGGTCTTCACCTTCCCCCTGCAGCCTATTCACAGGCACAACAGATTTTGGGATCTGTGCTTGCGCAGAGAAGGAACATCTCACGGTGCGCATCCTCGGCAGAGCCTGTTCCCGAAATGCAAACGTCCGGCTCCTTGTCCCACACGGAAGGTGGCAGCCCGGAAAGCTGTTGCTGGTCTTCACCTTCCCCCTGCAGCCTATTCACAGGCACAACAGGTTTTGGGATCTGTGCTTGCGCAGAGAAGGAACATCTCACGGTGCGCATCCTCGGCAGAGCCTGTTCCCAAAAAGGCAAACGTCCGGCTCCTTGTCCCACACGGAAGGTGGCAGCCCTGAAAGCTGTTGCTGGTCTTCACCTTCCCCCTGCAGCCTATTCACAGGCACAACAGGTTTGGGGATCTGTGCTTGCCCAAAGACGCAATCTCTCACGGTGCGCATCCTCGGCAGAGCCTGTTCCCGAAAAGGCAAACGTCCGGCTCCTTGTCCCACACGGAAGGTGGCAGCCCGGAAAGCTGTTGCTGGTCTTCACCTTCCCCCTGCAGCCTATTCACAGGCACAACAGGTTTGGGGATCTGTGCTTGCCCAGAGAAGGAACATCTCACGGTGCGCAGCCTCGGCAGAGCCTGTTCCCGAAAAGGCAAACGTCCGGCTCCTTGTCCCACACGGAAGGTGGCAGCCCTGAAAGCTCTTGCTGGTCTTCACGTGCCCCGTGCAGCCTATTCACAGGCACAACAGGTTTGGGGATCTGTGCTTGCCCAGAGAAGGAACATCTCACGGTGCGCATCCTCGGCAGAGCCTGTTCCCGAAAAGGCAAACGTCCGGCTCCTTGTCCCACACGGAAGGTGGCAGCCCGGAAAGCTCTTGCTGGTCTTCACCTTCCCCCTGCAGCCTATTCACAGGCACAACAGGTTTGGGGAATCTGTGCTTGCCCAGAGAAGGAACATCTCACGGTGCGCATCCTCGGCAGAGCCTGTTCCCGAAAAGGCAAACGTCCGGCTCCTTGTCCCACACGGAAGGTGGCAGCCCTGAAAGCTCTTGCTGGTCTTCACCTTCCCCCTGCAGCCTATTCACAGGCACAACAGGTTTTGGGATCTGTGCTTGCCCAAAGACGCAATCTCTCACGGTGCGCATCCTCGGCAGAGCCTGTTCCCGAAAAGGCAAACATCCGGCTCCTTGTCCCACACGGAAGGTGGCAGCCCGGAAAGCTCTTGCTGGTCTTCACCTTCCCCCTGCAGCCTATTCACAGGCACAACAGGTTTGGGGATCTGTGCTTGCCCAGAGAAGGAACATCTCACGGTGCGCATCCTCGGCAGAGCCTGTTCCCGAAAAGGCAAACGTCCGGCTCCTTGTCCCACACGGAAGGTGGCAGCCCGGAAAGCTCTTGCTGGTCTTCACCTTCCCCCTGCAGCCTATTCACAGGCACAACAGGTTTGGGGATCTGTGCTTGCGCAGAGAAGGAACATCTCACGGTGCGCATCCTCGGCAGAGCCTGTTCCCGAAATGCAAACGTCCGGCTCCTTGTCCCACACGGATGGTGGCAGCCCTGAAAGCTGTTGCTGGTCTTCACCTTCCCCCTGCAGCCTATTCACAGGCACAACAGGTTTTGGGATCTGTGCTTGCCCAGAGAAGGAACATCTCACGGTGCGCATCCTCGGCAGAGCCTGTTCCCAAAAAGGCAAACGTCCGGCTCCTTGTCCCACACGGAAGGTGGCAGCCCGGAAAGCTGTTGCTGGTCTTCACCTTCCCCCTGCAGCCTATTCACAGGCACAACAGGTTTGGGGATCTGTGCTTGCCCAGAGAAGGAACATCTCGCGGTGCGCATCCTCGGCAGAGCCTGTTCCCGAAATGCAAACGTCCGGCTCCTTGTCCCACACGGAAGGTGGCAGCCCGGAAAGCTGTTGCTGGTCTTCACCTTCCCCCTGCAGCCTATTCACAGGCACAACAGGTTTTGGGATCTGTGCTTGCGCAGAGAAGGAACATCTCACGGTGCGCATCCTCGGCAGAGCCTGTTCCCGAAAAGGCAAACGTCCGGCTCCTTGTCCCACACGGAAGGTGGCAGCCCGGAAAGCTGTTGCTGGTCTTCACCTTCCCCCTGCAGCCTATTCACAGGCACAACAGGTTTGGGGATCTGTGCTTGCGCAGAGAAGGAACATCTCACGGTGCGCATCCTCGGCAGAGCCTGTTCCCGAAAAGGCAAACGTCCGGCTCCTTGTCCCACACGGAAGGTGGCAGCCCGGAAAGCTGTTGCTGGTCTTCACCTTCCCCCTGCAGCCTATTCACAGGCACAACAGGTTTGGGGATCTGTGCTTGCCCAGAGAAGGAACATCTCACGGTGCGCAGCCTCGGCAGAGCCTGTTCCCGAAAAGGCAAACGTCCGGCTCCTTGTCCCACACGGAAGGTGGCAGCCCTGAAAGCTCTTGCTGGTCTTCACCTTCCCCCTGCAGCCTATTCACAGGCACAACAGGTTTGGGGATCTGTGCTTGCCCAGAGAAGGAACATCTCACGGTGCGCATCCTCGGCAGAGCCTGTTCCCGAAAAGGCAAACGTCCGGCTCCTTGTCCCACACGGAAGGTGGCAGCCCGGAAAGCTGTTGCTGGTCTTCACCTTCCCCCTGCAGCCTATTCACAGGCACAACAGGTTTGGGGATCTGTGCTTGCGCAGAGAAGGAACATCTCACGGTGCGCATCCTCGGCAGAGCCTGTTCCCGAAAAGGCAAACGTCCGGCTCCTTGTCCCACACGGAAGGTGGCAGCCCGGAAAGCTGTTGCTGGTCTTCACCTTCCCCCTGCAGCCTATTCACAGGCACAACAGGTTTGGGGATCTGTGCTTGCGCAGAGAAGGAACATCTCACGGTGCGCATCCTCGGCAGAGCCTGTTCCCGAAAAGGCAAACGTCCGGCTCCTTGTCCCACACGGAAGGTGGCAGCCCGGAAAGCTGTTGCTGGTCTTCACCTTCCCCCTGCAGCCTATTCACAGGCACAACAGGTTTGGGGATCTGTGCTTGCGCAGAGAAGGAACATCTCACGGTGCGCATCCTCGGCAGAGCCTGTTCCCGAAAAGGCAAACGTCCGGCTCCTTGTCCCACACGGAAGGTGGCAGCCCGGAAAGCTGTTGCTGGTCTTCACCTTCCCCCTGCAGCCTATTCACAGGCACAACAGGTTTGGGGATCTGTGCTTGCCCAGAGAAGGAACATCTCACGGTGCGCATCCTCGGCAGAGCCTGTTCCCGAAAAGGCAAACGTCCGGCTCCTTGTCCCACACGGAAGGTGGCAGCCCTGAAAGCTGTTGCTGGTCTTCACCTTCCCCCTGCAGCCTATTCACAGGCACAACAGGTGTTGGGATCTCTGCTTTCCCAAAGACGCAAACTCTCACGGTGCGCATCCTCGGCAGAGCCTGTTCCCGAAAAGGCAAACGTCCGGCTCCTTGTCCCACACGGAAGGTGGCAGCCCAGAAAGCTGTTGCTGGTCTTCACCTTCCCCCTGCAGCCTATTCACAGGCACAACAGGTTTGGGGATCTGTGCTTGCCCAGAGAAGGAACATCTCACGGTGCGCATCCTCGGCAGAGCCTGTTCCCAAAAAGGCAAACGTCCGGCTCCTTGTCCCACACGGAAGGTGGCAGCCCGGAAAGCTGTTGCTGGTCTTCACCTTCCCCCTGCAGCCTGTTCACAGGCACAACAGGTTTTGGGATCTGTGCTTGCGCAGAGAAGGAACATCTCACGGTGCGCATCCTCGGCAGAGCCTGTTCCCGAAAAGGCAAACGTCCGGCTCCTTGTCCCACACGGAAGGTGGCAGCCCGGAAAGCTGTTGCTGGTCTTCACCTTCCCCCTGCAGCCTATTCACAGGCACAACAGGTGTTGGGATCTCTGCTTTCCCAAAGACGCAAACTCTCACGGTGCGCATCCTCGGCAGAGCCTGTTCCCGAAAAGGCAAACGTCCGGCTCCTTGTCCCACACGGAAGGTGGCAGCCCAGAAAGCTGTTGCTGGTCTTCACCTTCCCCCTGCAGCCTATTCACAGGCACAACAGGTTTGGGGATCTGTGCTTGCCCAGAGAAGGAACATCTCACGGTGCGCATCCTCGGCAGAGCCTGTTCCCGAAAAGGCAAACGTCCGGCTCCTTGTCCCACACGGAAGGTGGCAGCCCGGAAAGCTGTTGCTGGTCTTCACCTTCCCCCTGCAGCCTATTCACAGGCACAACAGGTTTGGGGATCTGTGCTTGCGCAGAGAAGGAACATCTCACGGTGCGCATCCTCGGCAGAGCCTGTTCCCGAAAAGGCAAACGTCCGGCTCCTTGTCCCACACGGAAGGTGGCAGCCCGGAAAGCTGTTGCTGGTCTTCACCTTCCCCCTGCAGCCTATTCACAGGCACAACAGGTTTGGGGATCTGTGCTTGCGCAGAGAAGGAACATCTCACGGTGCGCATCCTCGGCAGAGCCTGTTCCCGAAAAGGCAAACGTCCGGCTCCTTGTCCCACACGGAAGGTGGCAGCCCGGAAAGCTGTTGCTGGTCTTCACCTTCCCCCTGCAGCCTATTCACAGGCACAACAGGTTTGGGGATCTGTGCTTGCGCAGAGAAGGAACATCTCACGGTGCGCATCCTCGGCAGAGCCTGTTCCCGAAAAGGCAAACGTCCGGCTCCTTGTCCCACACGGAAGGTGGCAGCCCGGAAAGCTGTTGCTGGTCTTCACCTTCCCCCTGCAGCCTATTCACAGGCACAACAGGTTTGGGGATCTGTGCTTGCCCAGAGAAGGAACATCTCACGGTGCGCATCCTCGGCAGAGCCTGTTCCCGAAAAGGCAAACGTCCGGCTCCTTGTCCCACACGGAAGGTGGCAGCCCTGAAAGCTGTTGCTGGTCTTCACCTTCCCCCTGCAGCCTATTCACAGGCACAACAGGTGTTGGGATCTCTGCTTTCCCAAAGACGCAAACTCTCACGGTGCGCATCCTCGGCAGAGCCTGTTCCCGAAAAGGCAAACGTCCGGCTCCTTGTCCCACACGGAAGGTGGCAGCCCAGAAAGCTGTTGCTGGTCTTCACCTTCCCCCTGCAGCCTATTCACAGGCACAACAGGTTTGGGGATCTGTGCTTGCCCAGAGAAGGAACATCTCACGGTGCGCATCCTCGGCAGAGCCTGTTCCCAAAAAGGCAAACGTCCGGCTCCTTGTCCCACACGGAAGGTGGCAGCCCGGAAAGCTGTTGCTGGTCTTCACCTTCCCCCTGCAGCCTGTTCACAGGCACAACAGGTTTTGGGATCTGTGCTTGCGCAGAGAAGGAACATCTCACGGTGCGCATCCTCGGCAGAGCCTGTTCCCGAAAAGGCAAACGTCCGGCTCCTTGTCCCACACGGAAGGTGGCAGCCCGGAAAGCTGTTGCTGGTCTTCACCTTCCCCCTGCAGCCTATTCACAGGCACAACAGGTGTTGGGATCTCTGCTTTCCCAAAGACGCAAACTCTCACGGTGCGCATCCTCGGCAGAGCCTGTTCCCGAAAAGGCAAACGTCCGGCTCCTTGTCCCACACGGAAGGTGGCAGCCCAGAAAGCTGTTGCTGGTCTTCACCTTCCCCCTGCAGCCTATTCACAGGCACAACAGGTTTGGGGATCTGTGCTTGCCCAGAGAAGGAACATCTCACGGTGCGCATCCTCGGCAGAGCCTGTTCCCAAAAAGGCAAACGTCCGGCTCCTTGTCCCACACGGAAGGTGGCAGCCCGGAAAGCTGTTGCTGGTCTTCACCTTCCCCCTGCAGCCTGTTCACAGGCACAACAGGTTTTGGGATCTGTGCTTGCGCAGAGAAGGAACATCTCACGGTGCGCATCCTCGGCAGAGCCTGTTCCCGAAAAGGCAAACGTCCGGCTCCTTGTCCCACACGGAAGGTGGCAGCCCGGAAAGCTGTTGCTGGTCTTCACCTTCCCCCTGCAGCCTATTCACAGGCACAACAGGTTTTGGGATCTGTGCTTGCTCAGAGAAGGAACATCTCACGGTGCGCATCCTCGGCAGAGCCTGTTCCCGAAAAGGCAAACGTCCGGCTCCTTGTCCCACACGGATGGTGGCAGCCCGGAAAGCTGTTGCTGGTCTTCACCTTCCCCCTGCAGCCTATTCACAGGCACAACAGGTTTGGGGATCTGTGCTTGCGCAGAGAAGGAACATCTCACGGTGCGCATCCTCGGCAGAGCCTGTTCCCGAAAAGGCAAACGTCCGGCTCCTTGTCCCACACGGAAGGTGGCAGCCCGGAAAGCTGTTGCTGGTCTTCACCTTCCCCCTGCAGCCTATTCACAGGCACAACAGGTTTTGGGATCTGTGCTTGCCCAGAGAAGGAACATCTCACGGTGCGCATCCTCGGCAGAGCCTGTTCCCGAAAAGGCAAACGTCCGGCTCCTTGTCCCACACGGAAGGTGGCAGCCCGGAAAGCTGTTGCTGGTCTTCACCTTCCCCCTGCAGCCTATTCACAGGCACAACAGGTTTTGGGATCTCTGCTTTCCCAAAGACGCAATCTCTCACGATGCGCATCCTCGGCAGAGCCTGTTCCCGAAAAGGCAAACGTCCGGCTCCTTGTCCCACACGGAAGGTGGCAGCCCGGAAAGCTGTTGCTGGTCTTCACCTTCCCCCTGCAGCCTATTCACAGGCACAACAGGTTTTGGGATCTGTGCTTGCGCAGAGAAGGAACATCTCACGGTGCGCATCCTCGGCAGAGCCTGTTCCCGAAAAGGCAAACGTCCGGCTCCTTGTCCCACACGGAAGGTGGCAGCCCGGAAAGCTGTTGCTGGTCTTCACCTTCCCCCTGCAGCCTATTCACAGGCACAACAGGTTTGGGGATCTGTGCTTGCCCAGAGAAGGAACATCTCACGGTGCGCATCCTCGGCAGAGCCTGTTCCCGAAAAGGCAAACGTCCGGCTCCTTGTCCCACACGGAAGGTGGCAGCCCGGAAAGCTGTTGCTGGTCTTCACCTTCCCCCTGCAGCCTATTCACAGGCACAACAGGTTTGGGGATCTGTGCTTGCCCAGAGAAGGAACATCTCACGGTGCGCATCCTCGGCAGAGCCTGTTCCCGAAAAGGCAAACGTCCGGCTCCTTGTCCCACACGGAAGGTGGCAGCCCGGAAAGCTCTTGCTGGTCTTCACCTTCCCCCTGCAGCCTATTCACAGGCACAACAGGTTTGGGGATCTGTGCTTGCGCAGAGAAGGAACATCTCACGGTGCGCATCCTCGGCAGAGCCTGTTCCCGAAAAGGCAAACGTCCGGCTCCTTGTCCCACACGGAAGGTGGCAGCCCTGAAAGCTGTTGCTGGTCTTCACCTTCCCCCTGCAGCCTATTCACAGGCACAACAGGTTTTGGGATCTCTGCTTTCCCAAAGACGCAATCTCTCACGGTGCGCATCCTCGGCAGAGCCTGTTCCCGAAAAGGCAAACGTCCGGCTCCTTGTCCCACACGGAAGGTGGCAGCCCTGAAAGCTGTTGCTGGTCTTCACCTTCCCCCTGCAGCCTATTCACAGGCACAACAGGTTTGGGGATCTGTGCTTGCGCAGAGAAGGAACATCTCACGGTGCGCATCCTCGGCAGAGCCTGTTCCCAAAAAGGCAAACGTCCGGCTCCTTGTCCCACACGGAAGGTGGCAGCCCTGAAAGCTGTTGCTGGTCTTCACCTTCCCCCTGCAGCCTATTCACAGGCACAACAGGTTTGGGGAATCTGTGCTTGCCCAGAGAAGGAACATCTCACGGTGCGCATCCTCGGCAGAGCCTTTTCCCGAAAAGGCAAACGTCCGGCTCCTTGTCCCACACGGAAGGTGGCAGCCCGGAAAGCTGTTGCTGGTCTTCACCTTCCCCCTGCAGCCTATTCACAGGCACAACAGGTTTTGGGATCTGTGCTTGCGCAGAGAAGGAACATCTCACGGTGCGCATCCTCGGCAGAGCCTGTTCCCGAAAAGGCAAACGTCCGGCTCCTTGTCCCACACGGAAGGTGGCAGCCCAGAAAGCTGTTGCTGGTCTTCACCTTCCCCCTGCAGCCTATTCACAGGCACAACAGGTTTTGGGATCTGTGCTTGCTCAGAGAAGGAACATCTCACGGTGCGCATCCTCGGCAGAGCCTGTTCCCGAAAAGGCAAACGTCCGGCTCCTTGTCCCACACGGAAGGTGGCAGCCCGGAAAGCTGTTGCTGGTCTTCACCTTCCCCCTGCAGCCTATTCACAGGCACAACAGGTTTGGGGATCTGTGCTTGCCCAGAGAAGGAACATCTCACGGTGCGCATCCTCGGCAGAGCCTGTTCCCGAAATGCAAACGTCCGGCTCCTTGTCCCACACGGAAGGTGGCAGCCCGGAAAGCTGTTGCTGGTCTTCACCTTCCCCCTGCAGCCTATTCACAGGCACAACAGGTTTGGGGATCTGTGCTTGCCCAAAGACGCAATCTCTCACGGTGC
The DNA here is from genome assembly GCF_947461875.1 of Haliaeetus albicilla. Lineage (NCBI taxonomy): Eukaryota > Metazoa > Chordata > Aves > Accipitriformes > Accipitridae > Haliaeetus > Haliaeetus albicilla. The sequence goes on from NW_027212546.1 coordinate 134,072, forward strand.
GCATCCTCGGCAGAGCCTGTTCCCGAAAAGGCAAACGTCCGGCTCCTTGTCCCACACGGAAGGTGGCAGCCTGGAAAGCTGTTGCTGGTCTTCACCTTCCCCCTGCAGCCTATTCACAGGCACAACAGGTTTTGGGATCTGTGCTTGCGCAGAGAAGGAACATCTCACGGTGCGCATCCTCGGCAGAGCCTGTTCCCGAAAAGGCAAACGTCCGGCTCCTTGTCCCACACGGAAGGTGGCAGCCCGGAAAGCTGTTGCTGGTCTTCACCTTCCCCCTGCAGCCTATTCACAGGCACAACAGGTTTGGGGATCTGTGCTTGCGCAGAGAAGGAACATCTCACGGTGCGCATCCTCGGCAGAGCCTGTTCCCGAAAAGGCAAACGTCCGGCTCCTTGTCCCACACGGAAGGTGGCAGCCCTGAAAGCTCTTGCTGGTCTTCACCTTCCCCCTGCAGCCTATTCACAGGCACAACAGGTTTGGGGATCTGTGCTTGCGCAGAGAAGGAACATCTCACGGTGCGCATCCTCGGCAGAGCCTGTTCCCGAAAAGGCAAACGTCCGGCTCCTTGTCCCACACGGATGGTGGCAGCCCTGAAAGCTGTTGCTGGTCTTCACCTTCCCCCTGCAGCCTATTCACAGGCACAACAGGTTTTGGGATCTCTGCTTTCTCAAAGACGCAATCTCTCACGGTGCGCATCCTCGGCAGAGCCTGTTCCCGAAAAGGCAAACGTCCGGCTCCTTGTCCCACACGGAAGGTGGCAGCCCGGAAAGCTGTTGCTGGTCTTCACCTTCCCCCTGCAGCCTATTCACAGGCACAACAGGTTTTGGGATCTGTGCTTGCCCAGAGAAGGAACATCTCACGGTGCGCATCCTCGGCAGAGCCTGTTCCCAAAAAGGCAAACGTCCGGCTCCTTGTCCCACACGGAAGGTGGCAGCCCTGAAAGCTGTTGCTGGTCTTCACCTTCCCCCTGCAGCCTATTCACAGGCACAACAGGTTTGGGGAATCTGTGCTTGCCCAGAGAAGGAACATCTCACGGTGCGCATCCTCGGCAGAGCCTGTTCCCGAAAAGGCAAACGTCCGGCTCCTTGTCCCACACGGAAGGTGGCAGCCCGGAAAGCTGTTGCTGGTCTTCACCTTCCCCCTGCAGCCTATTCACAGGCACAACAGGTTTTGGGATCTGTGCTTGCGCAGAGAAGGAACATCTCACGGTGCGCATCCTCGGCAGAGCCTGTTCCCGAAAAGGCAAACGTCCGGCTCCTTGTCCCACACGGAAGGTGGCAGCCCGGAAAGCTGTTGCTGGTCTTCACCTTCCCCCTGCAGCCTATTCACAGGCACAACAGGTTTGGGGATCTGTGCTTGCGCAGAGAAGGAACATCTCACGGTGCGCATCCTCGGCAGAGCCTGTTCCCGAAAAGGCAAACGTCCGGCTCCTTGTCGCACACGGAAGGTGGCAGCCCGGAAAGCTGTTGCTGGTCTTCACCTTCCCCCTGCAGCCTATTCACAGGCACAACAGGTTTGGGGATCTGTGCTTGCGCAGAGAAGGAACATCTCACGGTGCGCATCCTCGGCAGAGCCTGTTCCCAAAAAGGCAAACGTCCGGCTCCTTGTCCCACACTGAAGGTGGCAGCCCGGAAAGCTGTTGCTGGTCTTCACCTTCCCCCTGCAGCCTATTCACAGGCACAACAGGTTTTGGGATCTGTGCTTGCGCAGAGAAGGAACATCTCACGGTGCGCATCCTCGGCAGAGCCTGTTCCCGAAAAGGCAAACGTCCGGCTCCTTGTCCCACACGGAAGGTGGCAGCCCGGAAAGCTGTTGCTGGTCTTCACCTTCCCCCTGCAGCCTATTCACAGGCACAACAGGTTTTGGGATCTGTGCTTGCTCAGAGAAGGAACATCTCACGGTGCGCATCCTCGGCAGAGCCTGTTCCCGAAATGCAAACGTCCGGCTCCTTGTCCCACACGGAAGGTGGCAGCCCTGAAAGCTGTTGCTGGTCTTCACCTTCCCCCTGCAGCCTATTCACAGGCACAACAGGTTTGGGGATCTGTGCTTGCGCAGAGAAGGAACATCTCACGGTGCGCATCCTCGGCAGAGCCTGTTCCCGAAAAGGCAAACGTCCGGCTCCTTGTCCCACACGGATGGTGGCAGCCCGGAAAGCTGTTGCTGGTCTTCACCTTCCCCCTGCAGCCTATTCACAGGCACAACAGGTTTGGGGATCTGTGCTTGCTCAGAGAAGGAACATCTCACGGTGCGCATCCTCGGCAGAGCCTGTTCCCGAAAAGGCAAACGTCCGGCTCCTTGTCCCACACTGAAGGTGGCAGCCCGGAAAGCTGTTGCTGGTCTTCACCTTCCCCCTGCAGCCTATTCACAGGCACAACAGGTTTTGGGATCTGTGCTTGCCCAGAGAAGGAACATCTCACGGTGCGCATCCTCGGCAGAGCCTGTTCCCGAAATGCAAACGTCCGGCTCCTTGTCCCACACGGAAGGTGGCAGCCCTGAAAGCTCTTGCTGGTCTTCACCTTCCCCCTGCAGCCTATTCACAGGCACAACAGGTTTTGGGATCTCTGCTTTCCCAAAGACGCAATCTCTCACGGTGCGCATCCTCGGCAGAGCCTGTTCCCGAAAAGGCAAACGTCCGGCTCCTTGTCCCACACGGAAGGTGGCAGCCCGGAAAGCTGTTGCTGGTCTTCACCTTCCCCCTGCAGCCTATTCACAGGCACAACAGGTTTTGGGATCTGTGCTTGCGCAGAGAAGGAACATCTCACGGTGCGCATCCTCGGCAGAGCCTGTTCCCGAAAAGGCAAACGTCCGGCTCCTTGTCCCACACGGAAGGTGGCAGCCCGGAAAGCTGTTGCTGGTCTTCACCTTCCCCCTGCAGCCTATTCAAAGGCACAACAGGTTTGGGGATCTGTGCTTGCGCAGAGAAGGAACATCTCACGGTGCGCATCCTCGGCAGAGCCTGTTCCCAAAAAGGCAAACGGGCGGCTCCTTGTCCCACACGGAAGGTGGCAGCCCGGAAAGCTGTTGCTGGTCTTCACCTTCCCCCTGCAGCCTATTCACAGGCACAACAGGTTTTGGGATCTGTGCTTGCGCAGAGAAGGAACATCTCACGGTGCGCATCCTCGGCAGAGCCTGTTCCCGAAAAGGCAAACGTCCGGCTCCTTGTCCCACACGGAAGGTGGCAGCCCAGAAAGCTGTTGCTGGTCTTCACCTTCCCCCTGCAGCCTATTCACAGGCACAACAGGTTTGGGGATCTGTGCTTGCTCAGAGAAGCAACATCTCACGGTGCGCATCCTCGGCAGAGCCTGTTCCCGAAAAGGCAAACGTCCGGCTCCTTGTCCCACACGGAAGGTGGCAGCCCGGAAAGCTGTTGCTGGTCTTCACCTTCCCCCTGCAGCCTATTCACAGGCACAACAGGTTTGGGGATCTGTGCTTGCCCAGAGAAGGAACATCTCACGGTGCGCATCCTCGGCAGAGCCTGTTCCCGAAATGCAAACGTCCGGCTCCTTGTCCCACACGGAAGGTGGCAGCCCGGAAAGCTGTTGCTGGTCTTCACCTTCCCCCTGCAGCCTATTCACAGGCACAACAGGTTTGGGGATCTGTGCTTGCCCAAAGACGCAATCTCTCACGGTGCGCATCCTCGGCAGAGCCTGTTCCCGAAAAGGCAAACGTCCGGCTCCTTGTCCCACACGGAAGGTGGCAGCCTGGAAAGCTGTTGCTGGTCTTCACCTTCCCCCTGCAGCCTATTCACAGGCACAACAGGTTTTGGGATCTGTGCTTGCGCAGAGAAGGAACATCTCACGGTGCGCATCCTCGGCAGAGCCTGTTCCCGAAAAGGCAAACGTCCGGCTCCTTGTCCCACACTGAAGGTGGCAGCCCGGAAAGCTGTTGCTGGTCTTCACCTTCCCCCTGCAGCCTATTCACAGGCACAACAGGTTTGGGGATCTGTGCTTGCCCAGAGAAGGAACATCTCACGGTGCGCATCCTCGGCAGAGCCTGTTCCCGAAAAGGCAAACGTCCGGCTCCTTGTCCCACACGGAAGGTGGCAGCCCTGAAAGCTGTTGCTGGTCTTCACCTTCCCCCTGCAGCCTATTCACAGGCACAACAGGTTTGGGGATCTGTGCTTGCCCAGAGAAGGAACATCTCACGGTGCGCATCCTCGGCAGAGCCTGTTCCCGAAAAGGCAAACGTCCGGCTCCTTGTCCCACACGGAAGGTGGCAGCCCTGAAAGCTGTTGCTGGTCTTCACCTTCCCCCTGCAGCCTATTCACAGGCACAACAGGTTTGGGGATCTGTGCTTGCCCAGAGAAGGAACATCTCACGGTGCGCATCCTCGGCAGAGCCTGTTCCCGAAAAGGCAAACGTCCGGCTCCTTGTCCCACACGGATGGTGGCAGCCCTGAAAGCTGTTGCTGGTCTTCACCTTCCCCCTGCAGCCTATTCACAGGCACAACAGGTTTTGGGATCTCTGCTTTCTCAAAGACGCAATCTCTCACGGTGCGCATCCTCGGCAGAGCCTGTTCCCGAAAAGGCAAACGTCCGGCTCCTTGTCCCACACGGAAGGTGGCAGCCCGGAAAGCTGTTGCTGGTCTTCACCTTCCCCCTGCAGCCTATTCACAGGCACAACAGGTTTGGGGATCTGTGCTTGCCCAAAGACGCAATCTCTCACGGTGCGCATCCTCGGCAGAGCCTGTTCCCGAAAAGGCAAACGTCCGGCTCCTTGTCGCACACGGAAGGTGGCAGCCCGGAAAGCTGTTGCTGGTCTTCACCTTCCCCCTGCAGCCTATTCACAGGCACAACAGGTTTGGGGATCTGTGCTTGCGCAGAGAAGGAACATCTCACGGTGCGCATCCTCGGCAGAGCCTGTTCCCGAAAAGGCAAACGTCCGGCTCCTTGTCCCACACGGAAGGTGGCAGCCCGGAAAGCTGTTGCTGGTCTTCACCTTCCCCCTGCAGCCTATTCACAGGCACAACAGGTTTGGGGATCTGTGCTTGCCCAGAGAAGGAACATCTCACGGTGCGCATCCTCGGCAGAGCCTGTTCCCGAAATGCAAACGTCCGGCTCCTTGTCCCACACGGAAGGTGGCAGCCCGGAAAGCTGTTGCTGGTCTTCACCTTCCCCCTGCAGCCTATTCACAGGCACAACAGGTTTGGGGATCTGTGCTTGCGCAGAGAAGGAACATCTCACGGTGCGCATCCTCGGCAGAGCCTGTTCCCGAAAAGGCAAACGTCCGGCTCCTTGTCCCACACGGAAGGTGGCAGCCCGGAAAGCTGTTGCTGGTCTTCACCTTCCCCCTGCAGCCTATTCACAGGCACAACAGGTTTGGGGATCTGTGCTTGCCCAGAGAAGGAACATCTCACGGTGCGCAGCCTCGGCAGAGCCTGTTCCCGAAAAGGCAAACGTCCGGCTCCTTGTCCCACACGGAAGGTGGCAGCCCGGAAAGCTGTTGCTGGTCTTCACCTTCCCCCTGCAGCCTATTCACAGGCACAACAGGTTTGGGGATCTGTGCTTGCGCAGAGAAGGAACATCTCACGGTGCGCATCCTCGGCAGAGCCTGTTCCCGAAAAGGCAAACGTCCGGCTCCTTGTCCCACACGGAAGGTGGCAGCCCGGAAAGCTGTTGCTGGTCTTCACCTTCCCCCTGCAGCCTATTCACAGGCACAACAGGTTTGGGGATCTCTGCTTTCCCAGAGAAGGAACATCTCACGGTGCGCATCCTCGGCAGAGCCTGTTCCCGAAAAGGCAAACGTCCGGCTCCTTGTCCCACACTGAAGGTGGCAGCCCGGAAAGCTGTTGCTGGTCTTCACCTTCCCCCTGCAGCCTATTCACAGGCACAACAGGTTTTGGGATCTGTGCTTGCGCAGAGAAGGAACATCTCACGGTGCGCATCCTCGGCAGAGCCTGTTCCCGAAAAGGCAAACGTCCGGCTCCTTGTCCCACACGGAAGGTGGCAGCCCTGAAAGCTGTTGCTGGTCTTCACCTTCCCCCTGCAGCCTATTCACAGGCACAACAGGTTTTGGGATCTCTGCTTTCCCAAAGACGCAATCTCTCACGGTGCGCATCCTCGGCAGAGCCTGTTCCCGAAAAGGCAAACGTCCGGCTCCTTGTCCCACACGGAAGGTGGCAGCCCTGAAAGCTGTTGCTGGTCTTCACCTTCCCCCTGCAGCCTATTCACAGGCACAACAGGTTTGGGGATCTGTGCTTGCCCAGAGAAGGAACATCTCACGGTGCGCATCCTCGGCAGAGCCTGTTCCCGAAAAGGCAAACGTCCGGCTCCTTGTCCCACACGGAAGGTGGCAGCCCGGAAAGCTGTTGCTGGTCTTCACCTTCCCCCTGCAGCCTATTCACAGGCACAACAGGTTTGGGGATCTCTGCTTTCCCAAAGACGCAATCTCTCACGGTGCGCATCCTCGGCAGAGCCTGTTCCCGAAAAGGCAAACGTCCGGCTCCTTGTCCCACACGGAAGGTGGCAGCCCGGAAAGCTGTTGCTGGTCTTCACCTTCCCCCTGCAGCCTATTCACAGGCACAACAGGTTTTGGGATCTGTGCTTGCCCAGAGAAGGAACATCTCACGGTGCGCATCCTCGGCAGAGCCTGTTCCCAAAAAGGCAAACGTCCGGCTCCTTGTCCCACACGGAAGGTGGCAGCCCTGAAAGCTGTTGCTGGTCTTCACCTTCCCCCTGCAGCCTATTCACAGGCACAACAGGTTTTGGGATCTCTGCTTTCTCAAAGACGCAATCTCTCACGGTGCGCATCCTCGGCAGAGCCTGTTCCCGAAAAGGCAAACGTCCGGCTCCTTGTCCCACACGGAAGGTGGCAGCCCGGAAAGCTGTTGCTGGTCTTCACCTTCCCCCTGCAGCCTATTCACAGGCACAACAGGTTTTGGGATCTGTGCTTGCGCAGAGAAGGAACATCTCACGGTGCGCATCCTCGGCAGAGCCTGTTCCCGAAAAGGCAAACGTCCGGCTCCTTGTCCCACACTGAAGGTGGCAGCCCGGAAAGCTGTTGCTGGTCTTCACCTTCCCCCTGCAGCCTATTCACAGGCACAACAGGTTTGGGGATCTGTGCTTGCGCAGAGAAGGAACATCTCACGGTGCGCATCCTCGGCAGAGCCTGTTCCCGAAATGCAAACGTCCGGCTCCTTGTCCCACACGGAAGGTGGCAGCCCTGAAAGCTGTTGCTGGTCTTCACCTTCCCCCTGCAGCCTATTCACAGGCACAACAGGTTTGGGGATCTGTGCTTGCCCAAAGACGCAATCTCTCACGGTGCGCATCCTCGGCAGAGCCTGTTCCCGAAAAGGCAAACGTCCGGCTCCTTGTCCCACACGGAAGGTGGCAGCCCGGAAAGCTGTTGCTGGTCTTCACCTTCCCCCTGCAGCCTATTCACAGGCACAACAGGTTTGGGGATCTGTGCTTGCGCAGAGAAGGAACATCTCACGGTGCGCATCCTCGGCAGAGCCTGTTCCCGAAAAGGCAAACGTCCGGCTCCTTGTCCCACACGGAAGGTGGCAGCCCTGAAAGCTGTTGCTGGTCTTCACCTTCCCCCTGCAGCCTATTCACAGGCACAACAGGTTTGGGGATCTGTGCTTGCGCAGAGAAGGAACATCTCACGGTGCGCATCCTCGGCAGAGCCTGTTCCCGAAAAGGCAAACGTCCGGCTCCTTGTCCCACACGGATGGTGGCAGCCCGGAAAGCTGTTGCTGGTCTTCACCTTCCCCCTGCAGCCTATTCACAGGCACAACAGGTTTGGGGATCTGTGCTTGCCCAGAGAAGGAACATCTCACGGTGCGCATCCTCGGCAGAGCCTGTTCCCGAAATGCAAACGTCCGGCTCCTTGTCCCACACGGAAGGTGGCAGCCCTGAAAGCTCTTGCTGGTCTTCACCTTCCCCCTGCAGCCTATTCACAGGCACAACAGGTTTTGGGATCTCTGCTTTCCCAAAGACGCAATCTCTCACGGTGCGCATCCTCGGCAGAGCCTGTTCCCGAAAAGGCAAACGTCCGGCTCCTTGTCCCACACGGAAGGTGGCAGCCCTGAAAGCTGTTGCTGGTCTTCACCTTCCCCCTGCAGCCTATTCACAGGCACAACAGGTTTGGGGATCTGTGCTTGCGCAGAGAAGGAACATCTCACGGTGCGCATCCTCGGCAGAGCCTGTTCCCGAAAAGGCAAACGTCCGGCTCCTTGTCCCACACGGAAGGTGGCAGCCCTGAAAGCTGTTGCTGGTCTTCACCTTCCCCCTGCAGCCTATTCACAGGCACAACAGGTTTGGGGATCTGTGCTTGCCCAGAGAAGGAACATCTCACGGTGCGCATCCTCGGCAGAGCCTGTTCCCGAAAAGGCAAACGTCCGGCTCCTTGTCCCACACTGAAGGTGGCAGCCCGGAAAGCTGTTGCTGGTCTTCACCTTCCCCCTGCAGCCTATTCACAGGCACAACAGGTTTGGGGAGCTGTGCTTGCCCAGAGAAGGAACATCTCACGGTGCGCATCTTCGGCAGAGCCTGTTCCCGAAAAGGCAAACGTCCGGCTCCTTGTCCCACACGGAAGGTGGCAGCCCGGAAAGCTGTTGCTGGTCTTCACCTTCCCCCTGCAGCCTATTCACAGGCACAACAGGTTTTGGGATCTGTGCTTGCCCAGAGAAGGAACATCTCACGGTGCGCATCCTCGGCAGAGCCTGTTCCCGAAATGCAAACGGCCGGCTCCTTGTCCCACACGGAAGGTGGCAGCCCGGAAAGCTGTTGCTGGTCTTCACCTTCCCCCTGCAGCCTATTCACAGGCACAACAGGTTTGGGGATCTGTGCTTGCCCAAAGACGCAATCTCTCACGGTGCGCATCCTCGGCAGAGCCTGTTCCCGAAAAGGCAAACGTCCGGCTCCTTGTCCCACACGGAAGGTGGCAGCCCGGAAAGCTGTTGCTGGTCTTCACCTTCCCCCTGCAGCCTATTCACAGGCACAACAGGTTTGGGGATCTGTGCTTGCCCAGAGAAGGAACATCTCACGGTGCGCATCTTCGGCAGAGCCTGTTCCCGAAAAGGCAAACGTCCGGCTCCTTGTCCCACACGGAAGGTGGCAGCCCGGAAAGCTGTTGCTGGTCTTCACCTTCCCCCTGCAGCCTATTCACAGGCACAACAGGTTTGGGGATCTGTGCTTTCCCAGAGAAGGAACATCTCACGGTGCGCATCCTCGGCAGAGCCTGTTCCCGAAAAGGCAAACGTCCGGCTCCTTGTCCCACACTGAAGGTGGCAGCCCGGAAAGCTGTTGCTGGTCTTCACCTTCCCCCTGCAGCCTATTCACAGGCACAACAGGTTTTGGGATCTGTGCTTGCGCAGAGAAGGAACATCTCACGGTGCGCATCCTCGGCAGAGCCTGTTCCCGAAAAGGCAAACGTCCGGCTCCTTGTCCCACACGGAAGGTGGCAGCCCTGAAAGCTGTTGCTGGTCTTCACCTTCCCCCTGCAGCCTATTCACAGGCACAACAGGTTTTGGGATCTCTGCTTTCCCAAAGACGCAATCTCTCACGGTGCGCATCCTCGGCAGAGCCTGTTCCCGAAAAGGCAAACGTCCGGCTCCTTGTCCCACACGGAAGGTGGCAGCCCTGAAAGCTGTTGCTGGTCTTCACCTTCCCCCTGCAGCCTATTCACAGGCACAACAGGTTTGGGGATCTGTGCTTGCCCAGAGAAGGAACATCTCACGGTGCGCATCCTCGGCAGAGCCTGTTCCCGAAAAGGCAAACGTCCGGCTCCTTGTCCCACACGGAAGGTGGCAGCCCGGAAAGCTGTTGCTGGTCTTCACCTTCCCCCTGCAGCCTATTCACAGGCACAACAGGTTTGGGGATCTCTGCTTTCCCAAAGACGCAATCTCTCACGGTGCGCATCCTCGGCAGAGCCTGTTCCCGAAAAGGCAAACGTCCGGCTCCTTGTCCCACACGGAAGGTGGCAGCCCGGAAAGCTGTTGCTGGTCTTCACCTTCCCCCTGCAGCCTATTCACAGGCACAACAGGTTTTGGGATCTGTGCTTGCCCAGAGAAGGAACATCTCACGGTGCGCATCCTCGGCAGAGCCTGTTCCCAAAAAGGCAAACGTCCGGCTCCTTGTCCCACACGGAAGGTGGCAGCCCTGAAAGCTGTTGCTGGTCTTCACCTTCCCCCTGCAGCCTATTCACAGGCACAACAGGTTTTGGGATCTCTGCTTTCTCAAAGACGCAATCTCTCACGGTGCGCATCCTCGGCAGAGCCTGTTCCCGAAAAGGCAAACGTCCGGCTCCTTGTCCCACACGGAAGGTGGCAGCCCGGAAAGCTGTTGCTGGTCTTCACCTTCCCCCTGCAGCCTATTCACAGGCACAACAGGTTTTGGGATCTGTGCTTGCGCAGAGAAGGAACATCTCACGGTGCGCATCCTCGGCAGAGCCTGTTCCCGAAAAGGCAAACGTCCGGCTCCTTGTCCCACACTGAAGGTGGCAGCCCGGAAAGCTGTTGCTGGTCTTCACCTTCCCCCTGCAGCCTATTCACAGGCACAACAGGTTTGGGGATCTGTGCTTGCGCAGAGAAGGAACATCTCACGGTGCGCATCCTCGGCAGAGCCTGTTCCCGAAATGCAAACGTCCGGCTCCTTGTCCCACACGGAAGGTGGCAGCCCTGAAAGCTGTTGCTGGTCTTCACCTTCCCCCTGCAGCCTATTCACAGGCACAACAGGTTTGGGGATCTGTGCTTGCCCAAAGACGCAATCTCTCACGGTGCGCATCCTCGGCAGAGCCTGTTCCCGAAAAGGCAAACGTCCGGCTCCTTGTCCCACACGGAAGGTGGCAGCCCGGAAAGCTGTTGCTGGTCTTCACCTTCCCCCTGCAGCCTATTCACAGGCACAACAGGTTTGGGGATCTGTGCTTGCGCAGAGAAGGAACATCTCACGGTGCGCATCCTCGGCAGAGCCTGTTCCCGAAAAGGCAAACGTCCGGCTCCTTGTCCCACACGGAAGGTGGCAGCCCTGAAAGCTGTTGCTGGTCTTCACCTTCCCCCTGCAGCCTATTCACAGGCACAACAGGTTTGGGGATCTGTGCTTGCGCAGAGAAGGAACATCTCACGGTGCGCATCCTCGGCAGAGCCTGTTCCCGAAAAGGCAAACGTCCGGCTCCTTGTCCCACACGGATGGTGGCAGCCCGGAAAGCTGTTGCTGGTCTTCACCTTCCCCCTGCAGCCTATTCACAGGCACAACAGGTTTGGGGATCTGTGCTTGCCCAGAGAAGGAACATCTCACGGTGCGCATCCTCGGCAGAGCCTGTTCCCGAAATGCAAACGTCCGGCTCCTTGTCCCACACGGAAGGTGGCAGCCCTGAAAGCTCTTGCTGGTCTTCACCTTCCCCCTGCAGCCTATTCACAGGCACAACAGGTTTTGGGATCTCTGCTTTCCCAAAGACGCAATCTCTCACGGTGCGCATCCTCGGCAGAGCCTGTTCCCGAAAAGGCAAACGTCCGGCTCCTTGTCCCACACGGAAGGTGGCAGCCCTGAAAGCTGTTGCTGGTCTTCACCTTCCCCCTGCAGCCTATTCACAGGCACAACAGGTTTGGGGATCTGTGCTTGCGCAGAGAAGGAACATCTCACGGTGCGCATCCTCGGCAGAGCCTGTTCCCGAAAAGGCAAACGTCCGGCTCCTTGTCCCACACGGAAGGTGGCAGCCCTGAAAGCTGTTGCTGGTCTTCACCTTCCCCCTGCAGCCTATTCACAGGCACAACAGGTTTGGGGATCTGTGCTTGCCCAGAGAAGGAACATCTCACGGTGCGCATCCTCGGCAGAGCCTGTTCCCGAAAAGGCAAACGTCCGGCTCCTTGTCCCACACTGAAGGTGGCAGCCCGGAAAGCTGTTGCTGGTCTTCACCTTCCCCCTGCAGCCTATTCACAGGCACAACAGGTTTGGGGAGCTGTGCTTGCCCAGAGAAGGAACATCTCACGGTGCGCATCTTCGGCAGAGCCTGTTCCCGAAAAGGCAAACGTCCGGCTCCTTGTCCCACACGGAAGGTGGCAGCCCGGAAAGCTGTTGCTGGTCTTCACCTTCCCCCTGCAGCCTATTCACAGGCACAACAGGTTTTGGGATCTGTGCTTGCCCAGAGAAGGAACATCTCACGGTGCGCATCCTCGGCAGAGCCTGTTCCCGAAATGCAAACGGCCGGCTCCTTGTCCCACACGGAAGGTGGCAGCCCGGAAAGCTGTTGCTGGTCTTCACCTTCCCCCTGCAGCCTATTCACAGGCACAACAGGTTTGGGGATCTGTGCTTGCCCAAAGACGCAATCTCTCACGGTGCGCATCCTCGGCAGAGCCTGTTCCCGAAAAGGCAAACGTCCGGCTCCTTGTCCCACACGGAAGGTGGCAGCCCGGAAAGCTGTTGCTGGTCTTCACCTTCCCCCTGCAGCCTATTCACAGGCACAACAGGTTTGGGGATCTGTGCTTGCCCAGAGAAGGAACATCTCACGGTGCGCATCTTCGGCAGAGCCTGTTCCCGAAAAGGCAAACGTCCGGCTCCTTGTCCCACACGGAAGGTGGCAGCCCGGAAAGCTGTTGCTGGTCTTCACCTTCCCCCTGCAGCCTATTCACAGGCACAACAGGTTTGGGGATCTGTGCTTGCCCAAAGACGCAATCTCTCACGGTGCGCATCCTCGGCAGAGCCTGTTCCCGAAAAGGCAAACGTCCGGCTCCTTGTCCCACACTGAAGGTGGCAGCCCGGAAAGCTCTTGCTGGTCTTCACCTTCCCCCTGCAGCCTATTCACAGGCACAACAGGTTTGGGAATCTGTGCTTGCCCAAAGACGCAATCTCTCACGGTGCGCATCCTCGGCAGAGCCTGTTCCCGAAAAGGCAAACGTCCGGCTCCTTGTCCCACACTGAAGGTGGCAGCCCGGAAAGCTGTTGCTGGTCTTCACCTTCCCCCTGCAGCCTATTCACAGGCACAACAGGTTTTGGGATCTGTGCTTGCCCAGAGAAGGAACATCTCACGGTGCGCATCCTCGGCAGAGCCTGTTCCCGAAATGCAAACGTCCGGCTCCTTGTCCCACACGGATGGTGGCAGCCCTGAAAGCTGTTGCTGGTCTTCACCTTCCCCCTGCAGCCTATTCACAGGCACAACAGGTTTTGGGATCTGTGCTTGCCCAGAGAAGGAACATCTCACGGTGCGCATCCTCGGCAGAGCCTGTTCCCAAAAAGGCAAACGTCCGGCTCCTTGTCCCACACGGAAGGTGGCAGCCCGGAAAGCTGTTGCTGGTCTTCACCTTCCCCCTGCAGCCTATTCACAGGCACAACAGGTTTGGGGATCTCTGCTTGCCCAGAGAAGGAACATCTCACGGTGCGCATCCTCGGCAGAGCCTGTTCCCGAAATGCAAACGTCCGGCTCCTTGTCCCACACGGAAGGTGGCAGCCCGGAAAGCTGTTGCTGGTCTTCACCTTCCCCCTGCAGCCTATTCACAGGCACAACAGGTTTGGGGATCTGTGCTTGCCCAAAGACGCAATCTCTCACGGTGCGCATCCTCGGCAGAGCCTTTTCCCGAAAAGGCAAACGTCCGGCTCCTTGTCCCACACGGAAGGTGGCAGCCCGGAAAGCTCTTGCTGGTCTTCACCTTCCCCCTGCAGCCTATTCACAGGCACAACAGGTTTGGGGATCTGTGCTTGCGCAGAGAAGGAACATCTCACGGTGCGCATCCTCGGCAGAGCCTGTTCCCGAAAAGGCAAACGTCCGGCTCCTTGTCCCACACGGATGGTGGCAGCCCGGAAAGCTGTTGCTGGTCTTCACCTTCCCCCTGCAGCCTATTCACAGGCACAACAGGTTTTGGGATCTCTGCTTTCTCAAAGACGCAATCTCTCACGGTGCGCATCCTCGGCAGAGCCTGTTCCCGAAAAGGCAAACGTCCGGCTCCTTGTCCCACACGGAAGGTGGCAGCCTGGAAAGCTGTTGCTGGTCTTCACCTTCCCCCTGCAGCCTATTCACAGGCACAACAGGTTTTGGGATCTGTGCTTGCGCAGAGAAGGAACATCTCACGGTGCGCATCCTCGGCAGAGCCTGTTCCCGAAAAGGCAAACGTCCGGCTCCTTGTCCCACACTGAAGGTGGCAGCCCGGAAAGCTGTTGCTGGTCTTCACCTTCCCCCTGCAGCCTATTCACAGGCACAACAGGTTTGGGGATCTGTGCTTGCCCAGAGAAGGAACATCTCACGGTGCGCATCCTCGGCAGAGCCTGTTCCCGAAAAGGCAAACGTCCGGCTCCTTGTCCCACACGGAAGGTGGCAGCCCGGAAAGCTGTTGCTGGTCTTCACCTTCCCCCTGCAGCCTATTCACAGGCACAACAGGTTTGGGGATCTGTGCTTGCCCAGAGAAGGAACATCTCACGGTGCGCAGCCTCGGCAGAGCCTGTTCCCGAAAAGGCAAACGTCCGGCTCCTTGTCCCACACGGAAGGTGGCAGCCCGGAAAGCTGTTGCTGGTCTTCACCTTCCCCCTGCAGCCTATTCACAGGCACAACAGGTTTGGGGATCTCTGCTTGCCCAGAGAAGGAACATCTCACGGTGCGCATCCTCGGCAGAGCCTGTTCCCGAAAAGGCAAACGTCCGGCTCCTTGTCCCACACGGAAGGTGGCAGCCCGGAAAGCTCTTGCTGGTCTTCACCTTCCCCCTGCAGCCTATTCACAGGCACAACAGGTTTGGGGATCTGTGCTTGCGCAGAGAAGGAACATCTCACGGTGCGCATCCTCGGCAGAGCCTGTTCCCGAAAAGGCAAACGTCCGGCTCCTTGTCCCACACGGATGGTGGCAGCCCTGAAAGCTGTTGCTGGTCTTCACCTTCCCCCTGCAGCCTATTCACAGGCACAACAGGTTTTGGGATCTCTGCTTTCTCAAAGACGCAATCTCTCACGGTGCGCATCCTCGGCAGAGCCTGTTCCCGAAAAGGCAAACGTCCGGCTCCTTGTCCCACACGGATGGTGGCAGCCCGGAAAGCTGTTGCTGGTCTTCACCTTCCCCCTGCAGCCTATTCACAGGCACAACAGGTTTGGGGATCTGTGCTTGCCCAAAGACGCAATCTCTCACGGTGCGCATCCTCGGCAGAGCCTGTTCCCGAAAAGGCAAACGTCCGGCTCCTTGTCACACACGGAAGGTGGCAGCCCGGAAAGCTGTTGCTGGTCTTCACCTTCCCCCTGCAGCCTATTCACAGGCACAACAGGTTTGGGGATCTGTGCTTGCGCAGAGAAGGAACATCTCACGGTGCGCATCCTCGGCAGAGCCTGTTCCCGAAAAGGCAAACGTCCGGCTCCTTGTCCCACACGGAAGGTGGCAGCCCGGAAAGCTGTTGCTGGTCTTCACCTTCCCCCTGCAGCCTATTCACAGGCACAACAGGTTTGGGGATCTGTGCTTGCGCAGAGACGGAACATCTCACGGTGCGCATCCTCGGCAGAGCCTGTTCCCGAAAAGGCAAACGTCCGGCTCCTTGTCCCACACTGAAGGTGGCAGCCCGGAAAGCTGTTGCTGGTCTTCACCTTCCCCCTGCAGCCTATTCACAGGCACAACAGGTTTTGGGATCTGTGCTTGCCCAGAGAAGGAACATCTCACGGTGCGCATCCTCGGCAGAGCCTGTTCCCGAAATGCAAACGTCCGGCTCCTTGTCCCACACGGAAGGTGGCAGCCCTGAAAGCTGTTGCTGGTCTTCACCTTCCCCCTGCAGCCTATTCACAGGCACAACAGGTTTTGGGATCTCTGCTTTCCCAAAGACGCAATCTCTCACGGTGCGCATCCTTGGCAGAGCCTGTTCCCGAAAAGGCAAACGTCCGGCTCCTTGTCCCACACGGAAGGTGGCAGCCCGGAAAGCTGTTGCTGGTCTTCACCTTCCCCCTGCAGCCTATTCACAGGCACAACA
This sequence comes from Haliaeetus albicilla, assembly GCF_947461875.1. NCBI lineage: Eukaryota > Metazoa > Chordata > Aves > Accipitriformes > Accipitridae > Haliaeetus > Haliaeetus albicilla. The sequence goes on from NW_027212546.1 coordinate 149,930, forward strand.
GGTTTTGGGATCTGTGCTTGCGCAGAGAAGGAACATCTCACGGTGCGCATCCTCGGCAGAGCCTGTTCCCGAAAAGGCAAACGTCCGGCTCCTTGTCCCACACGGAAGGTGGCAGCCCGGAAAGCTGTTGCTGGTCTTCACCTTCCCCCTGCAGCCTATTCACAGGCACAACAGGTTTGGGGATCTGTGCTTGCGCAGAGAAGGAACATCTCACGGTGCGCATCCTCGGCAGAGCCTGTTCCCAAAAAGGCAAACGTCCGGCTCCTTGTCCCACACGGAAGGTGGCAGCCCGGAAAGCTGTTGCTGGTCTTCACCTTCCCCCTGCAGCCTATTCACAGGCACAACAGGTTTGGGGATCTGTGCTTGCCCAGAGAAGGAACATCTCACGGTGCGCATCCTCGGCAGAGCCTGTTCCCGAAAAGGCAAACGTCCGGCTCCTTGTCCCACACGGAAGGTGGCAGCCCTGAAAGCTCTTGCTGGTCTTCACCTTCCCCCTGCAGCCTATTCACAGGCACAACAGGTTTTGGGATCTGTGCTTGCCCAGAGAAGGAACATCTCACGGTGCGCATCCTCGGCAGAGCCTGTTCCCGAAAAGGCAAACGTCCGGCTCCTTGTCCCACACGGATGGTGGCAGCCCTGAAAGCTGTTGCTGGTCTTCACCTTCCCCCTGCAGCCTATTCACAGGCACAACAGGTTTGGGGATCTCTGCTTTCCCAAAGACGCAATCTCTCACGGTGCGCATCCTCGGCAGAGCCTGTTCCCGAAAAGGCAAACGTCCGGCTCCTTGTCCCACACGGAAGGTGGCAGCCCGGAAAGCTGTTGCTGGTCTTCACCTTCCCCCTGCAGCCTATTCACAGGCACAACAGGTTTTGGGATCTGTGCTTGCGCAGAGAAGGAACATCTCACGGTGCGCATCCTCGGCAGAGCCTGTTCCCGAAAAGGCAAACGTCCGGCTCCTTGTCCCACACTGAAGGTGGCAGCCCGGAAAGCTGTTGCTGGTCTTCACCTTCCCCCTGCAGCCTATTCACAGGCACAACAGGTTTGGGGATCTGTGCTTGCCCAAAGACGCAATCTCTCACGGTGCGCATCCTCGGCAGAGCCTGTTCCCGAAAAGGCAAACGTCCGGCTCCTTGTCCCACACTGAAGGTGGCAGCCCGGAAAGCTCTTGCTGGTCTTCACCTTCCCCCTGCAGCCTATTCACAGGCACAACAGGTTTGGGAATCTGTGCTTGCCCAAAGACGCAATCTCTCACGGTGCGCATCCTCGGCAGAGCCTGTTCCCGAAAAGGCAAACGTCCGGCTCCTTGTCCCACACTGAAGGTGGCAGCCCGGAAAGCTGTTGCTGGTCTTCACCTTCCCCCTGCAGCCTATTCACAGGCACAACAGGTTTTGGGATCTGTGCTTGCCCAGAGAAGGAACATCTCACGGTGCGCATCCTCGGCAGAGCCTGTTCCCGAAATGCAAACGTCCGGCTCCTTGTCCCACACGGATGGTGGCAGCCCTGAAAGCTGTTGCTGGTCTTCACCTTCCCCCTGCAGCCTATTCACAGGCACAACAGGTTTTGGGATCTGTGCTTGCCCAGAGAAGGAACATCTCACGGTGCGCATCCTCGGCAGAGCCTGTTCCCAAAAAGGCAAACGTCCGGCTCCTTGTCCCACACGGAAGGTGGCAGCCCGGAAAGCTGTTGCTGGTCTTCACCTTCCCCCTGCAGCCTATTCACAGGCACAACAGGTTTGGGGATCTGTGCTTGCCCAGAGAAGGAACATCTCACGGTGCGCATCCTCGGCAGAGCCTGTTCCCGAAATGCAAACGTCCGGCTCCTTGTCCCACACGGAAGGTGGCAGCCCGGAAAGCTGTTGCTGGTCTTCACCTTCCCCCTGCAGCCTATTCACAGGCACAACAGGTTTGGGGATCTGTGCTTGCCCAAAGACGCAATCTCTCACGGTGCGCATCCTCGGCAGAGCCTGTTCCCGAAAAGGCAAACGTCCGGCTCCTTGTCCCACACGGAAGGTGGCAGCCCGGAAAGCTGTTGCTGGTCTTCACCTTCCCCCTGCAGCCTATTCACAGGCACAACAGGTTTGGGGATCTGTGCTTGCGCAGAGAAGGAACATCTCACGGTGCGCATCCTCGGCAGAGCCTGTTCCCGAAAAGGCAAACGTCCGGCTCCTTGTCCCACACGGATGGTGGCAGCCCGGAAAGCTGTTGCTGGTCTTCACCTTCCCCCTGCAGCCTATTCACAGGCACAACAGGTTTTGGGATCTCTGCTTTCTCAAAGACGCAATCTCTCACGGTGCGCATCCTCGGCAGAGCCTGTTCCCGAAAAGGCAAACGTCCGGCTCCTTGTCCCACACGGAAGGTGGCAGCCTGGAAAGCTGTTGCTGGTCTTCACCTTCCCCCTGCAGCCTATTCACAGGCACAACAGGTTTTGGGATCTGTGCTTGCGCAGAGAAGGAACATCTCACGGTGCGCATCCTCGGCAGAGCCTGTTCCCGAAAAGGCAAACGTCCGGCTCCTTGTCCCACACTGAAGGTGGCAGCCCGGAAAGCTGTTGCTGGTCTTCACCTTCCCCCTGCAGCCTATTCACAGGCACAACAGGTTTGGGGATCTGTGCTTGCCCAGAGAAGGAACATCTCACGGTGCGCATCCTCGGCAGAGCCTGTTCCCGAAAAGGCAAACGTCCGGCTCCTTGTCCCACACGGAAGGTGGCAGCCCGGAAAGCTGTTGCTGGTCTTCACCTTCCCCCTGCAGCCTATTCACAGGCACAACAGGTTTGGGGATCTGTGCTTGCCCAGAGAAGGAACATCTCACGGTGCGCAGCCTCGGCAGAGCCTGTTCCCGAAAAGGCAAACGTCCGGCTCCTTGTCCCACACGGAAGGTGGCAGCCCTGAAAGCTCTTGCTGGTCTTCACCTTCCCCCTGCAGCCTATTCACAGGCACAACAGGTTTGGGGATCTCTGCTTGCCCAGAGAAGGAACATCTCACGGTGCGCATCCTCGGCAGAGCCTGTTCCCGAAAAGGCAAACGTCCGGCTCCTTGTCCCACACGGAAGGTGGCAGCCCTGAAAGCTGTTGCTGGTCTTCACCTTCCCCCTGCAGCCTATTCACAGGCACAACAGGTTTGGGGATCTGTGCTTGCCCAGAGAAGGAACATCTCACGGTGCGCATCCTCGGCAGAGCCTGTTCCCGAAAAGGCAAACGTCCGGCTCCTTGTCCCACACGGAAGGTGGCAGCCCTGAAAGCTGTTGCTGGTCTTCACCTTCCCCCTGCAGCCTATTCACAGGCACAACAGGTTTTGGGATCTGTGCTTGCGCAGAGAAGGAACATCTCACGGTGCGCATCCTCGGCAGAGCCTGTTCCCGAAAAGGCAAACGTCCGGCTCCTTGTCCCACACGGAAGGTGGCAGCCCGGAAAGCTGTTGCTGGTCTTCACCTTCCCCCTGCAGCCTATTCACAGGCACAACAGGTTTTGGGATCTCTGCTTTCTCAAAGACGCAATCTCTCACGGTGCGCATCCTCGGCAGAGCCTGTTCCCGAAAAGGCAAACGTCCGGCTCCTTGTCCCACATGGAAGGTGGCAGCCCGGAAAGCTGTTGCTGGTCTTCACCTTCCCCCTGCAGCCTATTCACAGGCACAACAGGTTTGGGGATCTGTGCTTGCCCAGAGAAGGAACATCTCACGGTGCGCATCTTCGGCAGAGCCTGTTCCCGAAAAGGCAAACGTCCGGCTCCTTGTCCCACACGGAAGGTGGCAGCCCGGAAAGCTCTTGCTGGTCTTCACCTTCCCCCTGCAGCCTATTCACAGGCACAACAGGTTTTGGGTTCTGTGCTTGCCCAGAGAAGGAACATCTCACGGTGCGCATCCTCGGCAGAGCCTGTTCCCGAAATGCAAACGTCCGGCTCCTTGTCCCACACGGAAGGTGGCAGCCCTGAAAGCTGTTGCTGGTCTTCACCTTCCCCCTGCAGCCTATTCACAGGCACAACAGGTTTGGGGATCTGTGCTTGCGCAGAGAAGGAACATCTCACGGTGCGCATCCTCGGCAGAGCCTGTTCCCGAAAAGGCAAACGTCCGGCTCCTTGTCCCACACGGAAGGTGGCAGCCCGGAAAGCTCTTGCTGGTCTTCACCTTCCCCCTGCAGCCTATTCACAGGCACAACAGGTTTGGGGATCTGTGCTTGCGCAGAGAAGGAACATCTCACGGTGCGCATCCTCGGCAGAGCCTGTTCCCGAAAAGGCAAACGTCCGGCTCCTTGTCCCACACGGAAGGTGGCAGCCCTGAAAGCTGTTGCTGGTCTTCACCTTCCCCCTGCAGCCTATTCACAGGCACAACAGGTTTTGGGATCTGTGCTTGCCCAAAGACGCAATCTCTCACGGTGCGCATCCTCGGCAGAGCCTGTTCCCGAAAAGGCAAACGTCCGGCTCCTTGTCCCACACGGAAGGTGGCAGCCCGGAAAGCTGTTGCTGGTCTTCACCTTCCCCCTGCAGCCTATTCACAGGCACAACAGGTTTTGGGATCTGTGCTTGCCCAGAGAAGGAACATCTCACGGTGCGCATCCTCGGCAGAGCCTGTTCCCGAAAAGGCAAACGTCCGGCTCCTTGTCCCACACGGAAGGTGGCAGCCCGGAAAGCTGTTGCTGGTCTTCACCTTCCCCCTGCAGCCTATTCACAGGCACAACAGGTTTTGGGATCTCTGCTTTCCCAAAGACGCAATCTCTCACGGTGCGCATCCTCGGCAGAGCCTGTTCCCGAAAAGGCAAACGTCCGGCTCCTTGTCCCACACGGAAGGTGGCAGCCCTGAAAGCTCTTGCTGGTCTTCACCTTCCCCCTGCAGCCTATTCACAGGCACAACAGGTTTGGGGATCTGTGCTTGCGCAGAGAAGGAACATCTCACGGTGCGCATCCTCGGCAGAGCCTGTTCCCGAAAAGGCAAACGTCCGGCTCCTTGTCCCACACGGAAGGTGGCAGCCCTGAAAGCTGTTGCTGGTCTTCACCTTCCCCCTGCAGCCTATTCACAGGCACAACAGGTTTTGGGATCTGTGCTTGCCCAAAGACGCAATCTCTCACGGTGCGCATCCTCGGCAGAGCCTGTTCCCGAAAAGGCAAACGTCCGGCTCCTTGTCCCACACGGAAGGTGGCAGCCCGGAAAGCTGTTGCTGGTCTTCACCTTCCCCCTGCAGCCTATTCACAGGCACAACAGGTTTGGGGATCTGTGCTTGCGCAGAGAAGGAACATCTCACGGTGCGCATCCTCGGCAGAGCCTGTTCCCGAAAAGGCAAACGTCCGGCTCCTTGTCCCACACGGATGGTGGCAGCCCGGAAAGCTGTTGCTGGTCTTCACCTTCCCCCTGCAGCCTATTCACAGGCACAACAGGTTTGGGGATCTGTGCTTGCCCAGAGAAGGAACATCTCACGGTGCGCATCCTCGGCAGAGCCTGTTCCCGAAATGCAAACGTCCGGCTCCTTGTCCCACACGGAAGGTGGCAGCCCTGAAAGCTCTTGCTGGTCTTCACCTTCCCCCTGCAGCCTATTCACAGGCACAACAGGTTTTGGGATCTCTGCTTTCCCAAAGACGCAATCTCTCACGGTGCGCATCCTCGGCAGAGCCTGTTCCCGAAAAGGCAAACGTCCGGCTCCTTGTCCCACACGGAAGGTGGCAGCCCTGAAAGCTGTTGCTGGTCTTCACCTTCCCCCTGCAGCCTATTCACAGGCACAACAGGTTTTGGGATCTGTGCTTGCGCAGAGATGGAACATCTCACGGTGCGCATCCTCGGCAGAGCCTGTTCCCGAAAAGGCAAACGTCCGGCTCCTTGTCCCACACGGAAGGTGGCAGCCCGGAAAGCTGTTGCTGGTCTTCACCTTCCCCCTGCAGCCTATTCACAGGCACAACAGGTTTGGGGATCTGTGCTTGCGCAGAGAAGGAACATCTCACGGTGCGCATCCTCGGCAGAGCCTGTTCCCGAAAAGGCAAACGTCCGGCTCCTTGTCCCACACGGAAGGTGGCAGCCCTGAAAGCTGTTGCTGGTCTTCACCTTCCCCCTGCAGCCTATTCACAGGCACAACAGGTTTGGGGATCTGTGCTTGCCCAGAGAAGGAACATCTCACGGTGCGCATCCTCGGCAGAGCCTGTTCCCGAAAAGGCAAACGTCCGGCTCCTTGTCCCACACTGAAGGTGGCAGCCCGGAAAGCTGTTGCTGGTCTTCACCTTCCCCCTGCAGCCTATTCACAGGCACAACAGGTTTGGGGATCTGTGCTTGCCCAGAGAAGGAACATCTCACGGTGCGCATCCTCGGCAGAGCCTGTTCCCGAAAAGGCAAACGTCCGGCTCCTTGTCCCACACGGAAGGTGGCAGCCCTGAAAGCTGTTGCTGGTCTTCACCTTCCCCCTGCAGCCTATTCACAGGCACAACAGGTTTTGGGATCTGTGCTTGCGCAGAGAAGGAACATCTCACGGTGCGCATCCTCGGCAGAGCCTGTTCCCGAAAAGGCAAACGTCCGGCTCCTTGTCCCACACGGATGGTGGCAGCCCTGAAAGCTGTTGCTGGTCTTCACCTTCCCCCTGCAGCCTATTCACAGGCACAACAGGTTTTGGGATCTCTGCTTTCTCAAAGACGCAATCTCTCACGGTGCGCATCCTCGGCAGAGCCTGTTCCCGAAAAGGCAAACGTCCGGCTCCTTGTCCCACATGGAAGGTGGCAGCCCGGAAAGCTGTTGCTGGTCTTCACCTTCCCCCTGCAGCCTATTCACAGGCACAACAGGTTTGGGGATCTGTGCTTGCCCAGAGAAGGAACATCTCACGGTGCGCATCTTCGGCAGAGCCTGTTCCCGAAAAGGCAAACGTCCGGCTCCTTGTCCCACACGGAAGGTGGCAGCCCGGAAAGCTCTTGCTGGTCTTCACCTTCCCCCTGCAGCCTATTCACAGGCACAACAGGTTTTGGGATCTGTGCTTGCCCAGAGAAGGAACATCTCACGGTGCGCATCCTCGGCAGAGCCTGTTCCCGAAAAGGCAAACGTCCGGCTCCTTGTCCCACACGGAAGGTGGCAGCCCTGAAAGCTGTTGCTGGTCTTCACCTTCCCCCTGCAGCCTATTCACAGGCACAACAGGTTTGGGGATCTGTGCTTGCCCAGAGAAGGAACATCTCACGGTGCGCATCCTCGGCAGAGCCTGTTCCCGAAAAGGCAAACGTCCGGCTCCTTGTCCCACACTGAAGGTGGCAGCCCGGAAAGCTGTTGCTGGTCTTCACCTTCCCCCTGCAGCCTATTCACAGGCACAACAGGTTTGGGGATCTGTGCTTGCCCAGAGAAGGAACATCTCACGGTGCGCATCCTCGGCAGAGCCTGTTCCCGAAAAGGCAAACGTCCGGCTCCTTGTCCCACACGGAAGGTGGCAGCCCTGAAAGCTGTTGCTGGTCTTCACCTTCCCCCTGCAGCCTATTCACAGGCACAACAGGTTTTGGGATCTGTGCTTGCGCAGAGAAGGAACATCTCACGGTGCGCATCCTCGGCAGAGCCTGTTCCCGAAAAGGCAAACGTCCGGCTCCTTGTCCCACACGGAAGGTGGCAGCCCGGAAAGCTGTTGCTGGTCTTCACCTTCCCCCTGCAGCCTATTCACAGGCACAACAGGTTTTGGGATCTCTGCTTTCTCAAAGACGCAATCTCTCACGGTGCGCATCCTCGGCAGAGCCTGTTCCCGAAAAGGCAAACGTCCGGCTCCTTGTCCCACATGGAAGGTGGCAGCCCGGAAAGCTGTTGCTGGTCTTCACCTTCCCCCTGCAGCCTATTCACAGGCACAACAGGTTTGGGGATCTGTGCTTGCCCAGAGAAGGAACATCTCACGGTGCGCATCTTCGGCAGAGCCTGTTCCCGAAAAGGCAAACGTCCGGCTCCTTGTCCCACACGGAAGGTGGCAGCCCGGAAAGCTCTTGCTGGTCTTCACCTTCCCCCTGCAGCCTATTCACAGGCACAACAGGTTTTGGGTTCTGTGCTTGCCCAGAGAAGGAACATCTCACGGTGCGCATCCTCGGCAGAGCCTGTTCCCGAAATGCAAACGTCCGGCTCCTTGTCCCACACGGAAGGTGGCAGCCCTGAAAGCTGTTGCTGGTCTTCACCTTCCCCCTGCAGCCTATTCACAGGCACAACAGGTTTGGGGATCTGTGCTTGCGCAGAGAAGGAACATCTCACGGTGCGCATCCTCGGCAGAGCCTGTTCCCGAAAAGGCAAACGTCCGGCTCCTTGTCCCACACGGAAGGTGGCAGCCCGGAAAGCTCTTGCTGGTCTTCACCTTCCCCCTGCAGCCTATTCACAGGCACAACAGGTTTGGGGATCTGTGCTTGCGCAGAGAAGGAACATCTCACGGTGCGCATCCTCGGCAGAGCCTGTTCCCGAAAAGGCAAACGTCCGGCTCCTTGTCCCACACGGAAGGTGGCAGCCCTGAAAGCTGTTGCTGGTCTTCACCTTCCCCCTGCAGCCTATTCACAGGCACAACAGGTTTTGGGATCTGTGCTTGCCCAAAGACGCAATCTCTCACGGTGCGCATCCTCGGCAGAGCCTGTTCCCGAAAAGGCAAACGTCCGGCTCCTTGTCCCACACGGAAGGTGGCAGCCCGGAAAGCTGTTGCTGGTCTTCACCTTCCCCCTGCAGCCTATTCACAGGCACAACAGGTTTTGGGATCTGTGCTTGCCCAGAGAAGGAACATCTCACGGTGCGCATCCTCGGCAGAGCCTGTTCCCGAAAAGGCAAACGTCCGGCTCCTTGTCCCACACGGAAGGTGGCAGCCCGGAAAGCTGTTGCTGGTCTTCACCTTCCCCCTGCAGCCTATTCACAGGCACAACAGGTTTTGGGATCTCTGCTTTCCCAAAGACGCAATCTCTCACGGTGCGCATCCTCGGCAGAGCCTGTTCCCGAAAAGGCAAACGTCCGGCTCCTTGTCCCACACGGAAGGTGGCAGCCCTGAAAGCTCTTGCTGGTCTTCACCTTCCCCCTGCAGCCTATTCACAGGCACAACAGGTTTGGGGATCTGTGCTTGCGCAGAGAAGGAACATCTCACGGTGCGCATCCTCGGCAGAGCCTGTTCCCGAAAAGGCAAACGTCCGGCTCCTTGTCCCACACGGAAGGTGGCAGCCCTGAAAGCTGTTGCTGGTCTTCACCTTCCCCCTGCAGCCTATTCACAGGCACAACAGGTTTTGGGATCTGTGCTTGCCCAAAGACGCAATCTCTCACGGTGCGCATCCTCGGCAGAGCCTGTTCCCGAAATGCAAACGTCCGGCTCCTTGTCCCACACGGAAGGTGGCAGCCCTGAAAGCTCTTGCTGGTCTTCACCTTCCCCCTGCAGCCTATTCACAGGCACAACAGGTTTTGGGATCTCTGCTTTCCCAAAGACGCAATCTCTCACGGTGCGCATCCTCGGCAGAGCCTGTTCCCGAAAAGGCAAACGTCCGGCTCCTTGTCCCACACGGAAGGTGGCAGCCCTGAAAGCTGTTGCTGGTCTTCACCTTCCCCCTGCAGCCTATTCACAGGCACAACAGGTTTTGGGATCTGTGCTTGCGCAGAGATGGAACATCTCACGGTGCGCATCCTCGGCAGAGCCTGTTCCCGAAAAGGCAAACGTCCGGCTCCTTGTCCCACACGGAAGGTGGCAGCCCGGAAAGCTGTTGCTGGTCTTCACCTTCCCCCTGCAGCCTATTCACAGGCACAACAGGTTTGGGGATCTGTGCTTGCGCAGAGAAGGAACATCTCACGGTGCGCATCCTCGGCAGAGCCTGTTCCCGAAAAGGCAAACGTCCGGCTCCTTGTCCCACACGGAAGGTGGCAGCCCTGAAAGCTGTTGCTGGTCTTCACCTTCCCCCTGCAGCCTATTCACAGGCACAACAGGTTTGGGGATCTGTGCTTGCCCAGAGAAGGAACATCTCACGGTGCGCATCCTCGGCAGAGCCTGTTCCCGAAAAGGCAAACGTCCGGCTCCTTGTCCCACACTGAAGGTGGCAGCCCGGAAAGCTGTTGCTGGTCTTCACCTTCCCCCTGCAGCCTATTCACAGGCACAACAGGTTTGGGGATCTGTGCTTGCCCAGAGAAGGAACATCTCACGGTGCGCATCCTCGGCAGAGCCTGTTCCCGAAAAGGCAAACGTCCGGCTCCTTGTCCCACACGGAAGGTGGCAGCCCTGAAAGCTGTTGCTGGTCTTCACCTTCCCCCTGCAGCCTATTCACAGGCACAACAGGTTTTGGGATCTGTGCTTGCGCAGAGAAGGAACATCTCACGGTGCGCATCCTCGGCAGAGCCTGTTCCCGAAAAGGCAAACGTCCGGCTCCTTGTCCCACACGGATGGTGGCAGCCCTGAAAGCTGTTGCTGGTCTTCACCTTCCCCCTGCAGCCTATTCACAGGCACAACAGGTTTTGGGATCTCTGCTTTCTCAAAGACGCAATCTCTCACGGTGCGCATCCTCGGCAGAGCCTGTTCCCGAAAAGGCAAACGTCCGGCTCCTTGTCCCACATGGAAGGTGGCAGCCCGGAAAGCTGTTGCTGGTCTTCACCTTCCCCCTGCAGCCTATTCACAGGCACAACAGGTTTGGGGATCTGTGCTTGCCCAGAGAAGGAACATCTCACGGTGCGCATCTTCGGCAGAGCCTGTTCCCGAAAAGGCAAACGTCCGGCTCCTTGTCCCACACGGAAGGTGGCAGCCCGGAAAGCTCTTGCTGGTCTTCACCTTCCCCCTGCAGCCTATTCACAGGCACAACAGGTTTTGGGATCTGTGCTTGCCCAGAGAAGGAACATCTCACGGTGCGCATCCTCGGCAGAGCCTGTTCCCGAAATGCAAACGTCCGGCTCCTTGTCCCACACGGAAGGTGGCAGCCCTGAAAGCTGTTGCTGGTCTTCACCTTCCCCCTGCAGCCTATTCACAGGCACAACAGGTTTTGGGATCTCTGCTTTCCCAAAGACGCAATCTCTCACGGTGCGCATCCTCGGCAGAGCCTGTTCCCGAAAAGGCAAACGTCCGGCTCCTTGTCCCACACGGAAGGTGGCAGCCCTGAAAGCTCTTGCTGGTCTTCACCTTCCCCCTGCAGCCTATTCACAGGCACAACAGGTTTGGGGATCTGTGCTTGCGCAGAGAAGGAACATCTCACGGTGCGCATCCTCGGCAGAGCCTGTTCCCGAAAAGGCAAACGTCCGGCTCCTTGTCCCACACGGAAGGTGGCAGCCCTGAAAGCTGTTGCTGGTCTTCACCTTCCCCCTGCAGCCTATTCACAGGCACAACAGGTTTTGGGATCTGTGCTTGCCCAAAGACGCAATCTCTCACGGTGCGCATCCTCGGCAGAGCCTGTTCCCGAAAAGGCAAACGTCCGGCTCCTTGTCCCACACGGAAGGTGGCAGCCCGGAAAGCTGTTGCTGGTCTTCACCTTCCCCCTGCAGCCTATTCACAGGCACAACAGGTTTGGGGATCTGTGCTTGCCCAGAGAAGGAACATCTCACGGTGCGCATCCTCGGCAGAGCCTGTTCCCGAAAAGGCAAACGTCCGGCTCCTTGTCCCACACGGAAGGTGGCAGCCCGGAAAGCTGTTGCTGGTCTTCACCTTCCCCCTGCAGCCTATTCACAGGCACAACAGGTTTTGGGATCTCTGCTTTCCCAAAGACGCAATCTCTCACGGTGCGCATCCTCGGCAGAGCCTGTTCCCGAAAAGGCAAACGTCCGGCTCCTTGTCCCACACGGAAGGTGGCAGCCCTGAAAGCTCTTGCTGGTCTTCACCTTCCCCCTGCAGCCTATTCACAGGCACAACAGGTTTGGGGATCTGTGCTTGCGCAGAGAAGGAACATCTCACGGTGCGCATCCTCGGCAGAGCCTGTTCCCGAAAAGGCAAACGTCCGGCTCCTTGTCCCACACGGAAGGTGGCAGCCCTGAAAGCTGTTGCTGGTCTTCACCTTCCCCCTGCAGCCTATTCACAGGCACAACAGGTTTTGGGATCTGTGCTTGCCCAAAGACGCAATCTCTCACGGTGCGCATCCTCGGCAGAGCCTGTTCCCGAAAAGGCAAACGTCCGGCTCCTTGTCCCACACGGAAGGTGGCAGCCCGGAAAGCTGTTGCTGGTCTTCACCTTCCCCCTGCAGCCTATTCACAGGCACAACAGGTTTGGGGATCTGTGCTTGCGCAGAGAAGGAACATCTCACGGTGCGCATCCTCGGCAGAGCCTGTTCCCGAAAAGGCAAACGTCCGGCTCCTTGTCCCACACGGATGGTGGCAGCCCGGAAAGCTGTTGCTGGTCTTCACCTTCCCCCTGCAGCCTATTCACAGGCACAACAGGTTTGGGGATCTGTGCTTGCCCAGAGAAGGAACATCTCACGGTGCGCATCCTCGGCAGAGCCTGTTCCCGAAATGCAAACGTCCGGCTCCTTGTCCCACACGGAAGGTGGCAGCCCTGAAAGCTCTTGCTGGTCTTCACCTTCCCCCTGCAGCCTATTCACAGGCACAACAGGTTTTGGGATCTCTGCTTTCCCAAAGACGCAATCTCTCACGGTGCGCATCCTCGGCAGAGCCTGTTCCCGAAAAGGCAAACGTCCGGCTCCTTGTCCCACACGGAAGGTGGCAGCCCTGAAAGCTGTTGCTGGTCTTCACCTTCCCCCTGCAGCCTATTCACAGGCACAACAGGTTTTGGGATCTGTGCTTGCGCAGAGAAGGAACATCTCACGGTGCGCATCCTCGGCAGAGCCTGTTCCCGAAAAGGCAAACGTCCAGCTCCTTGTCCCACACGGAAGGTGGCAGCCCGGAAAGCTGTTGCTGGTCTTCACCTTCCCCCTGCAGCCTATTCACAGGCACAACAGGTTTGGGGATCTGTGCTTGCGCAGAGAAGGAACATCTCACGGTGCGCATCCTCGGCAGAGCCTGTTCCCGAAAAGGCAAACGTCCGGCTCCTTGTCCCACACTGAAGGTGGCAGCCCGGAAAGCTGTTGCTGGTCTTCACCTTCCCCCTGCAGCCTATTCACAGGCACAACAGGTTTGGGGATCTGTGCTTGCCCAGAGAAGGAACATCTCACGGTGCGCATCTTCGGCAGAGCCTGTTCCCGAAAAGGCAAACGTCCGGCTCCTTGTCCCACACGGAAGGTGGCAGCCCGGAAAGCTGTTGCTGGTCTTCACCTTCCCCCTGCAGCCTATTCACAGGCACAACAGGTTTTGGGATCTGTGCTTGCCCAGAGAAGGAACATCTCACGGTGCGCATCCTCGGCAGAGCCTGTTCCCAAAATGCAAACGGCCGGCTCCTTGTCCCACACGGAAGGTGGCAGCCCGGAAAGCTGTTGCTGGTCTTCACCTTCCCCCTGCAGCCTATTCACAGGCACAACAGGTTTGGGGATCTGTGCTTGCCCAAAGACGCAATCTCTCACGGTGCGCATCCTCGGCAGAGCCTGTTCCCGAAAAGGCAAACGTCCGGCTCCTTGTCCCACACCGAAGGTGGCAGCCCGGAAAGCTGTTGCTGGTCTTCACCTTCCCCCTGCAGCCTATTCACAGGCACAACAGGTTTGGGGATCTGTGCTTGCCCAGAGAAGGAACATCTCACGGTGCGCATCTTCGGCAGAGCCTGTTCCCGAAAAGGCAAACGTCCGGCTCCTTGTCCCACACGGAAGGTGGCAGCCCGGAAAGCTGTTGCTGGTCTTCACCTTCCCCCTGCAGCCTATTCACAGGCACAACAGGTTTGGGGATCTGTGCTTGCCCAAAGACGCAATCTCTCACGGTGCGCATCCTCGGCAGAGCCTGTTCCCGAAAAGGCAAACGTCCGGCTCCTTGTCCCACACTGAAGGTGGCAGCCCGGAAAGCTCTTGCTGGTCTTCACCTTCCCCCTGCAGCCTATTCACAGGCACAACAGGTTTGGGAATCTGTGCTTGCCCAAAGACGCAATCTCTCACGGTGCGCATCCTCGGCAGAGCCTGTTCCCGAAAAGGCAAACGTCCGGCTCCTTGTCCCACACTGAAGGTGGCAGCCCGGAAAGCTGTTGCTGGTCTTCACCTTCCCCCTGCAGCCTATTCACAGGCACAACAGGTTTTGGGATCTGTGCTTGCCCAGAGAAGGAACATCTCACGGTGCGCATCCTCGGCAGAGCCTGTTCCCGAAATGCAAACGTCCGGCTCCTTGTCCCACACGGATGGTGGCAGCCCTGAAAGCTGTTGCTGGTCTTCACCTTCCCCCTGCAGCCTATTCACAGGCACAACAGGTTTTGGGATCTGTGCTTGCCCAGAGAAGGAACATCTCACGGTGCGCATCCTCGGCAGAGCCTGTTCCCAAAAAGGCAAACGTCCGGCTCCTTGTCCCACACGGAAGGTGGCAGCCCGGAAAGCTGTTGCTGGTCTTCACCTTCCCCCTGCAGCCTATTCACAGGCACAACAGGTTTGGGGATCTGTGCTTGCCCAGAGAAGGAACATCTCACGGTGCGCATCCTCGGCAGAGCCTGTTCCCGAAATGCAAACGTCCGGCTCCTTGTCCCACACGGAAGGTGGCAGCCCGGAAAGCTGTTGCTGGTCTTCACCTTCCCCCTGCAGCCTATTCACAGGCACAACAGGTTTGGGGATCTGTGCTTGCCCAAAGACGCAATCTCTCACGGTGCGCATCCTCGGCAGAGCCTGTTCCCGAAAAGGCAAACGTCCGGCTCCTTGTCCCACACGGAAGGTGGCAGCCCGGAAAGCTGTTGCTGGTCTTCACCTTCCCCCTGCAGCCTATTCACAGGCACAACAGGTTTGGGGATCTGTGCTTGCGCAGAGAAGGAACATCTCACGGTGCGCATCCTCGGCAGAGCCTGTTCCCGAAAAGGCAAACGTCCGGCTCCTTGTCCCACACGGATGGTGGCAGCCCGGAAAGCTGTTGCTGGTCTTCACCTTCCCCCTGCAGCCTATTCACAGGCACAACAGGTTTTGGGATCTCTGCTTTCTCAAAGACGCAATCTCTCACGGTGCGCATCCTCGGCAGAGCCTGTTCCCGAAAAGGCAAACGTCCGGCTCCTTGTCCCACACGGAAGGTGGCAGCCTGGAAAGCTGTTGCTGGTCTTCACCTTCCCCCTGCAGCCTATTCACAGGCACAACAGGTTTTGGGATCTGTGCTTGCGCAGAGAAGGAACATCTCACGGTGCGCATCCTCGGCAGAGCCTGTTCCCGAAAAGGCAAACGTCCGGCTCCTTGTCCCACACTGAAGGTGGCAGCCCGGAAAGCTGTTGCTGGTCTTCACCTTCCCCCTGCAGCCTATTCACAGGCACAACAGGTTTGGGGATCTGTGCTTGCCCAGAGAAGGAACATCTCACGGTGCGCATCCTCGGCAGAGCCTGTTCCCGAAAAGGCAAACGTCCGGCTCCTTGTCCCACACGGAAGGTGGCAGCCCGGAAAGCTGTTGCTGGTCTTCACCTTCCCCCTGCAGCCTATTCACAGGCACAACAGGTTTGGGGATCTGTGCTTGCCCAGAGAAGGAACATCTCACGGTGCGCATCCTCGGCAGAGCCTGTTCCCGAAAAGGCAAACGTCCGGCTCCTTGTCCCACACGGAAGGTGGCAGCCCTGAAAGCTCTTGCTGGTCTTCACCTTCCCCCTGCAGCCTATTCACAGGCACAACAGGTTTGGGGATCTCTGCTTGCCCAGAGAAGGAACATCTCACGGTGCGCATCCTCGGCAGAGCCTGTTCCCGAAAAGGCAAATGTCCGGCTCCTTGTCCCACACGGAAGGTGGCAGCCCTGAAAGCTGTTGCTGGTCTTCACCTTCCCCCTGCAGCCTATTCACAGGCACAACAGGTTTGGGGATCTGTGCTTGCCCAGAGAAGGAACATCTCACGGTGCGCATCCTCGGCAGAGCCTGTTCCCGAAAAGGCAAACGTCCGGCTCCTTGTCCCACACGGAAGGTGGCAGCCCGGAAAGCTCTTGCTGGTCTTCACCTTCCCCCTGCAGCCTATTCACAGGCACAACAGGTTTGGGGATCTGTGCTTGCGCAGAGAAGGAACATCTCACGGTGCGCATCCTCGGCAGAGCCTGTTCCCGAAAAGGCAAACGTCCGGCTCCTTGTCCCACACGGATGGTGGCAGCCCTGAAAGCTGTTGCTGGTCTTCACCTTCCCCCTGCAGCCTATTCACAGGCACAACAGGTTTTGGGATCTCTGCTTTCTCAAAGACGCAATCTCTCACGGTGCGCATCCTCGGCAGAGCCTGTTCCCGAAAAGGCAAACGTCCGGCTCCTTGTCCCACATGGAAGGTGGCAGCCCGGAAAGCTGTTGCTGGTCTTCACCTTCCCCCTGCAGCCTATTCACAGGCACAACAGGTTTGGGGATCTGTGCTTGCCCAGAGAAGGAACATCTCACGGTGCGCATCTTCGGCAGAGCCTGTTCCCGAAAAGGCAAACGTCCGGCTCCTTGTCCCACACGGAAGGTGGCAGCCCTGAAAGCTCTTGCTGGTCTTCACCTTCCCCCTGCAGCCTATTCACAGGCACAACAGGTTTGGGGATCTGTGCTTGCGCAGAGAAGGAACATCTCACGGTGCGCATCCTCGGCAGAGCCTGTTCCCGAAAAGGCAAACGTCCGGCTCCTTGTCCCACACGGAAGGTGGCAGCCCTGAAAGCTGTTGCTGGTCTTCACCTTCCCCCTGCAGCCTATTCACAGGCACAACAGGTTTTGGGATCTGTGCTTGCCCAAAGACGCAATCTCTCACGGTGCGCATCCTCGGCAGAGCCTGTTCCCGAAAAGGCAAACGTCCGGCTCCTTGTCCCACACGGAAGGTGGCAGCCCGGAAAGCTGTTGCTGGTCTTCACCTTCCCCCTGCAGCCTATTCACAGGCACAACAGGTTTTGGGATCTGTGCTTGCCCAGAGAAGGAACATCTCACGGTGCGCATCCTCGGCAGAGCCTGTTCCAGAAAAGGCAAACGTCCGGCTCCTTGTCCCACACGGAAGGTGGCAGCCCTGAAAGCTGTTGCTGGTCTTCACCTTCCCCCTGCAGCCTATTCACAGGCACAACAGGTTTGGGGATCTGTGCTTGCCCAGAGAAGGAACATCTCACGGTGCGCATCCTCGGCAGAGCCTGTTCCCGAAAAGGCAAACGTCCGGCTCCTTGTCCCACACGGAAGGTGGCAGCCCGGAAAGCTGTTGCTGGTCTTCACCTTCCCCCTGCAGCCTATTCACAGGCACAACAGGTTTGGGGATCTGTGCTTGCGCAGAGAAGGAACATCTCACGGTGCGCATCCTCGGCAGAGCCTGTTCCCAAAAAGGCAAATGTCCGGCTCCTTGTCCCACACGGAAGGTGGCAGCCCTGAAAGCTGTTGCTGGTCTTCACCTTCCCCCTGCAGCCTATTCACAGGCACAACAGGTTTGGGGATCTGTGCTTGCCCAGAGAAGGAACATCTCACGGTGCGCATCCTCGGCAGAGCCTGTTCCCGAAAAGGCAAACGTCCGGCTCCTTGTCCCACACTGAAGGTGGCAGCCCGGAAAGCTGTTGCTGGTCTTCACCTTCCCCCTGCAGCCTATTCACAGGCACAACAGGTTTGGGGATCTGTGCTTGCCCAGAGAAGGAACATCTCACGGTGCGCATCTTCGGCAGAGCCTGTTCCCGAAAAGGCAAACGTCCGGCTCCTTGTCCCACACGGAAGGTGGCAGCCCGGAAAGCTGTTGCTGGTCTTCACCTTCCCCCTGCAGCCTATTCACAGGCACAACAGGTTTGGGGATCTGTGCTTGCCCAAAGACGCAATCTCTCACGGTGCGCATCCTCGGCAGAGCCTGTTCCCGAAAAGGCAAACGTCCGGCTCCTTGTCCCACACTGAAGGTGGCAGCCCGGAAAGCTGTTGCTGGTCTTCACCTTCCCCCTGCAGCCTATTCACAGGCACAACAGGTTTGGGAATCTGTGCTTGCCCAAAGACGCAATCTCTCACGGTGCGCATCCTCGGCAGAGCCTGTTCCCGAAAAGGCAAACGTCCGGCTCCTTGTCCCACACTGAAGGTGGCAGCCCGGAAAGCTGTTGCTGGTCTTCACCTTCCCCCTGCAGCCTATTCACAGGCACAACAGGTTTGGGGATCTGTGCTTGCCCAGAGAAGGAACATCTCACGGTGCGCATCCTCGGCAGAGCCTGTTCCCGAAAAGGCAAACGTCCGGCTCCTTGTCCCACACGGAAGGTGGCAGCCCGGAAAGCTGTTGCTGGTCTTCACCTTCCCCCTGCAGCCTATTCACAGGCACAACAGGTTTGGGGATCTGTGCTTGCCCAGAGAAGGAACATCTCACGGTGCGCAGCCTCGGCAGAGCCTGTTCCCGAAAAGGCAAACGTCCGGCTCCTTGTCCCACACGGAAGGTGGCAGCCCTGAAAGCTCTTGCTGGTCTTCACCTTCCCCCTGCAGCCTATTCACAGGCACAACAGGTTTGGGGATCTGTGCTTGCCCAGAGAAGGAACATCTCACGGTGCGCATCCTCGGCAGAGCCTGTTCCCGAAAAGGCAAACGTCCGGCTCCTTGTCCCACACGGAAGGTGGCAGCCCTGAAAGCTGTTGCTGGTCTTCACCTTCCCCCTGCAGCCTATTCACAGGCACAACAGGTTTGGGGATCTGTGCTTGCCCAGAGAAGGAATATCTCACGGTGCGCATCCTCGGCAGAGCCTGTTCCCGAAAAGGCAAACGTCCGGCTCCTTGTCCCACACGGAAGGTGGCAGCCCTGAAAGCTGTTGCTGGTCTTCACCTTCCCCCTGCAGCCTATTCACAGGCACAACAGGTTTTGGGATCTGTGCTTGCGCAGAGAAGGAACATCTCACGGTGCGCATCCTCGGCAGAGCCTGTTCCCGAAAAGGCAAACGTCCGGCTCCTTGTCCCACACGGATGGTGGCAGCCCTGAAAGCTGTTGCTGGTCTTCACCTTCCCCCTGCAGCCTATTCACAGGCACAACAGGTTTTGGGATCTCTGCTTTCTCAAAGACGCAATCTCTCACGGTGCGCATCCTCGGCAGAGCCTGTTCCCGAAAAGGCAAACGTCCGGCTCCTTGTCCCACACGGAAGGTGGCAGCCCGGAAAGCTCTTGCTGGTCTTCACCTTCCCCCTGCAGCCTATTCACAGGCACAACAGGTTTTGGGATCTGTGCTTGCGCAGAGAAGGAACATCTCACGGTGCGCATCCTCGGCAGAGCCTGTTCCCGAAAAGGCAAACGTCCGGCTCCTTGTCCCACACGGAAGGTGGCAGCCCTGAAAGCTGTTGCTGGTCTTCACCTTCCCCCTGCAGCCTATTCACAGGCACAACAGGTTTGGGGATCTGTGCTTGCGCAGAGAAGGAACATCTCACGGTGCGCATCCTCGGCAGAGCCTGTTCCCAAAAAGGCAAACGTCCGGCTCCTTGTCCCACACGGAAGGTGGCAGCCCGGAAAGCTGTTGCTGGTCTTCACCTTCCCCCTGCAGCCTATTCACAGGCACAACAGGTTTGGGGATCTGTGCTTGCCCAGAGAAGGAACATCTCACGGTGCGCATCCTCGGCAGAGCCTGTTCCCGAAAAGGCAAACGTCCGGCTCCTTGTCCCACACGGAAGGTGGCAGCCCTGAAAGCTCTTGCTGGTCTTCACCTTCCCCCTGCAGCCTATTCACAGGCACAACAGGTTTTGGGATCTGTGCTTGCCCAGAGAAGGAACATCTCACGGTGCGCATCCTCGGCAGAGCCTGTTCCCGAAAAGGCAAACGTCCGGCTCCTTGTCCCACACGGATGGTGGCAGCCCTGAAAGCTGTTGCTGGTCTTCACCTTCCCCCTGCAGCCTATTCACAGGCACAACAGGTTTGGGGATCTGTGCTTGCCCAGAGAAGGAACATCTCACGGTGCGCATCCTCGGCAGAGCCTGTTCCCGAAAAGGCAAACGTCCGGCTCCTTGTCCCACACGGAAGGTGGCAGCCCGGAAAGCTGTTGCTGGTCTTCACCTTCCCCCTGCAGCCTATTCACAGGCACAACAGGTTTGGGGATCTGTGCTTGCGCAGAGAAGGAACATCTCACGGTGCGCATCCTCGGCAGAGCCTGTTCCCGAAAAGGCAAACGTCCGGCTCCTTGTCCCACACGGAAGGTGGCAGCCCGGAAAGCTGTTGCTGGTCTTCACCTTCCCCCTGCAGCCTATTCACAGGCACAACAGGTTTGGGGATCTGTGCTTGCCCAAAGACGCAATCTCTCACGGTGCGCATCCTCGGCAGAGCCTGTTCCCGAAAAGGCAAACGTCCGGCTCCTTGTCCCACACGGAAGGTGGCAGCCCGGAAAGCTGTTGCTGGTCTTCACCTTCCCCCTGCAGCCTATTCACAGGCACAACAGGTTTGGGGATCTGTGCTTGCGCAGAGAAGGAACATCTCACGGTGCGCATCCTCGGCAGAGCCTGTTCCCGAAAAGGCAAACGTCCGGCTCCTTGTCCCACACGGAAGGTGGCAGCCCGGAAAGCTGTTGCTGGTCTTCACCTTCCCCCTGCAGCCTATTCACAGGCACAACAGGTTTGGGGATCTGTGCTTGCGCAGAGAAGGAACATCTCACGGTGCGCATCCTCGGCAGAGCCTGTTCCCGAAAAGGCAAACGTCCGGCTCCTTGTCCCACACTGAAGGTGGCAGCCCGGAAAGCTCTTGCTGGTCTTCACCTTCCCCCTGCAGCCTATTCACAGGCACAACAGGTTTTGGGATCTGTGCTTGCCCAGAGAAGGAACATCTCACGGTGCGCATCCTCGGCAGAGCCTGTTCCCGAAATGCAAACGGCCGGCTCCTTGTCCCACACGGAAGGTGGCAGCCCGGAAAGCTGTTGCTGGTCTTCACCTTCCCCCTGCAGCCTATTCACAGGCACAACAGGTTTGGGGATCTGTGCTTGCCCAAAGACGCAATCTCTCACGGTGCGCATCCTCGGCAGAGCCTGTTCCCGAAAAGGCAAACGTCCGGCTCCTTGTCCCACACGGAAGGTGGCAGCCCGGAAAGCTGTTGCTGGTCTTCACCTTCCCCCTGCAGCCTATTCACAGGCACAACAGGTTTTGGGATCTCTGCTTTCCCAAAGACGCAATCTCTCACGGTGCGCATCCTCGGCAGAGCCTGTTCCCGAAAAGGCAAACGTCCGGCTCCTTGTCCCACACGGAAGGTGGCAGCCCGGAAAGCTCTTGCTGGTCTTCACCTTCCCCCTGCAGCCTATTCACAGGCACAACAGGTTTGGGGATCTGTGCTTGCCCAAAGACGCAATCTCTCACGGTGCGCATCCTCGGCAGAGCCTGTTCCCGAAAAGGCAAACGTCCGGCTCCTTGTCCCACACGGAAGGTGGCAGCCCTGAAAGCTCTTGCTGGTCTTCACCTTCCCCCTGCAGCCTATTCACAGGCACAACAGGTTTTGGGATCTGTGCTTGCCCAGAGAAGGAACATCTCACGGTGCGCATCCTCGGCAGAGCCTGTTCCCGAAAAGGCAAACGTCCGGCTCCTTGTCCCACACGGATGGTGGCAGCCCTGAAAGCTGTTGCTGGTCTTCACCTTCCCCCTGCAGCCTATTCACAGGCACAACAGGTTTGGGGATCTCTGCTTTCCCAAAGACGCAATCTCTCACGGTGCGCATCCTCGGCAGAGCCTGTTCCCGAAAAGGCAAACGTCCGGCTCCTTGTCCCACACGGAAGGTGGCAGCCCGGAAAGCTGTTGCTGGTCTTCACCTTCCCCCTGCAGCCTATTCACAGGCACAACAGGTTTTGGGATCTGTGCTTGCCCAGAGAAGGAACATCTCACGGTGCGCATCCTCGGCAGAGCCTGTTCCCAAAAAGGCAAACGTCCGGCTCCTTGTCCCACACGGAAGGTGGCAGCCCTGAAAGCTGTTGCTGGTCTTCACCTTCCCCCTGCAGCCTATTCACAGGCACAACAGGTTTGGGGAATCTGTGCTTGCCCAGAGAAGGAACATCTCACGGTGCGCATCCTCGGCAGAGCCTGTTCCCGAAAAGGCAAACGTCCGGCTCCTTGTCCCACACGGAAGGTGGCAGCCCGGAAAGCTGTTGCTGGTCTTCACCTTCCCCCTGCAGCCTAGTCACAGGCACAACAGGTTTTGGGATCTGTGCTTGCGCAGAGAAGGAACATCTCACGGTGCGCATCCTCGGCAGAGCCTGTTCCCGAAAAGGCAAACGTCCGGCTCCTTGTCCCACACTGAAGGTGGCAGCCCGGAAAGCTGTTGCTGGTCTTCACCTTCCCCCTGCAGCCTATTCACAGGCACAACAGGTTTGGGGATCTGTGCTTGCGCAGAGAAGGAACATCTCACGGTGCGCATCCTCGGCAGAGCCTGTTCCCGAAATGCAAACGTCCGGCTCCTTGTCCCACACGGAAGGTGGCAGCCCTGAAAGCTGTTGCTGGTCTTCACCTTCCCCCTGCAGCCTATTCACAGGCACAACAGGTTTGGGGATCTGTGCTTGCCCAAAGACGCAATCTCTCACGGTGCGCATCCTCGGCAGAGCCTGTTCCCGAAAAGGCAAACGTCCGGCTCCTTGTCCCACACAGAAGGTGGCAGCCCGGAAAGCTGTTGCTGGTCTTCACCTTCCCCCTGCAGCCTATTCACAGGCACAACAGGTTTGGGGATCTGTGCTTGCCCAGAGAAGGAACATCTCACGGTGCGCATCCTCGGCAGAGCCTGTTCCCGAAAAGGCAAACGTCCGGCTCCTTGTCCCACACGGAAGGTGGCAGCCCTGAAAGCTGTTGCTGGTCTTCACCTTCCCCCTGCAGCCTATTCACAGGCACAACAGGTTTGGGGATCTGTGCTTGCGCAGAGAAGGAACATCTCACGGTGCGCATCCTCGGCAGAGCCTGTTCCCGAAAAGGCAAACGTCCGGCTCCTTGTCCCACACGGAAGGTGGCAGCCCGGAAAGCTGTTGCTGGTCTTCACCTTCCCCCTGCAGCCTATTCACAGGCACAACAGGTTTTGGGATCTGTGCTTGCCCAGAGAAGGAACATCTCACGGTGCGCATCCTCGGCAGAGCCTGTTCCCGAAATGCAAACGTCCGGCTCCTTGTCCCACACGGAAGGTGGCAGCCCTGAAAGCTGTTGCTGGTCTTCACCTTCCCCCTGCAGCCTATTCACAGGCACAACAGGTTTTGGGATCTCTGCTTTCCCAAAGACGCAATCTCTCACGGTGCGCATCCTCGGCAGAGCCTGTTCCCGAAAAGGCAAACGTCCGGCTCCTTGTCCCACACGGAAGGTGGCAGCCCGGAAAGCTCTTGCTGGTCTTCACCTTCCCCCTGCAGCCTATTCACAGGCACAACAGGTTTGGGGATCTGTGCTTGCGCAGAGAAGGAACATCTCACGGTGCGCATCCTCGGCAGAGCCTGTTCCCGAAAAGGCAAACGTCCGGCTCCTTGTCCCACACGGAAGGTGGCAGCCCGGAAAGCTCTTGCTGGTCTTCACCTTCCCCCTGCAGCCTATTCACAGGCACAACAGGTTTGGGGATCTGTGCTTGCGCAGAGAAGGAACATCTCACGGTGCGCATCCTCGGCAGAGCCTGTTCCCAAAAAGGCAAACGTCCGGCTCCTTGTCCCACACGGAAGGTGGCAGCCCTGAAAGCTGTTGCTGGTCTTCACCTTCCCCCTGCAGCCTATTCACAGGCACAACAGGTTTGGGGATCTGTGCTTGCCCAGAGAAGGAACATCTCACGGTGCGCATCCTCGGCAGAGCCTGTTCCTGAAAAGGCAAACGTCCGGCTCCTTGTCCCACACTGAAGGTGGCAGCCCGGAAAGCTGTTGCTGGTCTTCACCTTCCCCCTGCAGCCTATTCACAGGCACAACAGGTTTGGGGATCTGTGCTTGCCCAGAGAAGGAACATCTCACGGTGCGCATCCTCGGCAGAGCCTGTTCCCGAAAAGGCAAACGTCCGGCTCCTTGTCCCACACGGAAGGTGGCAGCCCGGAAAGCTGTTGCTGGTCTTCACCTTCCCCCTGCAGCCTATTCACAGGCACAACAGGTTTGGGGATCTGTGCTTGCCCAGAGAAGGAACATCTCACGGTGCGCATCCTCGGCAGAGCCTGTTCCCGAAATGCAAACGGCCGGCTCCTTGTCCCACACGGAAGGTGGCAGCCCGGAAAGCTGTTGCTGGTCTTCACCTTCCCCCTGCAGCCTATTCACAGGCACAACAGGTTTGGGGATCTGTGCTTGCCCAAAGACGCAATCTCTCACGGTGCGCATCCTCGGCAGAGCCTGTTCCCGAAAAGGCAAACGTCCGGCTCCTTGTCCCACACCGAAGGTGGCAGCCCGGAAAGCTGTTGCTGGTCTTCACCTTCCCCCTGCAGCCTATTCACAGGCACAACAGGTTTGGGGATCTGTGCTTGCCCAGAGAAGGAACATCTCACGGTGCGCATCTTCGGCAGAGCCTGTTCCCGAAAAGGCAAACGTCCGGCTCCTTGTCCCACACGGAAGGTGGCAGCCCGGAAAGCTCTTGCTGGTCTTCACCTTCCCCCTGCAGCCTATTCACAGGCACAACAGGTTTGGGGATCTGTGCTTGCCCAAAGACGCAATCTCTCACGGTGCACATCCTCGGCAGAGCCTGTTCCCGAAAAGGCAAACGTCCGGCTCCTTGTCCCACACTGAAGGTGGCAGCCCGGAAAGCTGTTGCTGGTCTTCACCTTCCCCCTGCAGCCTATTCACAGGCACAACAGGTTTTGGGATCTGTGCTTGCCCAGAGAAGGAACATCTCACGGTGCGCATCCTCGGCAGAGCCTGTTCCCGAAATGCAAACGGCCGGCTCCTTGTCCCACACGGAAGGTGGCAGCCCGGAAAGCTGTTGCTGGTCTTCACCTTCCCCCTGCAGCCTATTCACAGGCACAACAGGTTTGGGGATCTGTGCTTGCCCAAAGACGCAATCTCTCACGGTGCGCATCCTCGGCAGAGCCTGTTCCCGAAAAGGCAAACGTCCGGCTCCTTGTCCCACACTGAAGGTGGCAGCCCGGAAAGCTGTTGCTGGTCTTCACCTTCCCCCTGCAGCCTATTCACAGGCACAACAGGTTTGGGGATCTGTGCTTGCCCAGAGAAGGAACATCTCACGGTGCGCATCTTCGGCAGAGCCTGTTCCCGAAAAGGCAAACGTCCGGCTCCTTGTCCCACACGGAAGGTGGCAGCCCGGAAAGCTCTTGCTGGTCTTCACCTTCCCCCTGCAGCCTATTCACAGGCACAACAGGTTTGGGGATCTGTGCTTGCCCAAAGACGCAATCTCTCACGGTGCGCATCCTCGGCAGAGCCTGTTCCCGAAAAGGCAAACGTCCGGCTCCTTGTCCCACACGGAAGGTGGCAGCCCTGAAAGCTCTTGCTGGTCTTCACCTTCCCCCTGCAGCCTATTCACAGGCACAACAGGTTTTGGGATCTGTGCTTGCCCAGAGAAGGAACATCTCACGGTGCGCATCCTCGGCAGAGCCTGTTCCCGAAAAGGCAAACGTCCGGCTCCTTGTCCCACACGGATGGTGGCAGCCCTGAAAGCTGTTGCTGGTCTTCACCTTCCCCCTGCAGCCTATTCACAGGCACAACAGGTTTGGGGATCTCTGCTTTCCCAAAGACGCAATCTCTCACGGTGCGCATCCTCGGCAGAGCCTGTTCCCGAAAAGGCAAACGTCCGGCTCCTTGTCCCACACGGAAGGTGGCAGCCCGGAAAGCTGTTGCTGGTCTTCACCTTCCCCCTGCAGCCTATTCACAGGCACAACAGGTTTGGGGATCTGTGCTTGCGCAGAGAAGGAACATCTCACGGTGCGCATCCTCGGCAGAGCCTGTTCCCGAAAAGGCAAACGTCCGGCTCCTTGTCCCACACGGAAGGTGGCAGCCCTGAAAGCTGTTGCTGGTCTTCACCTTCCCCCTGCAGCCTATTCACAGGCACAACAGGTTTGGGGAATCTGTGCTTGCCCAGAGAAGGAACATCTCACGGTGCGCATCCTCGGCAGAGCCTGTTCCCGAAAAGGCAAACGTCCGGCTCCTTGTCCCACACGGAAGGTGGCAGCCCGGAAAGCTGTTGCTGGTCTTCACCTTCCCCCTGCAGCCTATTCACAGGCACAACAGGTTTTGGGATCTGTGCTTGCGCAGAGAAGGAACATCTCACGGTGCGCATCCTCGGCAGAGCCTGTTCCCGAAAAGGCAAACGTCCGGCTCCTTGTCCCACACTGAAGGTGGCAGCCCGGAAAGCTGTTGCTGGTCTTCACCTTCCCCCTGCAGCCTATTCACAGGCACAACAGGTTTGGGGATCTGTGCTTGCGCAGAGAAGGAACATCTCACGGTGCGCATCCTCGGCAGAGCCTGTTCCCGAAATGCAAACGTCCGGCTCCTTGTCCCACACGGAAGGTGGCAGCCCTGAAAGCTGTTGCTGGTCTTCACCTTCCCCCTGCAGCCTATTCACAGGCACAACAGGTTTGGGGATCTGTGCTTGCCCAAAGACGCAATCTCTCACGGTGCGCATCCTCGGCAGAGCCTGTTCCCGAAAAGGCAAACGTCCGGCTCCTTGTCCCACACGGAAGGTGGCAGCCCGGAAAGCTGTTGCTGGTCTTCACCTTCCCCCTGCAGCCTATTCACAGGCACAACAGGTTTGGGGATCTGTGCTTGCGCAGAGAAGGAACATCTCACGGTGCGCATCCTCGGCAGAGCCTGTTCCCGAAAAGGCAAACGTCCGGCTCCTTGTCCCACACGGAAGGTGGCAGCCCGGAAAGCTGTTGCTGGTCTTCACCTTCCCCCTGCAGCCTATTCACAGGCACAACAGGTTTGGGGATCTGTGCTTGCGCAGAGAAGGAACATCTCACGGTGCGCATCCTCGGCAGAGCCTGTTCCCGAAAAGGCAAACGTCCGGCTCCTTGTCCCACACTGAAGGTGGCAGCCCTGAAAGCTGTTGCTGGTCTTCACCTTCCCCCTGCAGCCTATTCACAGGCACAACAGGTTTTGGGATCTGTGCTTGCCCAGAGAAGGAACATCTCACGGTGCGCATCCTCGGCAGAGCCTGTTCCCGAAATGCAAACGTCCGGCTCCTTGTCCCACACGGAAGGTGGCAGCCCTGAAAGCTGTTGCTGGTCTTCACCTTCCCCCTGCAGCCTATTCACAGGCACAACAGGTTTTGGGATCTCTGCTTTCCCAAAGACGCAATCTCTCACGGTGCGCATCCTCGGCAGAGCCTGTTCCCGAAAAGGCAAACGTCCGGCTCCTTGTCCCACACGGAAGGTGGCAGCCCGGAAAGCTGTTGCTGGTCTTCACCTTCCCCCTGCAGCCTATTCACAGGCACAACAGGTTTTGGGATCTGTGCTTGCGCAGAGAAGGAACATCTCACGGTGCGCATCCTCGGCAGAGCCTGTTCCCGAAAAGGCAAACGTCCGGCTCCTTGTCCCACACGGAAGGTGGCAGCCCGGAAAGCTGTTGCTGGTCTTCACCTTCCCCCTGCAGCCTATTCACAGGCACAACAGGTTTGGGGATCTGTGCTTGCGCAGAGAAGGAACATCTCACGGTGCGCATCCTCGGCAGAGCCTGTTCCCAAAAAGGCAAACGTCCGGCTCCTTGTCCCACACGGAAGGTGGCAGCCCTGAAAGCTGTTGCTGGTCTTCACCTTCCCCCTGCAGCCTATTCACAGGCACAACAGGTTTGGGGATCTGTGCTTGCCCAGAGAAGGAACATCTCACGGTGCGCATCCTCGGCAGAGCCTGTTCCCGAAAAGGCAAACGTCCGGCTCCTTGTCCCACACTGAAGGTGGCAGCCCGGAAAGCTGTTGCTGGTCTTCACCTTCCCCCTGCAGCCTATTCACAGGCACAACAGGTTTGGGGATCTGTGCTTGCCCAGAGAAGGAACATCTCACGGTGCGCATCCTCGGCAGAGCCTGTTCCCGAAATGCAAACGGGCGGCTCCTTGTCCCACACGGAAGGTGGCAGCCCGGAAAGCTGTTGCTGGTCTTCACCTTCCCCCTGCAGCCTATTCACAGGCACAACAGGTTTGGGGATCTGTGCTTGCCCAAAGACGCAATCTCTCACGGTGCGCATCCTCGGCAGAGCCTGTTCCCGAAAAGGCAAACGTCCGGCTCCTTGTCCCACACCGAAGGTGGCAGCCCGGAAAGCTGTTGCTGGTCTTCACCTTCCCCCTGCAGCCTATTCACAGGCACAACAGGTTTGGGGATCTGTGCTTGCCCAAAGAAGGAACATCTCACGGTGCGCATCTTCGGCAGAGCCTGTTCCCGAAAAGGCAAACGTCCGGCTCCTTGTCCCACACGGAGGGTGGCAGCCCGGAAAGCTCTTGCTGGTCTTCACCTTCCCCCTGCAGCCTATTCACAGGCACAACAGGTTTGGGGATCTGTGCTTGCCCAAAGACGCAATCTCTCACGGTGCGCATCCTCGGCAGAGCCTGTTCCCGAAAAGGCAAACGTCCGGCTCCTTGTCCCACACTGAAGGTGGCAGCCCGGAAAGCTGTTGCTGGTCTTCACCTTCCCCCTGCAGCCTATTCACAGGCACAACAGGTTTTGGGATCTGTGCTTGCGCAGAGAAGGAACATCTCACGGTGCGCATCCTCGGCAGAGCCTGTTCCCGAAATGCAAACGTCCGGCTCCTTGTCCCACACGGAAGGTGGCAGCCCTGAAAGCTGTTGCTGGTCTTCACCTTCCCCCTGCAGCCTATTCACAGGCACAACAGGTTTTGGGATCTCTGCTTTCCCAAAGACGCAATCTCTCACGGTGCGCATCCTCGGCAGAGCCTGTTCCCGAAAAGGCAAACGTCCGGCTCCTTGTCCCACACGGAAGGTGGCAGCCCTGAAAGCTCTTGCTGGTCTTCACCTTCCCCCTGCAGCCTATTCACAGGCACAACAGGTTTGGGGATCTGTGCTTGCGCAGAGAAGGAACATCTCACGGTGCGCATCCTCGGCAGAGCCTGTTCCCGAAAAGGCAAACGTCCGGCTCCTTGTCCCACACGGAAGGTGGCAGCCCTGAAAGCTGTTGCTGGTCTTCACCTTCCCCCTGCAGCCTATTCACAGGCACAACAGGTTTTGGGATCTGTGCTTGCCCAAAGACGCAATCTCTCACGGTGCGCATCCTCGGCAGAGCCTGTTCCCGAAAAGGCAAACGTCCGGCTCCTTGTCCCACACGGAAGGTGGCAGCCCGGAAAGCTGTTGCTG
Source organism: Haliaeetus albicilla (assembly GCF_947461875.1). Classification (NCBI taxonomy): domain Eukaryota; kingdom Metazoa; phylum Chordata; class Aves; order Accipitriformes; family Accipitridae; genus Haliaeetus; species Haliaeetus albicilla. The sequence goes on from NW_027212546.1 coordinate 178,936, forward strand.
GTCTTCACCTTCCCCCTGCAGCCTATTCACAGGCACAACAGGTTTTGGGATCTGTGCTTGCCCAGAGAAGGAACATCTCACGGTGCGCATCCTCGGCAGAGCCTGTTCCCGAAAAGGCAAACGTCCGGCTCCTTGTCCCACACGGAAGGTGGCAGCCCTGAAAGCTGTTGCTGGTCTTCACCTTCCCCCTGCAGCCTATTCACAGGCACAACAGGTTTGGGGATCTGTGCTTGCCCAAAGACGCAATCTCTCACGGTGCGCATCCTCGGCAGAGCCTGTTCCCGAAAAGGCAAACGTCCGGCTCCTTGTCCCACACGGAAGGTGGCAGCCCGGAAAGCTGTTGCTGGTCTTCACCTTCCCCCTGCAGCCTATTCACAGGCACAACAGGTTTTGGGATCTGTGCTTGCGCAGAGAAGGAACATCTCACGGTGCGCATCCTCGGCAGAGCCTGTTCCCGAAATGCAAACGTCCGGCTCCTTGTCCCACACGGATGGTGGCAGCCCTGAAAGCTGTTGCTGGTCTTCACCTTCCCCCTGCAGCCTATTCACAGGCACAACAGGTTTGGGGATCTGTGCTTGCCCAGAGAAGGAACATCTCACGGTGCGCATCCTCGGCAGAGCCTGTTCCCGAAAAGGCAAACGTCCGGCTCCTTGTCCCACACGGAAGGTGGCAGCCCGGAAAGCTGTTGCTGGTCTTCACCTTCCCCCTGCAGCCTATTCACAGGCACAACAGGTTTGGGGATCTGTGCTTGCGCAGAGAAGGAACATCTCACGGTGCGCATCCTCGGCAGAGCCTGTTCCCAAAAAGGCAAACGTCCGGCTCCTTGTCCCACACGGAAGGTGGCAGCCCTGAAAGCTGTTGCTGGTCTTCACCTTCCCCCTGCAGCCTATTCACAGGCACAACAGGTTTGGGGATCTGTGCTTGCCCAGAGAAGGAACATCTCACGGTGCGCATCCTCGGCAGAGCCTGTTCCCGAAAAGGCAAACGTCCGGCTCCTTGTCCCACACTGAAGGTGGCAGCCCGGAAAGCTGTTGCTGGTCTTCACCTTCCCCCTGCAGCCTATTCACAGGCACAACAGGTTTGGGGATCTGTGCTTGCCCAGAGAAGGAACATCTCACGGTGCGCATCCTCGGCAGAGCCTGTTCCCGAAATGCAAACGGGCGGCTCCTTGTCCCACACGGAAGGTGGCAGCCCGGAAAGCTGTTGCTGGTCTTCACCTTCCCCCTGCAGCCTATTCACAGGCACAACAGGTTTGGGGATCTGTGCTTGCCCAAAGACGCAATCTCTCACGGTGCGCATCCTCGGCAGAGCCTGTTCCCGAAAAGGCAAACGTCCGGCTCCTTGTCCCACACCGAAGGTGGCAGCCCGGAAAGCTGTTGCTGGTCTTCACCTTCCCCCTGCAGCCTATTCACAGGCACAACAGGTTTGGGGATCTGTGCTTGCCCAAAGAAGGAACATCTCACGGTGCGCATCTTCGGCAGAGCCTGTTCCCGAAAAGGCAAACGTCCGGCTCCTTGTCCCACACGGAGGGTGGCAGCCCGGAAAGCTCTTGCTGGTCTTCACCTTCCCCCTGCAGCCTATTCACAGGCACAACAGGTTTGGGGATCTGTGCTTGCCCAAAGACGCAATCTCTCACGGTGCGCATCCTCGGCAGAGCCTGTTCCCGAAAAGGCAAACGTCCGGCTCCTTGTCCCACACTGAAGGTGGCAGCCCGGAAAGCTGTTGCTGGTCTTCACCTTCCCCCTGCAGCCTATTCACAGGCACAACAGGTTTTGGGATCTGTGCTTGCCCAGAGAAGGAACATCTCACGGTGCGCATCCTCGGCAGAGCCTGTTCCCGAAATGCAAACGTCCGGCTCCTTGTCCCACACGGAAGGTGGCAGCCCTGAAAGCTGTTGCTGGTCTTCACCTTCCCCCTGCAGCCTATTCACAGGCACAACAGGTTTTGGGATCTCTGCTTTCCCAAAGACGCAATCTCTCACGGTGCGCATCCTCGGCAGAGCCTGTTCCCGAAAAGGCAAACGTCCGGCTCCTTGTCCCACACGGAAGGTGGCAGCCCTGAAAGCTCTTGCTGGTCTTCACCTTCCCCCTGCAGCCTATTCACAGGCACAACAGGTTTGGGGATCTGTGCTTGCGCAGAGAAGGAACATCTCACGGTGCGCATCCTCGGCAGAGCCTGTTCCCGAAAAGGCAAACGTCCGGCTCCTTGTCCCACACGGAAGGTGGCAGCCCTGAAAGCTGTTGCTGGTCTTCACCTTCCCCCTGCAGCCTATTCACAGGCACAACAGGTTTTGGGATCTGTGCTTGCCCAAAGACGCAATCTCTCACGGTGCGCATCCTCGGCAGAGCCTGTTCCCGAAAAGGCAAACGTCCGGCTCCTTGTCCCACACGGAAGGTGGCAGCCCGGAAAGCTGTTGCTGGTCTTCACCTTCCCCCTGCAGCCTATTCACAGGCACAACAGGTTTTGGGATCTGTGCTTGCCCAGAGAAGGAACATCTCACGGTGCGCATCCTCGGCAGAGCCTGTTCCCGAAAAGGCAAACGTCCGGCTCCTTGTCCCACACGGAAGGTGGCAGCCCTGAAAGCTGTTGCTGGTCTTCACCTTCCCCCTGCAGCCTATTCACAGGCACAACAGGTTTGGGGATCTGTGCTTGCCCAAAGACGCAATCTCTCACGGTGCGCATCCTCGGCAGAGCCTGTTCCCGAAAAGGCAAACGTCCGGCTCCTTGTCCCACACGGAAGGTGGCAGCCCGGAAAGCTGTTGCTGGTCTTCACCTTCCCCCTGCAGCCTATTCACAGGCACAACAGGTTTTGGGATCTGTGCTTGCGCAGAGAAGGAACATCTCACGGTGCGCATCCTCGGCAGAGCCTGTTCCCGAAATGCAAACGTCCGGCTCCTTGTCCCACACGGATGGTGGCAGCCCTGAAAGCTGTTGCTGGTCTTCACCTTCCCCCTGCAGCCTATTCACAGGCACAACAGGTTTGGGGATCTGTGCTTGCCCAGAGAAGGAACATCTCACGGTGCGCATCCTCGGCAGAGCCTGTTCCCAAAAAGGCAAACGTCCGGCTCCTTGTCCCACACGGAAGGTGGCAGCCCGGAAAGCTCTTGCTGGTCTTCACCTTCCCCCTGCAGCCTATTCACAGGCACAACAGGTTTTGGGATCTGTGCTTGCCCAGAGAAGGAACATCTCACGGTGCGCATCCTCGGCAGAGCCTGTTCCCGAAATGCAAACGTCCGGCTCCTTGTCCCACACGGAAGGTGGCAGCCCGGAAAGCTCTTGCTGGTCTTCACCTTCCCCCTGCAGCCTATTCACAGGCACAACAGGTTTGGGGATCTGTGCTTGCCCAAAGACGCAATCTCTCACGGTGCGCATCCTCGGCAGAGCCTGTTCCCGAAAAGGCAAACGTCCGGCTCCTTGTCCCACACGGAAGGTGGCAGCCCTGAAAGCTCTTGCTGGTCTTCACCTTCCCCCTGCAGCCTATTCACAGGCACAACAGGTTTGGGGATCTGTGCTTGCGCAGAGAAGGAACATCTCACGGTGCGCATCCTCGGCAGAGCCTGTTCCCGAAAAGGCAAACGTCCGGCTCCTTGTCCCACACGGAAGGTGGCAGCCCGGAAAGCTGTTGCTGGTCTTCACCTTCCCCCTGCAGCCTATTCACAGGCACAACAGGTTTGGGGATCTGTGCTTGCCCAGAGAAGGAACATCTCACGGTGCGCATCCTCGGCAGAGCCTGTTCCCGAAAAGGCAAACGTCCGGCTCCTTGTCCCACACTGAAGGTGGCAGCCCGGAAAGCTGTTGCTGGTCTTCACCTTCCCCCTGCAGCCTATTCACAGGCACAACAGGTTTGGGGATCTGTGCTTGCCCAGAGAAGGAACATCTCACGGTGCGCATCCTCGGCAGAGCCTGTTCCCGAAAAGGCAAACGTCCGGCTCCTTGTCCCACACGGAAGGTGGCAGCCCGGAAAGCTCTTGCTGGTCTTCACCTTCCCCCTGCAGCCTATTCACAGGCACAACAGGTTTGGGGATCTGTGCTTGCCCAGAGACGCAATCTCTCACGGTGCGCATCCTCGGCAGAGCCTGTTCCCGAAAAGGCAAACGTCCGGCTCCTTGTCCCACACGGAAGGTGGCAGCCCTGAAAGCTGTTGCTGGTCTTCACCTTCCCCCTGCAGCCTATTCACAGGCACAACAGGTTTTGGGATCTGTGCTTGCGCAGAGAAGGAACATCTCACGGTGCGCATCCTCGGCAGAGCCTGTTCCCGAAAAGGCAAACGTCCGGCTCCTTGTCCCACACGGAAGGTGGCAGCCCGGAAAGCTGTTGCTGGTCTTCACCTTCCCCCTGCAGCCTATTCACAGGCACAACAGGTTTGGGGATCTGTGCTTGCTCAGAGAAGGAACATCTCACGGTGCGCATCCTCGGCAGAGCCTGTTCCCGAAATGCAAACGTCCGGCTCCTTGTCCCACACGGAAGGTGGCAGCCCTGAAAGCTGTTGCTGGTCTTCACCTTCCCCCTGCAGCCTATTCACAGGCACAACAGGTTTGGGGATCTGTGCTTGCCCAGAGAAGGAACATCTCACGGTGCGCATCCTCGGCAGAGCCTGTTCCCGAAAAGGCAAACGTCCGGCTCCTTGTCCCACACGGAAGGTGGCAGCCCGGAAAGCTGTTGCTGGTCTTCACCTTCCCCCTGCAGCCTATTCACAGGCACAACAGGTTTGGGGATCTGTGCTTGCCCAGAGAAGGAACATCTCACGGTGCGCATCCTCGGCAGAGCCTGTTCCCGAAAAGGCAAACGTCCGGCTCCTTGTCCCACACGGAAGGTGGCAGCCCTGAAAGCTGTTGCTGGTCTTCACCTTCCCCCTGCAGCCTATTCACAGGCACAACAGGTTTTGGGATCTGTGCTTGCGCAGAGAAGGAACATCTCACGGTGCGCATCCTCGGCAGAGCCTGTTCCCGAAAAGGCAAACGTCCGGCTCCTTGTCCCACACGGAAGGTGGCAGCCCGGAAAGCTGTTGCTGGTCTTCACCTTCCCCCTGCAGCCTATTCACAGGCACAACAGGTTTGGGGATCTGTGCTTGCCCAGAGAAGGAACATCTCACGGTGCGCATCCTCGGCAGAGCCTGTTCCAGAAAAGGCAAACGTCCGGCTCCTTGTCCCACACGGAAGGTGGCAGCCCGGAAAGCTCTTGCTGGTCTTCACCTTCCCCCTGCAGCCTATTCACAGGCACAACAGGTTTGGGGAATCTGTGCTTGCCCAGAGAAGGAACATCTCACGGTGCGCATCCTCGGCAGAGCCTGTTCCCGAAAAGGCAAACGTCCGGCTCCTTGTCCCACACGGAAGGTGGCAGCCCTGAAAGCTCTTGCTGGTCTTCACCTTCCCCCTGCAGCCTATTCACAGGCACAACAGGTTTTGGGATCTGTGCTTGCCCAAAGACGCAATCTCTCACGGTGCGCATCCTCGGCAGAGCCTGTTCCCGAAAAGGCAAACGTCCGGCTCCTTGTCCCACACGGAAGGTGGCAGCCCGGAAAGCTGTTGCTGGTCTTCACCTTCCCCCTGCAGCCTATTCACAGGCACAACAGGTTTTGGGATCTGTGCTTGCCCAGAGAAGGAACATCTCACGGTGCGCATCCTCGGCAGAGCCTGTTCCCGAAATGCAAACGTCCGGCTCCTTGTCCCACACGGAAGGTGGCAGCCCTGAAAGCTGTTGCTGGTCTTCACCTTCCCCCTGCAGCCTATTCACAGGCACAACAGGTTTTGGGATCTGTGCTTGCCCAGAGAAGGAACATCTCACGGTGCGCATCCTCGGCAGAGCCTGTTCCCAAAAAGGCAAACGTCCGGCTCCTTGTCCCACACGGAAGGTGGCAGCCCGGAAAGCTGTTGCTGGTCTTCACCTTCCCCCTGCAGCCTATTCACAGGCACAACAGGTTTGGGGATCTGTGCTTGCCCAGAGAAGGAACATCTCACGGTGCGCATCCTCGGCAGAGCCTGTTCCCAAAAAGGCAAACGTCCGGCTCCTTGTCCCACACGGATGGTGGCAGCCCGGAAAGCTGTTGCTGGTCTTCACCTTCCCCCTGCAGCCTATTCACAGGCACAACAGGTTTTGGGATCTCTGCTTTCTCAAAGACGCAATCTCTCACGGTGCGCATCCTCGGCAGAGCCTGTTCCCGAAAAGGCAAACGTCCGGCTCCTTGTCCCACACGGAAGGTGGCAGCCTGGAAAGCTGTTGCTGGTCTTCACCTTCCCCCTGCAGCCTATTCACAGGCACAACAGGTTTTGGGATCTGTGCTTGCGCAGAGAAGGAACATCTCACGGTGCGCATCCTCGGCAGAGCCTGTTCCCGAAAAGGCAAACGTCCGGCTCCTTGTCCCACACTGAAGGTGGCAGCCCGGAAAGCTGTTGCTGGTCTTCACCTTCCCCCTGCAGCCTATTCACAGGCACAACAGGTTTGGGGATCTGTGCTTGCCCAGAGAAGGAACATCTCACGGTGCGCATCCTCGGCAGAGCCTGTTCCCGAAAAGGCAAACGTCCGGCTCCTTGTCCCACACGGAAGGTGGCAGCCCGGAAAGCTGTTGCTGGTCTTCACCTTCCCCCTGCAGCCTATTCACAGGCACAACAGGTTTGGGGATCTGTGCTTGCCCAGAGAAGGAACATCTCACGGTGCGCATCTTCGGCAGAGCCTGTTCCCGAAAAGGCAAACGTCCGGCTCCTTGTCCCACACGGAAGGTGGCAGCCCTGAAAGCTGTTGCTGGTCTTCACCTTCCCCCTGCAGCCTATTCACAGGCACAACAGGTTTGGGGATCTGTGCTTGCCCAGAGAAGGAACATCTCACGGTGCGCATCCTCGGCAGAGCCTGTTCCCGAAAAGGCAAACGTCCGGCTCCTTGTCCCACACGGAAGGTGGCAGCCCGGAAAGCTGTTGCTGGTCTTCACCTTCCCCCTGCAGCCTATTCACAGGCACAACAGGTTTGGGGATCTGTGCTTGCCCAGAGAAGGAACATCTCACGGTGCGCATCCTCGGCAGAGCCTGTTCCCGAAAAGGCAAACGTCCGGCTCCTTGTCCCACACGGAAGGTGGCAGCCCTGAAAGCTCTTGCTGGTCTTCACCTTCCCCCTGCAGCCTATTCACAGGCACAACAGGTTTGGGGATCTGTGCTTGCGCAGAGAAGGAACATCTCACGGTGCGCATCCTCGGCAGAGCCTGTTCCCGAAAAGGCAAACGTCCGGCTCCTTGTCCCACACGGATGGTGGCAGCCCTGAAAGCTGTTGCTGGTCTTCACCTTCCCCCTGCAGCCTATTCACAGGCACAACAGGTTTTGGGATCTCTGCTTTCTCAAAGACGCAATCTCTCACGGTGCGCATCCTCGGCAGAGCCTGTTCCCGAAAAGGCAAACGTCCGGCTCCTTGTCCCACACGGATGGTGGCAGCCCGGAAAGCTGTTGCTGGTCTTCACCTTCCCCCTGCAGCCTATTCACAGGCACAACAGGTTTTGGGATCTGTGCTTGCCCAGAGAAGGAACATCTCACGGTGCGCATCCTCGGCAGAGCCTGTTCCCAAAAAGGCAAACGTCCGGCTCCTTGTCCCACACGGAAGGTGGCAGCCCTGGAAGCTCTTGCTGGTCTTCACCTTCCCCCTGCAGCCTATTCACAGGCACAACAGGTTTGGGGAATCTGTGCTTGCCCAGAGAAGGAACATCTCACGGTGCGCATCCTCGGCAGAGCCTGTTCCCGAAAAGGCAAACGTCCGGCTCCTTGTCCCACACGGAAGGTGGCAGCCCGGAAAGCTGTTGCTGGTCTTCACCTTCCCCCTGCAGCCTAGTCACAGGCACAACAGGTTTTGGGATCTGTGCTTGCGCAGAGAAGGAACATCTCACGGTGCGCATCCTCGGCAGAGCCTGTTCCCAAAAAGGCAAACGTCCGGCTCCTTGTCCCACACGGAAGGTGGCAGCCCGGAAAGCTGTTGCTGGTCTTCACCTTCCCCCTGCAGCCTATTCACAGGCACAACAGGTTTGGGGATCTGTGCTTGCGCAGAGAAGGAACATCTCACGGTGCGCATCCTCGGCAGAGCCTGTTCCCGAAAAGGCAAACGTCCGGCTCCTTGTCCCACACGGAAGGTGGCAGCCCGGAAAGCTGTTGCTGGTCTTCACCTTCCCCCTGCAGCCTATTCACAGGCACAACAGGTTTGGGGATCTGTGCTTGCGCAGAGAAGGAACATCTCACGGTGCGCATCCTCGGCAGAGCCTGTTCCCGAAAAGGCAAACGTCCGGCTCCTTGTCCCACACTGAAGGTGGCAGCCCGGAAAGCTGTTGCTGGTCTTCACCTTCCCCCTGCAGCCTATTCACAGGCACAACAGGTTTGGGGATCTGTGCTTGCGCAGAGAAGGAACATCTCACGGTGCGCATCCTCGGCAGAGCCTGTTCCCGAAAAGGCAAACGTCCGGCTCCTTGTCCCACACGGAAGGTGGCAGCCCGGAAAGCTGTTGCTGGTCTTCACCTTCCCCCTGCAGCCTATTCACAGGCACAACAGGTTTGGGGATCTGTGCTTGCGCAGAGAAGGAACATCTCACGGTGCGCATCCTCGGCAGAGCCTGTTCCCGAAAAGGCAAACGTCCGGCTCCTTGTCCCACACGGAAGGTGGCAGCCCGGAAAGCTGTTGCTGGTCTTCACCTTCCCCCTGCAGCCTATTCACAGGCACAACAGGTTTGGGGATCTGTGCTTGCCCAGAGAAGGAACATCTCACGGTGCGCATCCTCGGCAGAGCCTGTTCCCGAAAAGGCAAACGTCCGGCTCCTTGTCCCACACGGAAGGTGGCAGCCCTGAAAGCTGTTGCTGGTCTTCACCTTCCCCCTGCAGCCTATTCACAGGCACAACAGGTTTTGGGATCTGTGCTTGCCCAGAGAAGGAACATCTCACGGTGCGCATCCTCGGCAGAGCCTGTTCCCGAAAAGGCAAACGTCCGGCTCCTTGTCCCACACGGAAGGTGGCAGCCCTGAAAGCTGTTGCTGGTCTTCACCTTCCCCCTGCAGCCTATTCACAGGCACAACAGGTTTGGGGATCTGTGCTTGCGCAGAGAAGGAACATCTCACGGTGCGCATCCTCGGCAGAGCCTGTTCCCGAAAAGGCAAACGTCCGGCTCCTTGTCCCACACGGATGGTGGCAGCCCGGAAAGCTGTTGCTGGTCTTCACCTTCCCCCTGCAGCCTATTCACAGGCACAACAGGTTTTGGGATCTCTGCTTTCCCAAAGACGCAAACTCTCACGGTGCGCATCCTCGGCAGAGCCTGTTCCCGAAAAGGCAAACGTCCGGCTCCTTGTCCCACACGGAAGGTGGCAGCCCGGAAAGCTGTTGCTGGTCTTCACCTTCCCCCTGCAGCCTATTCACAGGCACAACAGGTTTGGGGATCTGTGCTTGCGCAGAGAAGGAACATCTCACGGTGCGCATCCTCGGCAGAGCCTGTTCCCAAAAAGGCAAACGTCCGGCTCCTTGTCCCACACGGAAGGTGGCAGCCCTGAAAGCTGTTGCTGGTCTTCACCTTCCCCCTGCAGCCTATTCACAGGCACAACAGGTTTGGGGAATCTGTGCTTGCCCAGAGAAGGAACATCTCACGGTGCGCATCCTCGGCAGAGCCTGTTCCCGAAAAGGCAAACGTCCGGCTCCTTGTCCCACACGGAAGGTGGCAGCCCGGAAAGCTGTTGCTGGTCTTCACCTTCCCCCTGCAGCCTATTCACAGGCACAACAGGTTTTGGGATCTGTGCTTGCGCAGAGAAGGAACATCTCACGGTGCGCATCCTCGGCAGAGCCTGTTCCCGAAAAGGCAAACGTCCGGCTCCTTGTCCCACACGGAAGGTGGCAGCCCGGAAAGCTGTTGCTGGTCTTCACCTTCCCCCTGCAGCCTATTCACAGGCACAACAGGTTTGGGGATCTGTGCTTGCCCAGAGAAGGAACATCTCACGGTGCGCATCCTCGGCAGAGCCTGTTCCCGAAAAGGCAAACGTCCGGCTCCTTGTCCCACACTGAAGGTGGCAGCCCTGAAAGCTGTTGCTGGTCTTCACCTTCCCCCTGCAGCCTATTCACAGGCACAACAGGTTTGGGGATCTGTGCTTGCCCAAAGACGCAATCTCTCACGGTGCGCATCCTCGGCAGAGCCTGTTCCCGAAAAGGCAAACGTCCGGCTCCTTGTCCCACACGGAAGGTGGCAGCCCGGAAAGCTGTTGCTGGTCTTCACCTTCCCCCTGCAGCCTATTCACAGGCACAACAGGTTTGGGGATCTGTGCTTGCGCAGAGAAGGAACATCTCACGGTGCGCATCCTCGGCAGAGCCTGTTCCCGAAAAGGCAAACGTCCGGCTCCTTGTCCCACACGGAAGGTGGCAGCCCGGAAAGCTCTTGCTGGTCTTCACCTTCCCCCTGCAGCCTATTCACAGGCACAACAGGTTTGGGGATCTGTGCTTGCGCAGAGAAGGAACATCTCACGGTGCGCATCCTCGGCAGAGCCTGTTCCCGAAAAGGCAAACGTCCGGCTCCTTGTCCCACACGGATGGTGGCAGCCCTGAAAGCTGTTGCTGGTCTTCACCTTCCCCCTGCAGCCTATTCACAGGCACAACAGGTTTTGGGATATCTGCTTTCTCAATGACGCAATCTCTCACGGTGCGCATCCTCGGCAGAGCCTGTTCCCGAAAAGGCAAACGTCCGGCTCCTTGTCCCACACGGAAGGTGGCAGCCCGGAAAGCTGTTGCTGGTCTTCACCTTCCCCCTGCAGCCTATTCACAGGCACAACAGGTTTTGGGATCTGTGCTTGCCCAGAGAAGGAACATCTCACGGTGCGCATCCTCGGCAGAGCCTGTTCCCGAAAAGGCAAACGTCCGGCTCCTTGTCCCACACGGAAGGTGGCAGCCCTGAAAGCTCTTGCTGGTCTTCACCTTCCCCCTGCAGCCTATTCACAGGCACAACAGGTTTGGGGAATCTGTGCTTGCCCAGAGAAGGAACATCTCACGGTGCGCATCCTCGGCAGAGCCTGTTCCCGAAAAGGCAAACGTCCGGCTCCTTGTCCCACACGGAAGGTGGCAGCCCTGAAAGCTGTTGCTGGTCTTCACCTTCCCCCTGCAGCCTATTCACAGGCACAACAGGTTTTGGGATCTGTGCTTGCGCAGAGAAGGAACATCTCACGGTGCGCATCCTCGGCAGAGCCTGTTCCCAAAAAGGCAAACGTCCGGCTCCTTGTCCCACACGGAAGGTGGCAGCCCGGAAAGCTGTTGCTGGTCTTCACCTTCCCCCTGCAGCCTATTCACAGGCACAACAGGTTTGGGGATCTGTGCTTGCGCAGAGAAGGAACATCTCACGGTGCGCATCCTCGGCAGAGCCTGTTCCCGAAAAGGCAAACGTCCGGCTCCTTGTCCCACACGGAAGGTGGCAGCCCGGAAAGCTGTTGCTGGTCTTCACCTTCCCCCTGCAGCCTATTCACAGGCACAACAGGTTTGGGGATCTGTGCTTGCGCAGAGAAGGAACATCTCACGGTGCGCATCCTCGGCAGAGCCTGTTCCCGAAAAGGCAAACGTCCGGCTCCTTGTCCCACACGGAAGGTGGCAGCCCGGAAAGCTCTTGCTGGTCTTCACCTTCCCCCTGCAGCCTATTCACAGGCACAACAGGTTTGGGGATCTGTGCTTGCGCAGAGAAGGAACATCTCACGGTGCGCATCCTCGGCAGAGCCTGTTCCCGAAAAGGCAAACGTCCGGCTCCTTGTCCCACACGGAAGGTGGCAGCCCGGAAAGCTGTTGCTGGTCTTCACCTTCCCCCTGCAGCCTATTCACAGGCACAACAGGTTTGGGGATCTGTGCTTGCGCAGAGAAGGAACATCTCACGGTGCGCATCCTCGGCAGAGCCTGTTCCCGAAAAGGCAAACGTCCGGCTCCTTGTCCCACACGGAAGGTGGCAGCCCGGAAAGCTGTTGCTGGTCTTCACCTTCCCCCTGCAGCCTATTCACAGGCACAACAGGTTTGGGGATCTGTGCTTGCCCAGAGAAGGAACATCTCACGGTGCGCATCCTCGGCAGAGCCTGTTCCCGAAAAGGCAAACGTCCGGCTCCTTGTCCCACACGGAAGGTGGCAGCCCTGAAAGCTCTTGCTGGTCTTCACCTTCCCCCTGCAGCCTATTCACAGGCACAACAGGTTTGGGGATCTGTGCTTGCCCAGAGAAGGAACATCTCACGGTGCGCATCCTCGGCAGAGCCTGTTCCCGAAAAGGCAAACGTCCGGCTCCTTGTCCCACACGGAAGGTGGCAGCCCGGAAAGCTGTTGCTGGTCTTCACCTTCCCCCTGCAGCCTATTCACAGGCACAACAGGTTTGGGGATCTGTGCTTGCCCAGAGAAGGAACATCTCACGGTGCGCATCCTCGGCAGAGCCTGTTCCCGAAAAGGCAAACGTCCGGCTCCTTGTCCCACACGGAAGGTGGCAGCCCGGAAAGCTGTTGCTGGTCTTCACCTTCCCCCTGCAGCCTATTCACAGGCACAACAGGTTTTGGGATCTGTGCTTGCCCAGAGAAGGAACATCTCACGGTGCGCATCCTCGGCAGAGCCTGTTCCCAAAAAGGCAAACGTCCGGCTCCTTGTCCCACACGGAAGGTGGCAGCCCTGAAAGCTGTTGCTGGTCTTCACCTTCCCCCTGCAGCCTATTCACAGGCACAACAGGTTTGGGGAATCTGTGCTTGCCCAGAGAAGGAACATCTCACGGTGCGCATCCTCGGCAGAGCCTGTTCCCGAAAAGGCAAACGTCCGGCTCCTTGTCCCACACGGATGGTGGCAGCCCTGAAAGCTGTTGCTGGTCTTCACCTTCCCCCTGCAGCCTATTCACAGGCACAACAGGTTTTGGGATATCTGCTTTCTCAATGACGCAATCTCTCACGGTGCGCATCCTCGGCAGAGCCTGTTCCCGAAAAGGCAAACGTCCGGCTCCTTGTCCCACACGGAAGGTGGCAGCCCGGAAAGCTGTTGCTGGTCTTCACCTTCCCCCTGCAGCCTATTCACAGGCACAACAGGTTTTGGGATCTGTGCTTGCCCAGAGAAGGAACATCTCACGGTGCGCATCCTCGGCAGAGCCTGTTCCCGAAAAGGCAAACGTCCGGCTCCTTGTCCCACACGGAAGGTGGCAGCCCTGAAAGCTCTTGCTGGTCTTCACCTTCCCCCTGCAGCCTATTCACAGGCACAACAGGTTTGGGGAATCTGTGCTTGCCCAGAGAAGGAACATCTCACGGTGCGCATCCTCGGCAGAGCCTGTTCCCGAAAAGGCAAACGTCCGGCTCCTTGTCCCACACGGAAGGTGGCAGCCCTGAAAGCTGTTGCTGGTCTTCACCTTCCCCCTGCAGCCTATTCACAGGCACAACAGGTTTTGGGATCTGTGCTTGCGCAGAGAAGGAACATCTCACGGTGCGCATCCTCGGCAGAGCCTGTTCCCAAAAAGGCAAACGTCCGGCTCCTTGTCCCACACGGAAGGTGGCAGCCCGGAAAGCTGTTGCTGGTCTTCACCTTCCCCCTGCAGCCTATTCACAGGCACAACAGGTTTGGGGATCTGTGCTTGCGCAGAGAAGGAACATCTCACGGTGCGCATCCTCGGCAGAGCCTGTTCCCGAAAAGGCAAACGTCCGGCTCCTTGTCCCACACGGAAGGTGGCAGCCCGGAAAGCTGTTGCTGGTCTTCACCTTCCCCCTGCAGCCTATTCACAGGCACAACAGGTTTGGGGATCTGTGCTTGCGCAGAGAAGGAACATCTCACGGTGCGCATCCTCGGCAGAGCCTGTTCCCGAAAAGGCAAACGTCCGGCTCCTTGTCCCACACGGAAGGTGGCAGCCCGGAAAGCTGTTGCTGGTCTTCACCTTCCCCCTGCAGCCTATTCACAGGCACAACAGGTTTGGGGATCTGTGCTTGCGCAGAGAAGGAACATCTCACGGTGCGCATCCTCGGCAGAGCCTGTTCCCGAAAAGGCAAACGTCCGGCTCCTTGTCCCACACGGAAGGTGGCAGCCCGGAAAGCTGTTGCTGGTCTTCACCTTCCCCCTGCAGCCTATTCACAGGCACAACAGGTTTGGGGATCTGTGCTTGCGCAGAGAAGGAACATCTCACGGTGCGCATCCTCGGCAGAGCCTGTTCCCGAAAAGGCAAACGTCCGGCTCCTTGTCCCACACGGAAGGTGGCAGCCCGGAAAGCTGTTGCTGGTCTTCACCTTCCCCCTGCAGCCTATTCACAGGCACAACAGGTTTGGGGATCTGTGCTTGCCCAGAGAAGGAACATCTCACGGTGCGCATCCTCGGCAGAGCCTGTTCCCGAAAAGGCAAACGTCCGGCTCCTTGTCCCACACGGAAGGTGGCAGCCCTGAAAGCTCTTGCTGGTCTTCACCTTCCCCCTGCAGCCTATTCACAGGCACAACAGGTTTGGGGATCTGTGCTTGCCCAGAGAAGGAACATCTCACGGTGCGCATCCTCGGCAGAGCCTGTTCCCGAAAAGGCAAACGTCCGGCTCCTTGTCCCACACGGAAGGTGGCAGCCCGGAAAGCTGTTGCTGGTCTTCACCTTCCCCCTGCAGCCTATTCACAGGCACAACAGGTTTGGGGATCTGTGCTTGCCCAGAGAAGGAACATCTCACGGTGCGCATCCTCGGCAGAGCCTGTTCCCGAAAAGGCAAACGTCCGGCTCCTTGTCCCACACGGAAGGTGGCAGCCCGGAAAGCTGTTGCTGGTCTTCACCTTCCCCCTGCAGCCTATTCACAGGCACAACAGGTTTTGGGATCTGTGCTTGCGCAGAGAAGGAACATCTCACGGTGCGCATCCTCGGCAGAGCCTGTTCCCGAAAAGGCAAACGTCCGGCTCCTTGTCCCACACGGAAGGTGGCAGCCCTGAAAGCTCTTGCTGGTCTTCACCTTCCCCCTGCAGCCTATTCACAGGCACAACAGGTTTGGGGATCTGTGCTTGCCCAGAGAAGGAACATCTCACGGTGCGCATCCTCGGCAGAGCCTGTTCCCGAAAAGGCAAACGTCCGGCTCCTTGTCCCACACGGATGGTGGCAGCCCGGAAAGCTGTTGCTGGTCTTCACCTTCCCCCTGCAGCCTATTCACAGGCACAACAGGTTTTGGGATCTCTGCTTTCCCAAAGACGCAAACTCTCACGGTGCGCATCCTCGGCAGAGCCTGTTCCCGAAAAGGCAAACGTCCGGCTCCTTGTCCCACACGGAAGGTGGCAGCCCGGAAAGCTGTTGCTGGTCTTCACCTTCCCCCTGCAGCCTATTCACAGGCACAACAGGTTTGGGGATCTGTGCTTGCGCAGAGAAGGAACATCTCACGGTGCGCATCCTCGGCAGAGCCTGTTCCCAAAAAGGCAAACGTCCGGCTCCTTGTCCCACACGGAAGGTGGCAGCCCTGAAAGCTGTTGCTGGTCTTCACCTTCCCCCTGCAGCCTATTCACAGGCACAACAGGTTTGGGGAATCTGTGCTTGCCCAGAGAAGGAACATCTCACGGTGCGCATCCTCGGCAGAGCCTGTTCCCGAAAAGGCAAACGTCCGGCTCCTTGTCCCACACGGAAGGTGGCAGCCCGGAAAGCTGTTGCTGGTCTTCACCTTCCCCCTGCAGCCTATTCACAGGCACAACAGGTTTTGGGATCTGTGCTTGCGCAGAGAAGGAACATCTCACGGTGCGCATCCTCGGCAGAGCCTGTTCCCGAAAAGGCAAACGTCCGGCTCCTTGTCCCACACGGAAGGTGGCAGCCCGGAAAGCTGTTGCTGGTCTTCACCTTCCCCCTGCAGCCTATTCACAGGCACAACAGGTTTTGGGATCTGTGCTTGCTCAGAGAAGGAACATCTCACGGTGCGCATCCTCGGCAGAGCCTGTTCCCGAAATGCAAACGTCCGGCTCCTTGTCCCACACGGAAGGTGGCAGCCCGGAAAGCTGTTGCTGGTCTTCACCTTCCCCCTGCAGCCTATTCACAGGCACAACAGGTTTGGGGATCTGTGCTTGCCCAAAGACGCAATCTCTCACGGTGCGCATCCTCGGCAGAGCCTGTTCCCGAAAAGGCAAACGTCCGGCTCCTTGTCCCACACGGAAGGTGGCAGCCCGGAAAGCTGTTGCTGGTCTTCACCTTCCCCCTGCAGCCTATTCACAGGCACAACAGGTTTGGGGATCTGTGCTTGCGCAGAGAAGGAACATCTCACGGTGCGCATCCTCGGCAGAGCCTGTTCCCGAAAAGGCAAACGTCCGGCTCCTTGTCCCACACGGAAGGTGGCAGCCCGGAAAGCTGTTGCTGGTCTTCACCTTCCCCCTGCAGCCTATTCACAGGCACAACAGGTTTGGGGATCTGTGCTTGCGCAGAGAAGGAACATCTCACGGTGCGCATCCTCGGCAGAGCCTGTTCCCGAAAAGGCAAACGTCCGGCTCCTTGTCCCACACTGAAGGTGGCAGCCCGGAAAGCTGTTGCTGGTCTTCACCTTCCCCCTGCAGCCTATTCACAGGCACAACAGGTTTGGGGATCTGTGCTTGCGCAGAGAAGGAACATCTCACGGTGCGCATCCTCGGCAGAGCCTGTTCCCGAAAAGGCAAACGTCCGGCTCCTTGTCCCACACGGAAGGTGGCAGCCCGGAAAGCTGTTGCTGGTCTTCACCTTCCCCCTGCAGCCTATTCACAGGCACAACAGGTTTTGGGATCTGTGCTTGCGCAGAGAAGGAACATCTCACGGTGCGCATCCTCGGCAGAGCCTGTTCCCGAAAAGGCAAACGTCCGGCTCCTTGTCCCACACGGAAGGTGGCAGCCCTGAAAGCTGTTGCTGGTCTTCACCTTCCCCCTGCAGCCTATTCACAGGCACAACAGGTTTTGGGATCTGTGCTTGCCCAGAGAAGGAACATCTCACGGTGCGCATCCTCGGCAGAGCCTGTTCCCGAAAAGGCAAACGTCCGGCTCCTTGTCCCACACGGAAGGTGGCAGCCCTGAAAGCTCTTGCTGGTCTTCACCTTCCCCCTGCAGCCTATTCACAGGCACAACAGGTTTGGGGATCTGTGCTTGCCCAGAGAAGGAACATCTCACGGTGCGCATCCTCGGCAGAGCCTGTTCCCGAAAAGGCAAACGTCCGGCTCCTTGTCCCACACGGAAGGTGGCAGCCCGGAAAGCTGTTGCTGGTCTTCACCTTCCCCCTGCAGCCTATTCACAGGCACAACAGGTTTTGGGATCTGTGCTTGCCCAGAGAAGGAACATCTCACGGTGCGCATCCTCGGCAGAGCCTGTTCCCGAAAAGGCAAACGTCCGGCTCCTTGTCCCACACGGAAGGTGGCAGCCCGGAAAGCTCTTGCTGGTCTTCACCTTCCCCCTGCAGCCTATTCACAGGCACAACAGGTTTGGGGATCTGTGCTTGCCCAGAGAAGGAACATCTCACGGTGCGCATCCTCGGCAGAGCCTGTTCCCGAAAAGGCAAACGTCCGGCTCCTTGTCCCACACGGAAGGTGGCAGCCCGGAAAGCTGTTGCTGGTCTTCACCTTCCCCCTGCAGCCTATTCACAGGCACAACAGGTTTGGGGATCTGTGCTTGCCCAGAGAAGGAACATCTCACGGTGCGCATCCTCGGCAGAGCCTGTTCCCGAAAAGGCAAACGTCCGGCTCCTTGTCCCACACGGAAGGTGGCAGCCCGGAAAGCTGTTGCTGGTCTTCACCTTCCCCCTGCAGCCTATTCACAGGCACAACAGGTTTTGGGATCTGTGCTTGCGCAGAGAAGGAACATCTCACGGTGCGCATCCTCGGCAGAGCCTGTTCCCAAAAAGGCAAACGTCCGGCTCCTTGTCCCACACGGAAGGTGGCAGCCCTGAAAGCTGTTGCTGGTCTTCACCTTCCCCCTGCAGCCTATTCACAGGCACAACAGGTTTGGGGATCTGTGCTTGCCCAGAGAAGGAACATCTCACGGTGCGCAGCCTCGGCAGAGCCTGTTCCCGAAAAGGCAAACGTCCGGCTCCTTGTCCCACACGGAAGGTGGCAGCC
This sequence comes from Haliaeetus albicilla, assembly GCF_947461875.1. Classification (NCBI taxonomy): domain Eukaryota; kingdom Metazoa; phylum Chordata; class Aves; order Accipitriformes; family Accipitridae; genus Haliaeetus; species Haliaeetus albicilla. The sequence continues at coordinate 196,911 of NW_027212546.1, forward strand.
CGGAAAGCTGTTGCTGGTCTTCACCTTCCCCCTGCAGCCTATTCACAGGCACAACAGGTTTTGGGATCTGTGCTTGCGCAGAGAAGGAACATCTCACGGTGCGCATCCTCGGCAGAGCCTGTTCCCGAAAAGGCAAACGTCCGGCTCCTTGTCCCACACGGAAGGTGGCAGCCCTGAAAGCTGTTGCTGGTCTTCACCTTCCCCCTGCAGCCTATTCACAGGCACAACAGGTTTTGGGATCTGTGCTTGCTCAGAGAAGGAACATCTCACGGTGCGCATCCTCGGCAGAGCCTGTTCCCGAAATGCAAACGTCCGGCTCCTTGTCCCACACGGAAGGTGGCAGCCCTGAAAGCTGTTGCTGGTCTTCACCTTCCCCCTGCAGCCTATTCACAGGCACAACAGGTTTGGGGATCTGTGCTTGCCCAAAGACGCAATCTCTCACGGTGCGCATCCTCGGCAGAGCCTGTTCCCGAAAAGGCAAACGTCCGGCTCCTTGTCCCACACGGAAGGTGGCAGCCCGGAAAGCTGTTGCTGGTCTTCACCTTCCCCCTGCAGCCTATTCACAGGCACAACAGGTTTGGGGATCTGTGCTTGCGCAGAGAAGGAACATCTCACGGTGCGCATCCTCGGCAGAGCCTGTTCCCGAAAAGGCAAACGTCCGGCTCCTTGTCCCACACGGAAGGTGGCAGCCCGGAAAGCTGTTGCTGGTCTTCACCTTCCCCCTGCAGCCTATTCACAGGCACAACAGGTTTGGGGATCTGTGCTTGCGCAGAGAAGGAACATCTCACGGTGCGCATCCTCGGCAGAGCCTGTTCCCGAAAAGGCAAACGTCCGGCTCCTTGTCCCACACTGAAGGTGGCAGCCCGGAAAGCTGTTGCTGGTCTTCACCTTCCCCCTGCAGCCTATTCACAGGCACAACAGGTTTTGGGATCTGTGCTTGCCCAGAGAAGGAACATCTCACGGTGCGCATCCTCGGCAGAGCCTGTTCCCGAAATGCAAACGTCCGGCTCCTTGTCCCACACGGAAGGTGGCAGCCCTGAAAGCTCTTGCTGGTCTTCACCTTCCCCCTGCAGCCTATTCACAGGCACAACAGGTTTTGGGATCTCTGCTTTCCCAAAGACGCAATCTCTCACGGTGCGCATCCTCGGCAGAGCCTGTTCCCGAAAAGGCAAACGTCCGGCTCCTTGTCCCACACGGAAGGTGGCAGCCCGGAAAGCTGTTGCTGGTCTTCACCTTCCCCCTGCAGCCTATTCACAGGCACAACAGGTTTGGGGATCTGTGCTTGCGCAGAGAAGGAACATCTCACGGTGCGCATCCTCGGCAGAGCCTGTTCCCGAAAAGGCAAACGTCCGGCTCCTTGTCCCACACGGAAGGTGGCAGCCCGGAAAGCTGTTGCTGGTCTTCACCTTCCCCCTGCAGCCTATTCACAGGCACAACAGGTTTGGGGATCTGTGCTTGCGCAGAGAAGGAACATCTCACGGTGCGCATCCTCGGCAGAGCCTGTTCCCAAAAAGGCAAACGTCCGGCTCCTTGTCCCACACGGAAGGTGGCAGCCCTGAAAGCTGTTGCTGGTCTTCACCTTCCCCCTGCAGCCTATTCACAGGCACAACAGGTTTGGGGATCTGTGCTTGCCCAGAGAAGGAACATCTCACGGTGCGCATCCTCGGCAGAGCCTGTTCCCGAAAAGGCAAACGTCCGGCTCCTTGTCCCACACGGAAGGTGGCAGCCCTGAAAGCTCTTGCTGGTCTTCACCTTCCCCCTGCAGCCTATTCACAGGCACAACAGGTTTTGGGATCTGTGCTTGCGCAGAGAAGGAACATCTCACGGTGCGCATCCTCGGCAGAGCCTGTTCCCGAAAAGGCAAACGTCCGGCTCCTTGTCCCACACGGAAGGTGGCAGCCCGGAAAGCTGTTGCTGGTCTTCACCTTCCCCCTGCAGCCTATTCACAGGCACAACAGGTTTTGGGATCTCTGCTTTCCCAAAGACGCAATCTCTCACGGTGCGCATCCTCGGCAGAGCCTGTTCCCAAAAAGGCAAACGTCCGGCTCCTTGTCCCACACGGAAGGTGGCAGCCCTGAAAGCTGTTGCTGGTCTTCACCTTCCCCCTGCAGCCTATTCACAGGCACAACAGGTTTGGGGAATCTGTGCTTGCCCAGAGAAGGAACATCTCACGGTGCGCATCCTCGGCAGAGCCTGTTCCCGAAAAGGCAAACGTCCGGCTCCTTGTCCCACACGGAAGGTGGCAGCCCGGAAAGCTGTTGCTGGTCTTCACCTTCCCCCTGCAGCCTATTCACAGGCACAACAGGTTTGGGGATCTGTGCTTGCGCAGAGAAGGAACATCTCACGGTGCGCATCCTCGGCAGAGCCTGTTCCCGAAAAGGCAAACGTCCGGCTCCTTGTCCCACACGGAAGGTGGCAGCCCTGAAAGCTGTTGCTGGTCTTCACCTTCCCCCTGCAGCCTATTCACAGGCACAACAGGTTTTGGGATCTGTGCTTGCTCAGAGAAGGAACATCTCACGGTGCGCATCCTCGGCAGAGCCTGTTCCCGAAATGCAAACGTCCGGCTCCTTGTCCCACACTGAAGGTGGCAGCCCTGAAAGCTGTTGCTGGTCTTCACCTTCCCCCTGCAGCCTATTCACAGGCACAACAGGTTTGGGGATCTGTGCTTGCCCAAAGACGCAATCTCTCACGGTGCGCATCCTCGGCAGAGCCTGTTCCCGAAAAGGCAAACGTCCGGCTCCTTGTCCCACACGGAAGGTGGCAGCCCGGAAAGCTGTTGCTGGTCTTCACCTTCCCCCTGCAGCCTATTCACAGGCACAACAGGTTTGGGGATCTGTGCTTGCGCAGAGAAGGAACATCTCACGGTGCGCATCCTCGGCAGAGCCTGTTCCCGAAAAGGCAAACGTCCGGCTCCTTGTCCCACACGGAAGGTGGCAGCCCGGAAAGCTGTTGCTGGTCTTCACCTTCCCCCTGCAGCCTATTCACAGGCACAACAGGTTTTGGGATCTCTGCTTTCCCAAAGACGCAATCTCTCACGGTGCGCATCCTCGGCAGAGCCTGTTCCCGAAAAGGCAAACGTCCGGCTCCTTGTCCCACACGGAAGGTGGCAGCCCGGAAAGCTGTTGCTGGTCTTCACCTTCCCCCTGCAGCCTATTCACAGGCACAACAGGTTTGGGGATCTGTGCTTGCCCAGAGAAGGAACATCTCACGGTGCGCATCCTCGGCAGAGCCTGTTCCCGAAAAGGCAAACGTCCGGCTCCTTGTCCCACACGGAAGGTGGCAGCCCGGAAAGCTCTTGCTGGTCTTCACCTTCCCCCTGCAGCCTATTCACAGGCACAACAGGTTTGGGGATCTGTGCTTGCCCAAAGACGCAATCTCTCACGGTGCGCATCCTCGGCAGAGCCTGTTCCCAAAAAGGCAAACGTCCGGCTCCTTGTCCCACACGGAAGGTGGCAGCCCGGAAAGCTGTTGCTGGTCTTCACCTTCCCCCTGCAGCCTATTCACAGGCACAACAGGTTTTGGGATCTGTGCTTGCGCAGAGAAGGAACATCTCACGGTGCGCATCCTCGGCAGAGCCTGTTCCCGAAATGCAAACGTCCGGCTCCTTGTCCCACACGGATGGTGGCAGCCCTGAAAGCTGTTGCTGGTCTTCACCTTCCCCCTGCAGCCTATTCACAGGCACAACAGGTTTTGGGATCTGTGCTTGCCCAGAGAAGGAACATCTCACGGTGCGCATCCTCGGCAGAGCCTGTTCCCAAAAAGGCAAACGTCCGGCTCCTTGTCCCACACGGAAGGTGGCAGCCCGGAAAGCTGTTGCTGGTCTTCACCTTCCCCCTGCAGCCTATTCACAGGCACAACAGGTTTGGGGATCTGTGCTTGCCCAGAGAAGGAACATCTCACGGTGCGCATCCTCGGCAGAGCCTGTTCCCGAAATGCAAACGTCCGGCTCCTTGTCCCACACGGAAGGTGGCAGCCCGGAAAGCTGTTGCTGGTCTTCACCTTCCCCCTGCAGCCTATTCACAGGCACAACAGGTTTGGGGATCTGTGCTTGCCCAAAGACGCAATCTCTCACGGTGCGCATCCTCGGCAGAGCCTGTTCCCGAAAAGGCAAACGTCCGGCTCCTTGTCCCACACGGAAGGTGGCAGCCCGGAAAGCTGTTGCTGGTCTTCACCTTCCCCCTGCAGCCTATTCACAGGCACAACAGGTTTGGGGATCTGTGCTTGCGCAGAGAAGGAACATCTCACGGTGCGCATCCTCGGCAGAGCCTGTTCCCGAAAAGGCAAACGTCCGGCTCCTTGTCCCACACGGAAGGTGGCAGCCCTGAAAGCTGTTGCTGGTCTTCACCTTCCCCCTGCAGCCTATTCACAGGCACAACAGGTTTGGGGATCTGTGCTTGCGCAGAGAAGGAACATCTCACGGTGCGCATCCTCGGCAGAGCCTGTTCCCGAAAAGGCAAACGTCCGGCTCCTTGTCCCACACGGATGGTGGCAGCCCTGAAAGCTGTTGCTGGTCTTCACCTTCCCCCTGCAGCCTATTCACAGGCACAACAGGTTTTGGGATCTCTGCTTTCCCAAAGACGCAATCTCTCACGGTGCGCATCCTCGGCAGAGCCTGTTCCCGAAAAGGCAAACGTCCGGCTCCTTGTCCCACACGGAAGGTGGCAGCCCGGAAAGCTGTTGCTGGTCTTCACCTTCCCCCTGCAGCCTATTCACAGGCACAACAGGTTTTGGGATCTGTGCTTGCCCAGAGAAGGAACATCTCACGGTGCGCATCCTCGGCAGAGCCTGTTCCCAAAAAGGCAAACGTCCGGCTCCTTGTCCCACACGGAAGGTGGCAGCCCTGAAAGCTGTTGCTGGTCTTCACCTTCCCCCTGCAGCCTATTCACAGGCACAACAGGTTTGGGGAATCTGTGCTTGCCCAGAGAAGGAACATCTCACGGTGCGCATCCTCGGCAGAGCCTGTTCCCGAAAAGGCAAACGTCCGGCTCCTTGTCCCACACGGAAGGTGGCAGCCCGGAAAGCTGTTGCTGGTCTTCACCTTCCCCCTGCAGCCTATTCACAGGCACAACAGGTTTTGGGATCTGTGCTTGCGCAGAGAAGGAACATCTCACGGTGCGCATCCTCGGCAGAGCCTGTTCCCGAAAAGGCAAACGTCCGGCTCCTTGTCCCACACGGAAGGTGGCAGCCCGGAAAGCTGTTGCTGGTCTTCACCTTCCCCCTGCAGCCTATTCACAGGCACAACAGGTTTGGGGATCTGTGCTTGCTCAGAGAAGGAACATCTCACGGTGCGCATCCTCGGCAGAGCCTGTTCCCGAAATGCAAACGTCCGGCTCCTTGTCCCACACGGAAGGTGGCAGCCCTGAAAGCTGTTGCTGGTCTTCACCTTCCCCCTGCAGCCTATTCACAGGCACAACAGGTTTGGGGATCTGTGCTTGCCCAAAGACGCAATCTCTCACGGTGCGCATCCTCGGCAGAGCCTGTTCCCGAAAAGGCAAACGTCCGGCTCCTTGTCCCACACGGAAGGTGGCAGCCCGGAAAGCTGTTGCTGGTCTTCACCTTCCCCCTGCAGCCTATTCACAGGCACAACAGGTTTGGGGATCTGTGCTTGCGCAGAGAAGGAACATCTCACGGTGCGCATCCTCGGCAGAGCCTGTTCCCGAAAAGGCAAACGTCCGGCTCCTTGTCCCACACGGAAGGTGGCAGCCCGGAAAGCTGTTGCTGGTCTTCACCTTCCCCCTGCAGCCTATTCACAGGCACAACAGGTTTTGGGATCTCTGCTTTCCCAAAGACGCAATCTCTCACGGTGCGCATCCTCGGCAGAGCCTGTTCCCGAAAAGGCAAACGTCCGGCTCCTTGTCCCACACGGAAGGTGGCAGCCCGGAAAGCTGTTGCTGGTCTTCACCTTCCCCCTGCAGCCTATTCACAGGCACAACAGGTTTGGGGATCTGTGCTTGCCCAGAGAAGGAACATCTCACGGTGCGCATCCTCGGCAGAGCCTGTTCCCGAAAAGGCAAACGTCCGGCTCCTTGTCCCACACGGAAGGTGGCAGCCCGGAAAGCTCTTGCTGGTCTTCACCTTCCCCCTGCAGCCTATTCACAGGCACAACAGGTTTGGGGATCTGTGCTTGCGCAGAGAAGGAACATCTCACGGTGCGCATCCTCGGCAGAGCCTGTTCCCGAAAAGGCAAACGTCCGGCTCCTTGTCCCACACGGAAGGTGGCAGCCCGGAAAGCTGTTGCTGGTCTTCACCTTCCCCCTGCAGCCTATTCACAGGCACAACAGGTTTGGGGATCTGTGCTTGCCCAGAGAAGGAACATCTCACGGTGCGCAGCCTCGGCAGAGCCTGTTCCCGAAAAGGCAAACGTCCGGCTCCTTGTCCCACACGGAAGGTGGCAGCCCTGAAAGCTGTTGCTGGTCTTCACCTTCCCCCTGCAGCCTATTCACAGGCACAACAGGTTTGGGGATCTGTGCTTGCCCAGAGAAGGAACATCTCACGGTGCGCATCCTCGGCAGAGCCTGTTCCCGAAAAGGCAAACGTCCGGCTCCTTGTCCCACACGGAAGGTGGCAGCCCTGAAAGCTCTTGCTGGTCTTCACCTTCCCCCTGCAGCCTATTCACAGGCACAACAGGTTTTGGGATCTGTGCTTGCCCAGAGAAGGAACATCTCACGGTGCGCATCCTCGGCAGAGCCTGTTCCCGAAAAGGCAAACGTCCGGCTCCTTGTCCCACACGGAAGGTGGCAGCCCTGAAAGCTCTTGCTGGTCTTCACCTTCCCCCTGCAGCCTATTCACAGGCACAACAGGTTTGGGGATCTGTGCTTGCCCAGAGAAGGAACATCTCACGGTGCGCATCCTCGGCAGAGCCTGTTCCCGAAAAGGCAAACGTCCGGCTCCTTGTCCCACACGGAAGGTGGCAGCCCGGAAAGCTGTTGCTGGTCTTCACCTTCCCCCTGCAGCCTATTCACAGGCACAACAGGTTTGGGGATCTGTGCTTGCCCAGAGAAGGAACATCTCACGGTGCGCATCCTCGGCAGAGCCTGTTCCCGAAAAGGCAAACGTCCGGCTCCTTGTCCCACACGGAAGGTGGCAGCCCGGAAAGCTGTTGCTGGTCTTCACCTTCCCCCTGCAGCCTATTCACAGGCACAACAGGTTTTGGGATCTGTGCTTGCTCAGAGAAGGAACATCTCACGGTGCGCATCCTCGGCAGAGCCTGTTCCCGAAATGCAAACGTCCGGCTCCTTGTCCCACACGGAAGGTGGCAGCCCTGAAAGCTGTTGCTGGTCTTCACCTTCCCCCTGCAGCCTATTCACAGGCACAACAGGTTTGGGGATCTGTGCTTGCCCAAAGACGCAATCTCTCACGGTGCGCATCCTCGGCAGAGCCTGTTCCCGAAAAGGCAAACGTCCGGCTCCTTGTCACACACGGAAGGTGGCAGCCCGGAAAGCTGTTGCTGGTCTTCACCTTCCCCCTGCAGCCTATTCACAGGCACAACAGGTTTGGGGATCTGTGCTTGCGCAGAGAAGGAACATCTCACGGTGCGCATCCTCGGCAGAGCCTGTTCCCGAAAAGGCAAACGTCCGGCTCCTTGTCCCACACGGAAGGTGGCAGCCCGGAAAGCTGTTGCTGGTCTTCACCTTCCCCCTGCAGCCTATTCACAGGCACAACAGGTTTGGGGATCTGTGCTTGCGCAGAGAAGGAACATCTCACGGTGCGCATCCTCGGCAGAGCCTGTTCCCGAAAAGGCAAACGTCCGGCTCCTTGTCCCACACTGAAGGTGGCAGCCCGGAAAGCTGTTGCTGGTCTTCACCTTCCCCCTGCAGCCTATTCACAGGCACAACAGGTTTTGGGATCTGTGCTTGCCCAGAGAAGGAACATCTCACGGTGCGCATCCTCGGCAGAGCCTGTTCCCGAAATGCAAACGTCCGGCTCCTTGTCCCACACGGAAGGTGGCAGCCCTGAAAGCTGTTGCTGGTCTTCACCTTCCCCCTGCAGCCTATTCACAGGCACAACAGGTTTTGGGGATCTGTGCTTGCGCAGAGAAGGAACATCTCACGGTGCGCATCCTCGGCAGAGCCTGTTCCCGAAATGCAAACGTCCGGCTCCTTGTCCCACACGGAAGGTGGCAGCCCTGAAAGCTGTTGCTGGTCTTCACCTTCCCCCTGCAGCCTATTCACAGGCACAACAGGTTTGGGGATCTGTGCTTGCCCAAAGACGCAATCTCTCACGGTGCGCATCCTCGGCAGAGCCTGTTCCCGAAAAGGCAAACGTCCGGCTCCTTGTCCCACACGGAAGGTGGCAGCCCGGAAAGCTCTTGCTGGTCTTCACCTTCCCCCTGCAGCCTATTCACAGGCACAACAGGTTTGGGGATCTGTGCTTGCGCAGAGAAGGAACATCTCACGGTGCGCATCCTCGGCAGAGCCTGTTCCCGAAAAGGCAAACGTCCGGCTCCTTGTCCCACACGGAAGGTGGCAGCCCGGAAAGCTGTTGCTGGTCTTCACCTTCCCCCTGCAGCCTATTCACAGGCACAACAGGTTTGGGGATCTGTGCTTGCTCAGAGAAGGAACATCTCACGGTGCGCATCCTCGGCAGAGCCTGTTCCCGAAAAGGCAAACGTCCGGCTCCTTGTCCCACACTGAAGGTGGCAGCCCGGAAAGCTGTTGCTGGTCTTCACCTTCCCCCTGCAGCCTATTCACAGGCACAACAGGTTTTGGGATCTGTGCTTGCCCAGAGAAGGAACATCTCACGGTGCGCATCCTCGGCAGAGCCTGTTCCCGAAAAGGCAAACGTCCGGCTCCTTGTCCCACACGGAAGGTGGCAGCCCGGAAAGCTGTTGCTGGTCTTCACCTTCCCCCTGCAGCCTATTCACAGGCACAACAGGTTTGGGGATCTGTGCTTGCCCAGAGAAGGAACATCTCACGGTGCGCATCCTCGGCAGAGCCTGTTCCCGAAAAGGCAAACGTCCGGCTCCTTGTCCCACACGGAAGGTGGCAGCCCGGAAAGCTGTTGCTGGTCTTCACCTTCCCCCTGCAGCCTATTCACAGGCACAACAGGTTTGGGGATCTGTGCTTGCCCAGAGAAGGAACATCTCACGGTGCGCATCTTCGGCAGAGCCTGTTCCCGAAAAGGCAAACGTCCGGCTCCTTGTCCCACACGGAAGGTGGCAGCCCGGAAAGCTGTTGCTGGTCTTCACCTTCCCCCTGCAGCCTATTCACAGGCACAACAGGTTTTGGGATCTGTGCTTGCCCAGAGAAGGAACATCTCACGGTGCGCATCCTCGGCAGAGCCTGTTCCCGAAATGCAAACGGCCGGCTCCTTGTCCCACACGGAAGGTGGCAGCCCGGAAAGCTGTTGCTGGTCTTCACCTTCCCCCTGCAGCCTATTCACAGGCACAACAGGTTTGGGGATCTGTGCTTGCCCAAAGACGCAATCTCTCACGGTGCGCATCCTCGGCAGAGCCTGTTCCCGAAAAGGCAAACGTCCGGCTCCTTGTCCCACACGGAAGGTGGCAGCCCGGAAAGCTGTTGCTGGTCTTCACCTTCCCCCTGCAGCCTATTCACAGGCACAACAGGTTTGGGGATCTGTGCTTGCCCAGAGAAGGAACATCTCACGGTGCGCATCTTCGGCAGAGCCTGTTCCCGAAAAGGCAAACGTCCGGCTCCTTGTCCCACACGGAAGGTGGCAGCCCGGAAAGCTCTTGCTGGTCTTCACCTTCCCCCTGCAGCCTATTCACAGGCACAACAGGTTTGGGGATCTGTGCTTGCCCAAAGACGCAATCTCTCACGGTGCGCATCCTCGGCAGAGCCTGTTCCCGAAAAGGCAAACGTCCGGCTCCTTGTCCCACACTGAAGGTGGCAGCCCGGAAAGCTGTTGCTGGTCTTCACCTTCCCCCTGCAGCCTATTCACAGGCACAACAGGTTTTGGGATCTGTGCTTGCCCAGAGAAGGAACATCTCACGGTGCGCATCCTCGGCAGAGCCTGTTCCCGAAATGCAAACGTCCGGCTCCTTGTCCCACACGGAAGGTGGCAGCCCTGAAAGCTGTTGCTGGTCTTCACCTTCCCCCTGCAGCCTATTCACAGGCACAACAGGTTTTGGGATCTCTGCTTTCCCAAAGACGCAATCTCTCACGGTGCGCATCCTCGGCAGAGCCTGTTCCCGAAAAGGCAAACGTCCGGCTCCTTGTCCCACACGGAAGGTGGCAGCCCTGAAAGCTCTTGCTGGTCTTCACCTTCCCCCTGCAGCCTATTCACAGGCACAACAGGTTTGGGGATCTGTGCTTGCGCAGAGAAGGAACATCTCACGGTGCGCATCCTCGGCAGAGCCTGTTCCCGAAAAGGCAAACGTCCGGCTCCTTGTCCCACACGGAAGGTGGCAGCCCGGAAAGCTGTTGCTGGTCTTCACCTTCCCCCTGCAGCCTATTCACAGGCACAACAGGTTTGGGGATCTCTGCTTGCCCAAAGACGCAATCTCTCACGGTGCGCATCCTCGGCAGAGCCTGTTCCCGAAAAGGCAAACGTCCGGCTCCTTGTCCCACACGGAAGGTGGCAGCCCGGAAAGCTGTTGCTGGTCTTCACCTTCCCCCTGCAGCCTATTCACAGGCACAACAGGTTTGGGGATCTGTGCTTGCCCAGAGAAGGAACATCTCACGGTGCGCATCCTCGGCAGAGCCTGTTCCCGAAAAGGCAAACGTCCGGCTCCTTGTCCCACACGGAAGGTGGCAGCCCGGAAAGCTGTTGCTGGTCTTCACCTTCCCCCTGCAGCCTATTCACAGGCACAACAGGTTTGGGGATCTGTGCTTGCCCAGAGAAGGAACATCTCACGGTGCGCATCCTCGGCAGAGCCTGTTCCCGAAAAGGCAAACGTCCGGCTCCTTGTCCCACACTGAAGGTGGCAGCCCTGAAAGCTCTTGCTGGTCTTCACCTTCCCCCTGCAGCCTATTCACAGGCACAACAGGTTTGGGGATCTGTGCTTGCCCAAAGACGCAATCTCTCACGGTGCGCATCCTCGGCAGAGCCTGTTCCCGAAAAGGCAAACGTCCGGCTCCTTGTCCCACACGGAAGGTGGCAGCCCGGAAAGCTGTTGCTGGTCTTCACCTTCCCCCTGCAGCCTATTCACAGGCACAACAGGTTTGGGGATCTGTGCTTGCGCAGAGAAGGAACATCTCACGGTGCGCATCCTCGGCAGAGCCTGTTCCCGAAATGCAAACGTCCGGCTCCTTGTCCCACACGGATGGTGGCAGCCCTGAAAGCTGTTGCTGGTCTTCACCTTCCCCCTGCAGCCTATTCACAGGCACAACAGGTTTTGGGATCTGTGCTTGCCCAGAGAAGGAACATCTCACGGTGCGCATCCTCGGCAGAGCCTGTTCCCAAAAAGGCAAACGTCCGGCTCCTTGTCCCACACGGAAGGTGGCAGCCCGGAAAGCTGTTGCTGGTCTTCACCTTCCCCCTGCAGCCTATTCACAGGCACAACAGGTTTTGGGATCTGTGCTTGCCCAGAGAAGGAACATCTCACGGTGCGCATCCTCGGCAGAGCCTGTTCCCGAAATGCAAACGTCCGGCTCCTTGTCCCACACGGAAGGTGGCAGCCCGGAAAGCTCTTGCTGGTCTTCACCTTCCCCCTGCAGCCTATTCACAGGCACAACAGGTTTTGGGATCTCTGCTTTCTCAAAGACGCAATCTCTCACGGTGCGCATCCTCGGCAGAGCCTGTTCCCGAAAAGGCAAACGTCCGGCTCCTTGTCCCACACGGAAGGTGGCAGCCCGGAAAGCTGTTGCTGGTCTTCACCTTCCCCCTGCAGCCTATTCACAGGCACAACAGGTTTTGGGATCTGTGCTTGCGCAGAGAAGGAACATCTCACGGTGCGCATCCTCGGCAGAGCCTGTTCCCGAAAAGGCAAACGTCCGGCTCCTTGTCCCACACGGAAGGTGGCAGCCCGGAAAGCTGTTGCTGGTCTTCACCTTCCCCCTGCAGCCTATTCACAGGCACAACAGGTTTGGGGATCTGTGCTTGCCCAGAGAAGGAACATCTCACGGTGCGCATCCTCGGCAGAGCCTGTTCCCGAAAAGGCAAACGTCCGGCTCCTTGTCCCACACGGAAGGTGGCAGCCCGGAAAGCTCTTGCTGGTCTTCACCTTCCCCCTGCAGCCTATTCACAGGCACAACAGGTTTGGGGATCTGTGCTTGCCCAGAGAAGGAACATCTCACGGTGCGCATCCTCGGCAGAGCCTGTTCCCGAAAAGGCAAACGTCCGGCTCCTTGTCCCACACGGAAGGTGGAAGCCCTGAAAGCTCTTGCTGGTCTTCACCTTCCCCCTGCAGCCTATTCACAGGCACAACAGGTTTTGGGATCTGTGCTTGCGCAGAGAAGGAACATCTCACGGTGCGCATCCTCGGCAGAGCCTGTTCCCGAAAAGGCAAACGTCCGGCTCCTTGTCCCACACGGAAGGTGGCAGCCCGGAAAGCTGTTGCTGGTCTTCACCTTCCCCCTGCAGCCTATTCACAGGCACAACAGGTTTGGGGATCTGTGCTTGCGCAGAGAAGGAACATCTCACGGTGCGCATCCTCGGCAGAGCCTGTTCCCGAAATGCAAACGTCCGGCTCCTTGTCCCACACGGAAGGTGGCAGCCCTGAAAGCTGTTGCTGGTCTTCACCTTCCCCCTGCAGCCTATTCACAGGCACAACAGGTTTGGGGATCTGTGCTTGCCCAAAGACGCAATCTCTCACGGTGCGCATCCTCGGCAGAGCCTGTTCCCGAAAAGGCAAACGTCCGGCTCCTTGTCCCACACGGAAGGTGGCAGCCCGGAAAGCTGTTGCTGGTCTTCACCTTCCCCCTGCAGCCTATTCACAGGCACAACAGGTTTGGGGATCTGTGCTTGCGCAGAGAAGGAACATCTCACGGTGCGCATCCTCGGCAGAGCCTGTTCCCGAAAAGGCAAACGTCCGGCTCCTTGTCCCACACGGATGGTGGCAGCCCGGAAAGCTGTTGCTGGTCTTCACCTTCCCCCTGCAGCCTATTCACAGGCACAACAGGTTTTGGGATCTCTGCTTTCTCAAAGACGCAATCTCTCACGGTGCGCATCCTCGGCAGAGCCTGTTCCGAAAAGGCAAACGTCCGGCTCCTTGTCCCACACGGAAGGTGGCAGCCCTGAAAGCTGTTGCTGGTCTTCACCTTCCCCCTGCAGCCTATTCACAGGCACAACAGGTTTTGGGATCTGTGCTTGCGCAGAGAAGGAACATCTCACGGTGCGCATCCTCGGCAGAGCCTGTTCCCGAAAAGGCAAACGTCCGGCTCCTTGTCCCACACGGAAGGTGGCAGCCCGGAAAGCTGTTGCTGGTCTTCACCTTCCCCCTGCAGCCTATTCACAGGCACAACAGGTTTGGGGATCTGTGCTTGCTCAGAGAAGGAACATCTCACGGTGCGCATCCTCGGCAGAGCCTGTTCCCGAAAAGGCAAACGTCCGGCTCCTTGTCCCACACGGAAGGTGGCAGCCCTGAAAGCTGTTGCTGGTCTTCACCTTCCCCCTGCAGCCTATTCACAGGCACAACAGGTTTGGGGATCTGTGCTTGCGCAGAGAAGGAACATCTCACGGTGCGCATCCTCGGCAGAGCCTGTTCCCGAAAAGGCAAACGTCCGGCTCCTTGTCCCACACTGAAGGTGGCAGCCCGGAAAGCTGTTGCTGGTCTTCACCTTCCCCCTGCAGCCTATTCACAGGCACAACAGGTTTGGGGATCTGTGCTTGCGCAGAGAAGGAACATCTCACGGTGCGCATCCTCGGCAGAGCCTGTTCCCGAAAAGGCAAACGTCCGGCTCCTTGTCCCACACGGAAGGTGGCAGCCCGGAAAGCTGTTGCTGGTCTTCACCTTCCCCCTGCAGCCTATTCACAGGCACAACAGGTTTGGGGATCTGTGCTTGCCCAGAGAAGGAACATCTCACGGTGCGCATCCTCGGCAGAGCCTGTTCCCGAAAAGGCAAACGTCCGGCTCCTTGTCCCACACGGAAGGTGGCAGCCCGGAAAGCTCTTGCTGGTCTTCACCTTCCCCCTGCAGCCTATTCACAGGCACAACAGGTTTGGGGATCTGTGCTTGCCCAGAGAAGGAACATCTCACGGTGCGCAGCCTCGGCAGAGCCTGTTCCCGAAAAGGCAAACGTCCGGCTCCTTGTCCCACACGGAAGGTGGCAGCCCTGAAAGCTGTTGCTGGTCTTCACCTTCCCCCTGCAGCCTATTCACAGGCACAACAGGTTTGGGGATCTCTGCTTGCCCAGAGAAGGAACATCTCACGGTGCGCATCCTCGGCAGAGCCTGTTCCCGAAAAGGCAAACGTCCGGCTCCTTGTCCCACACGGAAGGTGGCAGCCCTGAAAGCTGTTGCTGGTCTTCACCTTCCCCCTGCAGCCTATTCACAGGCACAACAGGTTTTGGGATCTGTGCTTGCCCAGAGAAGGAACATCTCACGGTGCGCATCCTCGGCAGAGCCTGTTCCCGAAAAGGCAAACGTCCGGCTCCTTGTCCCACACGGAAGGTGGCAGCCCTGAAAGCTCTTGCTGGTCTTCACCTTCCCCCTGCAGCCTATTCACAGGCACAACAGGTTTTGGGATCTGTGCTTGCCCAGAGAAGGAACATCTCACGGTGCGCATCCTCGGCAGAGCCTGTTCCCGAAAAGGCAAACGTCCGGCTCCTTGTCCCACACGGAAGGTGGCAGCCCGGAAAGCTGTTGCTGGTCTTCACCTTCCCCCTGCAGCCTATTCACAGGCACAACAGGTTTTGGGATCTGTGCTTGCCCAGAGAAGGAACATCTCACGGTGCGCATCCTCGGCAGAGCCTGTTCCCAAAAAGGCAAACGTCCGGCTCCTTGTCCCACACGGAAGGTGGCAGCCCGGAAAGCTGTTGCTGGTCTTCACCTTCCCCCTGCAGCCTATTCACAGGCACAACAGGTTTGGGGATCTGTGCTTGCCCAGAGAAGGAACATCTCACGGTGCGCATCCTCGGCAGAGCCTGTTCCCAAAAAGGCAAACGTCCGGCTCCTTGTCCCACACGGAAGGTGGCAGCCCTGAAAGCTGTTGCTGGTCTTCACCTTCCCCCTGCAGCCTATTCACAGGCACAACAGGTTTGGGGAATCTGTGCTTGCCCAGAGAAGGAACATCTCACGGTGCGCATCCTCGGCAGAGCCTGTTCCCGAAAAGGCAAACGTCCGGCTCCTTGTCCCACACGGAAGGTGGCAGCCCGGAAAGCTGTTGCTGGTCTTCACCTTCCCCCTGCAGCCTATTCACAGGCACAACAGGTTTTGGGATCTGTGCTTGCGCAGAGAAGGAACATCTCACGGTGCGCATCCTCGGCAGAGCCTGTTCCCGAAATGCAAACGTCCGGCTCCTTGTCCCACACGGAAGGTGGCAGCCCTGAAAGCTGTTGCTGGTCTTCACCTTCCCCCTGCAGCCTATTCACAGGCACAACAGGTTTTGGGATCTGTGCTTGCCCAAAGACGCAATCTCTCACGGTGCGCATCCTCGGCAGAGCCTGTTCCCGAAAAGGCAAACGTCCGGCTCCTTGTCCCACACGGAAGGTGGCAGCCCGGAAAGCTGTTGCTGGTCTTCACCTTCCCCCTGCAGCCTATTCACAGGCACAACAGGTTTGGGGATCTGTGCTTGCCCAGAGAAGGAACATCTCACGGTGCGCATCCTCGGCAGAGCCTGTTCCCGAAAAGGCAAACGTCCGGCTCCTTGTCCCACACGGAAGGTGGCAGCCCGGAAAGCTGTTGCTGGTCTTCACCTTCCCCCTGCAGCCTATTCACAGGCACAACAGGTTTTGGGATCTGTGCTTGCCCAGAGAAGGAACATCTCACGGTGCGCATCCTCGGCAGAGCCTGTTCCCGAAATGCAAACGTCCGGCTCCTTGTCCCACACGGAAGGTGGCAGCCCGGAAAGCTGTTGCTGGTCTTCACCTTCCCCCTGCAGCCTATTCACAGGCACAACAGGTTTTGGGATCTCTGCTTTCCCAAAGACGCAATCTCTCACGGTGCGCATCCTCGGCAGAGCCTGTTCCCGAAAAGGCAAACGTCCGGCTCCTTGTCCCACACGGAAGGTGGCAGCCCGGAAAGCTCTTGCTGGTCTTCACCTTCCCCCTGCAGCCTATTCACAGGCACAACAGGTTTTGGGATCTGTGCTTGCGCAGAGAAGGAACATCTCACGGTGCGCATCCTCGGCAGAGCCTGTTCCCGAAAAGGCAAACGTCCGGCTCCTTGTCCCACACGGAAGGTGGCAGCCCGGAAAGCTGTTGCTGGTCTTCACCTTCCCCCTGCAGCCTATTCACAGGCACAACAGGTTTGGGGATCTGTGCTTGCGCAGAGAAGGAACATCTCACGGTGCGCATCCTCGGCAGAGCCTGTTCCCGAAATGCAAACGTCCGGCTCCTTGTCCCACACTGAAGGTGGCAGCCCGGAAAGCTGTTGCTGGTCTTCACCTTCCCCCTGCAGCCTATTCACAGGCACAACAGGTTTGGGGATCTGTGCTTGCGCAGAGAAGGAACATCTCACGGTGCGCATCCTCGGCAGAGCCTGTTCCCGAAAAGGCAAACGTCCGGCTCCTTGTCCCACACGGAAGGTGGCAGCCCGGAAAGCTGTTGCTGGTCTTCACCTTCCCCCTGCAGCCTATTCACAGGCACAACAGGTTTGGGGATCTGTGCTTGCCCAGAGAAGGAACATCTCACGGTGCGCATCTTCGGCAGAGCCTGTTCCCGAAAAGGCAAACGTCCGGCTCCTTGTCCCACACGGAAGGTGGCAGCCCGGAAAGCTGTTGCTGGTCTTCACCTTCCCCCTGCAGCCTATTCACAGGCACAACAGGTTTTGGGATCTGTGCTTGCCCAGAGAAGGAACATCTCACGGTGCGCATCCTCGGCAGAGCCTGTTCCCGAAAAGGCAAACGTCCGGCTCCTTGTCCCACACGGAAGGTGGCAGCCCGGAAAGCTGTTGCTGGTCTTCACCTTCCCCCTGCAGCCTATTCACAGGCACAACAGGTTTGGGGATCTGTGCTTGCCCAAAGACGCAATCTCTCACGGTGCGCATCCTCGGCAGAGCCTGTTCCCGAAAAGGCAAACGTCCGGCTCCTTGTCCCACACGGAAGGTGGCAGCCCGGAAAGCTGTTGCTGGTCTTCACCTTCCCCCTGCAGCCTATTCACAGGCACAACAGGTTTGGGGATCTGTGCTTGCTCAGAGAAGGAACATCTCACGGTGCGCATCCTCGGCAGAGCCTGTTCCCGAAAAGGCAAACGTCCGGCTCCTTGTCCCACACGGAAGGTGGCAGCCCTGAAAGCTGTTGCTGGTCTTCACCTTCCCCCTGCAGCCTATTCACAGGCACAACAGGTTTGGGGATCTGTGCTTGCGCAGAGAAGGAACATCTCACGGTGCGCATCCTCGGCAGAGCCTGTTCCCGAAAAGGCAAACGTCCGGCTCCTTGTCCCACACTGAAGTTGGCAGCCCGGAAAGCTGTTGCTGGTCTTCACCTTCCCCCTGCAGCCTATTCACAGGCACAACAGGTTTGGGGATCTGTGCTTGCGCAGAGAAGGAACATCTCACGGTGCGCATCCTCGGCAGAGCCTGTTCCCGAAAAGGCAAACGTCCGGCTCCTTGTCCCACACGGAAGGTGGCAGCCCGGAAAGCTGTTGCTGGTCTTCACCTTCCCCCTGCAGCCTATTCACAGGCACAACAGGTTTTGGGATCTGTGCTTGCCCAGAGAAGGAACATCTCACGGTGCGCATCCTCGGCAGAGCCTGTTCCCGAAAAGGCAAACGTCCGGCTCCTTGTCCCACACGGAAGGTGGCAGCCCGGAAAGCTCTTGCTGGTCTTCACCTTCCCCCTGCAGCCTATTCACAGGCACAACAGGTTTGGGGATCTGTGCTTGCCCAGAGAAGGAACATCTCACGGTGCGCAGCCTCGGCAGAGCCTGTTCCCGAAAAGGCAAACGTCCGGCTCCTTGTCCCACACGGAAGGTGGCAGCCCTGAAAGCTGTTGCTGGTCTTCACCTTCCCCCTGCAGCCTATTCACAGGCACAACAGGTTTGGGGATCTGTGCTTGCCCAGAGAAGGAACATCTCACGGTGCGCATCCTCGGCAGAGCCTGTTCCCGAAAAGGCAAACGTCCGGCTCCTTGTCCCACACGGAAGGTGGCAGCCCGGAAAGCTGTTGCTGGTCTTCACCTTCCCCCTGCAGCCTATTCACAGGCACAACAGGTTTGGGGATCTGTGCTTGCCCAGAGAAGGAACATCTCACGGTGCGCATCCTCGGCAGAGCCTGTTCCCGAAAAGGCAAACGTCCGGCTCCTTGTCCCACACGGAAGGTGGCAGCCCTGAAAGCTCTTGCTGGTCTTCACCTTCCCCCTGCAGCCTATTCACAGGCACAACAGGTTTTGGGATCTGTGCTTGCCCAGAGAAGGAACATCTCACGGTGCGCATCCTCGGCAGAGCCTGTTCCCGAAAAGGCAAACGTCCGGCTCCTTGTCCCACACGGATGGTGGCAGCCCTGAAAGCTGTTGCTGGTCTTCACCTTCCCCCTGCAGCCTATTCACAGGCACAACAGGTTTTGGGATCTCTGCTTTCCCAAAGACGCAATCTCTCACGGTGCGCATCCTCGGCAGAGCCTGTTCCCAAAAAGGCAAACGTCCGGCTCCTTGTCCCACACGGAAGGTGGCAGCCCGGAAAGCTGTTGCTGGTCTTCACCTTCCCCCTGCAGCCTATTCACAGGCACAACAGGTTTGGGGATCTGTGCTTGCCCAGAGAAGGAACATCTCACGGTGCGCATCCTCGGCAGAGCCTGTTCCCAAAAAGGCAAACGTCCGGCTCCTTGTCCCACACGGAAGGTGGCAGCCCTGAAAGCTGTTGCTGGTCTTCACCTTCCCCCTGCAGCCTATTCACAGGCACAACAGGTTTGGGGAATCTGTGCTTGCCCAGAGAAGGAACATCTCACGGTGCGCATCCTCGGCAGAGCCTGTTCCCGAAAAGGCAAACGTCCGGCTCCTTGTCCCACACGGAAGGTGGCAGCCCGGAAAGCTGTTGCTGGTCTTCACCTTCCCCCTGCAGCCTATTCACAGGCACAACAGGTTTTGGGATCTGTGCTTGCGCAGAGAAGGAACATCTCACGGTGCGCATCCTCGGCAGAGCCTGTTCCCGAAATGCAAACGTCCGGCTCCTTGTCCCACACGGAAGGTGGCAGCCCTGAAAGCTGTTGCTGGTCTTCACCTTCCCCCTGCAGCCTATTCACAGGCACAACAGGTTTTGGGATCTGTGCTTGCCCAAAGACGCAATCTCTCACGGTGCGCATCCTCGGCAGAGCCTGTTCCCGAAAAGGCAAACGTCCGGCTCCTTGTCCCACACGGAAGGTGGCAGCCCGGAAAGCTGTTGCTGGTCTTCACCTTCCCCCTGCAGCCTATTCACAGGCACAACAGGTTTGGGGATCTGTGCTTGCCCAGAGAAGGAACATCTCACGGTGCGCATCCTCGGCAGAGCCTGTTCCCGAAAAGGCAAACGTCCGGCTCCTTGTCCCACACGGAAGGTGGCAGCCCGGAAAGCTGTTGCTGGTCTTCACCTTCCCCCTGCAGCCTATTCACAGGCACAACAGGTTTTGGGATCTGTGCTTGCCCAGAGAAGGAACATCTCACGGTGCGCATCCTCGGCAGAGCCTGTTCCCGAAATGCAAACGTCCGGCTCCTTGTCCCACACGGAAGGTGGCAGCCCTGAAAGCTGTTGCTGGTCTTCACCTTCCCCCTGCAGCCTATTCACAGGCACAACAGGTTTTGGGATCTCTGCTTTCCCAAAGACGCAATCTCTCACGGTGCGCATCCTCGGCAGAGCCTGTTCCCGAAAAGGCAAACGTCCGGCTCCTTGTCCCACACGGAAGGTGGCAGCCCGGAAAGCTCTTGCTGGTCTTCACCTTCCCCCTGCAGCCTATTCACAGGCACAACAGGTTTTGGGATCTGTGCTTGCGCAGAGAAGGAACATCTCACGGTGCGCATCCTCGGCAGAGCCTGTTCCCGAAAAGGCAAACGTCCGGCTCCTTGTCCCACACGGAAGGTGGCAGCCCGGAAAGCTCTTGCTGGTCTTCACCTTCCCCCTGCAGCCTATTCACAGGCACAACAGGTTTGGGGATCTGTGCTTGCGCAGAGAAGGAACATCTCACGGTGCGCATCCTCGGCAGAGCCTGTTCCCAAAAAGGCAAACGTCCGGCTCCTTGTCCCACACGGAAGGTGGCAGCCCGGAAAGCTGTTGCTGGTCTTCACCTTCCCCCTGCAGCCTATTCACAGGCACAACAGGTTTGGGGATCTGTGCTTGCGCAGAGAAGGAACATCTCACGGTGCGCATCCTCGGCAGAGCCTGTTCCCGAAAAGGCAAACGTCCGGCTCCTTGTCCCACACGGAAGGTGGCAGCCCGGAAAGCTGTTGCTGGTCTTCACCTTCCCCCTGCAGCCTATTCACAGGCACAACAGGTTTGGGGATCTGTGCTTGCCCAGAGAAGGAACATCTCACGGTGCGCATCTTCGGCAGAGCCTGTTCCCGAAAAGGCAAACGTCCGGCTCCTTGTCCCACACGGAAGGTGGCAGCCCGGAAAGCTGTTGCTGGTCTTCACCTTCCCCCTGCAGCCTATTCACAGGCACAACAGGTTTGGGGATCTGTGCTTGCCCAGAGAAGGAACATCTCACGGTGCGCATCCTGGGCAGAGCCTGTTCCCGAAAAGGCAAACGTCCGGCTCCTTGTCCCACACGGAAGGTGGCAGCCCGGAAAGCTGTTGCTGGTCTTCACCTTCCCCCTGCAGCCTATTCACAGGCACAACAGGTTTGGGGATCTGTGCTTGCCCAAAGACGCAATCTCTCACGGTGCGCATCCTCGGCAGAGCCTGTTCCCAAAAAGGCAAACGTCCGGCTCCTTGTCCCACACGGAAGGTGGCAGCCCTGAAAGCTGTTGCTGGTCTTCACCTTCCCCCTGCAGCCTATTCACAGGCACAACAGGTTTGGGGATCTGTGCTTGCCCAGAGAAGGAACATCTCACGGTGCGCATCTTCGGCAGAGCCTGTTCCCGAAAAGGCAAACGTCCGGCTCCTTGTCCCACACGGAAGGTGGCAGCCCGGAAAGCTGTTGCTGGTCTTCACCTTCCCCCTGCAGCCTATTCACAGGCACAACAGGTTTGGGGATCTGTGCTTGCCCAGAGACGCAATCTCTCACGGTGCGCATCCTCGGCAGAGCCTGTTCCCGAAAAGGCAAACGTCCGGCTCCTTGTCCCACACGGAAGGTGGCAGCCCGGAAAGCTGTTGCTGGTCTTCACCTTCCCCCTGCAGCCTATTCACAGGCACAACAGGTTTGGGGATCTGTGCTTGCGCAGAGAAGGAACATCTCACGGTGCGCAGCCTCGGCAGAGCCTGTTCCCGAAAAGGCAAACGTCCGGCTCCTTGTCCCACACGGAAGGTGGCAGCCCTGAAAGCTCTTGCTGGTCTTCACCTTCCCCCTGCAGCCTATTCACAGGCACAACAGGTTTGGGGATCTGTGCTTGCCCAGAGAAGGAACATCTCACGGTGCGCATCCTCGGCAGAGCCTGTTCCCAAAAAGGCAAACGTCCGGCTCCTTGTCCCACACGGAAGGTGGCAGCCCGGAAAGCTGTTGCTGGTCTTCACCTTCCCCCTGCAGCCTATTCACAGGCACAACAGGTTTGGGGATCTGTGCTTGCCCAGAGAAGGAACATCTCACGGTGCGCATCCTCGGCAGAGCCTGTTCCCGAAAAGGCAAACGTCCGGCTCCTTGTCCCACACTGAAGGTGGCAGCCCGGAAAGCTGTTGCTGGTCTTCACCTTCCCCCTGCAGCCTATTCACAGGCACAACAGGTTTGGGGATCTGTGCTTGCCCAGAGAAGGAACATCTCACGGTGCGCATCTTCGGCAGAGCCTGTTCCCGAAAAGGCAAACGTCCTGCTCCTTGTCCCACACGGAAGGTGGCAGCCTGGAAAGCTGTTGCTGGTCTTCACCTTCCCCCTGCAGCCTATTCACAGGCACAACAGGTTTGGGGATCTGTGCTTGCCCAGAGAAGGAACATCTCACGGTGCGCATCCTCGGCAGAGCCTGTTCCCGAAATGCAAACGGCCGGCTCCTTGTCCCACACGGAAGGTGGCAGCCCGGAAAGCTGTTGCTGGTCTTCACCTTCCCCCTGCAGCCTATTCACAGGCACAACAGGTTTTGGGATCTGTGCTTGCCCAGAGAAGGAACATCTCACGGTGCGCATCCTCGGCAGAGCCTGTTCCCGAAAAGGCAAACGTCCGGCTCCTTGTCCCACACGGAAGGTGGCAGCCCTGAAAGCTGTTGCTGGTCTTCACCTTCCCCCTGCAGCCTATTCACAGGCACAACAGGTTTGGGGATCTGTGCTTGCGCAGAGAAGGAACATCTCACGGTGCACATCCTCGGCAGAGCCTGTTCCCGAAAAGGCAAACGTCCGGCTCCTTGTCCCACACGGAAGGTGGCAGCCCGGAAAGCTCTTGCTGGTCTTCACCTTCCCCCTGCAGCCTATTCAGAGGCACAATAGGTTTTGGGATCTGTGCTTGCCCAGAGAAGGAACATCTCACGGTGCGCATCCTCGGCAGAGCCTGTTCCCGAAAAGGCAAACGTCCGGCTCCTTGTCCCACACGGAAGGTGGCAGCCCGGAAAGCTGTTGCTGGTCTTCACCTTCCCCCTGCAGCCTATTCACAGGCACAACAGGTTTGGGGATCTGTGCTTGCCCAAAGACGCAATCTCTCACGGTGCGCATCCTCGGCAGAGCCTGTTCCCGAAAAGGCAAACGTCCGGCTCCTTGTCCCACACGGAAGGTGGCAGCCCGGAAAGCTGTTGCTGGTCTTCACCTTCCCCCTGCAGCCTATTCACAGGCACAACAGGTTTGGGGATCTGTGCTTGCGCAGAGAAGGAACATCTCACGGTGCGCATCCTCGGCAGAGCCTGTTCCCGAAAAGGCAAACGTCCGGCTCCTTGTCCCACACGGATGGTGGCAGCCCGGAAAGCTGTTGCTGGTCTTCACCTTCCCCCTGCAGCCTATTCACAGGCACAACAGGTTTTGGGATCTCTGCTTTCTCAAAGACGCAATCTCTCACGGTGCGCATCCTCGGCAGAGCCTGTTCCCGAAAAGGCAAACGTCCGGCTCCTTGTCCCACACGGAAGGTGGCAGCCTGGAAAGCTGTTGCTGGTCTTCACCTTCCCCCTGCAGCCTATTCACAGGCACAACAGGTTTGGGGATCTGTGCTTGCGCAGAGAAGGAACATCTCACGGTGCGCATCCTCGGCAGAGCCTGTTCCCGAAAAGGCAAACGTCCGGCTCCTTGTCCCACACGGAAGGTGGCAGCCCGGAAAGCTGTTGCTGGTCTTCACCTTCCCCCTGCAGCCTATTCACAGGCACAATAGGTTTTGGGATCTGTGCTTGCCCAGAGAAGGAACATCTCACGGTGCGCATCCTCGGCAGAGCCTGTTCCCAAAAAGGCAAACGTCCAGCTCCTTGTCCCACACGGAAGGTGGCAGCCCTGAAAGCTGTTGCTGGTCTTCACCTTCCCCCTGCAGCCTATTCACAGGCACAACAGGTTTGGGGATCTGTGCTTGCGCAGAGAAGGAACATCTCACGGTGCGCATCCTCGGCAGAGTCTGTTCCCGAAAAGGCAAACGTCCGGCTCCTTGTCCCACACGGAAGGTGGCAGCCCGGAAAGCTCTTGCTGGTCTTCACCTTCCCCCTGCAGCCTATTCAGAGGCACAATAGGTTTTGGGATCTGTGCTTGCCCAGAGAAGGAACATCTCACGGTGCGCATCCTCGGCAGAGCCTGTTCCCGAAAAGGCAAACGTCCGGCTCCTTGTCCCACACGGAAGGTGGCAGCCCTGAAAGCTGTTGCTGGTCTTCACCTTCCCCCTGCAGCCTATTCACAGGCACAACAGGTTTGGGGATCTGTGCTTGCCCAAAGACGCAATCTCTCACGGTGCGCATCCTCGGCAGAGCCTGTTCCCAAAAAGGCAAACGTCCGGCTCCTTGTCCCACACGGAAGGTGGCAGCCCGGAAAGCTGTTGCTGGTCTTCACCTTCCCCCTGCAGCCTATTCACAGGCACAACAGGTTTGGGGATCTGTGCTTGCCCAGAGAAGGAACATCTCACGGTGCGCATCCTCGGCAGAGCCTGTTCCCGAAATGCAAACGTCCGGCTCCTTGTCCCACACGGAAGGTGGCAGCCCTGAAAGCTGTTGCTGGTCTTCACCTTCCCCCTGCAGCCTATTCACAGGCACAACAGGTTTGGGGATCTGTGCTTGCCCAAAGACGCAATCTCTCACGGTGCGCATCCTCGGCAGAGCCTGTTCCCGAAAAGGCAAACGTCCGGCTCCTTGTCCCACACGGAAGGTGGCAGCCCGGAAAGCTGTTGCTGGTCTTCACCTTCCCCCTGCAGCCTATTCACAGGCACAACAGGTTTGGGGATCTGTGCTTGCGCAGAGAAGGAACATCTCACGGTGCGCATCCTCGGCAGAGCCTGTTCCCGAAAAGGCAAACGTCCGGCTCCTTGTCCCACACGGAAGGTGGCAGCCCGGAAAGCTCTTGCTGGTCTTCACCTTCCCCCTGCAGCCTATTCACAGGCACAACAGGTTTTGGGATCTGTGCTTGCGCAGAGAAGGAACATCTCACGGTGCGCATCCTCGGCAGAGCCTGTTCCCGAAAAGGCAAACGTCCGGCTCCTTGTCCCACACGGAAGGTGGCAGCCCGGAAAGCTGTTGCTGGTCTTCACCTTCCCCCTGCAGCCTATTCACAGGCACAACAGGTTTGGGGATCTGTGCTTGCGCAGAGAAGGAACATCTCACGGTGCGCATCCTCGGCAGAGCCTGTTCCCGAAATGCAAACGTCCGGCTCCTTGTCCCACACGGAAGGTGGCAGCCCGGAAAGCTGTTGCTGGTCTTCACCTTCCCCCTGCAGCCTATTCACAGGCACAACAGGTTTGGGGATCTGTGCTTGCGCAGAGAAGGAACATCTCACGGTGCGCATCCTCGGCAGAGCCTGTTCCCGAAAAGGCAAACGTCCGGCTCCTTGTCCCACACGGAAGGTGGCAGCCCGGAAAGCTGTTGCTGGTCTTCACCTTCCCCCTGCAGCCTATTCACAGGCACAACAGGTTTGGGGATCTGTGCTTGCCCAGAGAAGGAACATCTCACGGTGCGCATCTTCGGCAGAGCCTGTTCCCGAAAAGGCAAACGTCCGGCTCCTTGTCCCACACGGAAGGTGGCAGCCCGGAAAGCTGTTGCTGGTCTTCACCTTCCCCCTGCAGCCTATTCACAGGCACAACAGGTTTTGGGATCTGTGCTTGCCCAGAGAAGGAACATCTCACGGTGCGCATCCTCGGCAGAGCCTGTTCCCGAAAAGGCAAACGTCCGGCTCCTTGTCCCACACGGAAGGTGGCAGCCCGGAAAGCTGTTGCTGGTCTTCACCTTCCCCCTGCAGCCTATTCACAGGCACAACAGGTTTGGGGATCTGTGCTTGCCCAAAGACGCAATCTCTCACGGTGCGCATCCTCGGCAGAGCCTGTTCCCGAAAAGGCAAACGTCCGGCTCCTTGTCCCACACGGAAGGTGGCAGCCCGGAAAGCTGTTGCTGGTCTTCACCTTCCCCCTGCAGCCTATTCACAGGCACAACAGGTTTGGGGATCTGTGCTTGCTCAGAGAAGGAACATCTCACGGTGCGCATCCTCGGCAGAGCCTGTTCCCGAAAAGGCAAACGTCCGGCTCCTTGTCCCACACGGAAGGTGGCAGCCCTGAAAGCTGTTGCTGGTCTTCACCTTCCCCCTGCAGCCTATTCACAGGCACAACAGGTTTGGGGATCTGTGCTTGCGCAGAGAAGGAACATCTCACGGTGCGCATCCTCGGCAGAGCCTGTTCCCGAAAAGGCAAACGTCCGGCTCCTTGTCCCACACTGAAGTTGGCAGCCCGGAAAGCTGTTGCTGGTCTTCACCTTCCCCCTGCAGCCTATTCACAGGCACAACAGGTTTGGGGATCTGTGCTTGCGCAGAGAAGGAACATCTCACGGTGCGCATCCTCGGCAGAGCCTGTTCCCGAAAAGGCAAACGTCCGGCTCCTTGTCCCACACGGAAGGTGGCAGCCCGGAAAGCTGTTGCTGGTCTTCACCTTCCCCCTGCAGCCTATTCACAGGCACAACAGGTTTTGGGATCTGTGCTTGCCCAGAGAAGGAACATCTCACGGTGCGCATCCTCGGCAGAGCCTGTTCCCGAAAAGGCAAACGTCCGGCTCCTTGTCCCACACGGAAGGTGGCAGCCCGGAAAGCTCTTGCTGGTCTTCACCTTCCCCCTGCAGCCTATTCACAGGCACAACAGGTTTGGGGATCTGTGCTTGCCCAGAGAAGGAACATCTCACGGTGCGCAGCCTCGGCAGAGCCTGTTCCCGAAAAGGCAAACGTCCGGCTCCTTGTCCCACACGGAAGGTGGCAGCCCTGAAAGCTGTTGCTGGTCTTCACCTTCCCCCTGCAGCCTATTCACAGGCACAACAGGTTTGGGGATCTGTGCTTGCCCAGAGAAGGAACATCTCACGGTGCGCATCCTCGGCAGAGCCTGTTCCCGAAAAGGCAAACGTCCGGCTCCTTGTCCCACACGGAAGGTGGCAGCCCGGAAAGCTGTTGCTGGTCTTCACCTTCCCCCTGCAGCCTATTCACAGGCACAACAGGTTTTGGGATCTGTGCTTGCGCAGAGAAGGAACATCTCACGGTGCGCATCCTCGGCAGAGCCTGTTCCCGAAAAGGCAAACGTCCGGCTCCTTGTCCCACACGGAAGGTGGCAGCCCTGAAAGCTCTTGCTGGTCTTCACCTTCCCCCTGCAGCCTATTCACAGGCACAACAGGTTTTGGGATCTGTGCTTGCCCAGAGAAGGAACATCTCACGGTGCGCATCCTCGGCAGAGCCTGTTCCCGAAAAGGCAAACGTCCGGCTCCTTGTCCCATACGGATGGTGGCAGCCCTGAAAGCTGTTGCTGGTCTTCACCTTCCCCCTGCAGCCTATTCACAGGCACAACAGGTTTTGGGATCTCTGCTTTCCCAAAGACGCAATCTCTCACGGTGCGCATCCTCGGCAGAGCCTGTTCCCAAAAAGGCAAACGTCCGGCTCCTTGTCCCACACGGAAGGTGGCAGCCCGGAAAGCTGTTGCTGGTCTTCACCTTCCCCCTGCAGCCTATTCACAGGCACAACAGGTTTGGGGATCTGTGCTTGCCCAGAGAAGGAACATCTCACGGTGCGCATCCTCGGCAGAGCCTGTTCCCAAAAAGGCAAACGTCCGGCTCCTTGTCCCACACGGAAGGTGGCAGCCCTGAAAGCTGTTGCTGGTCTTCACCTTCCCCCTGCAGCCTATTCACAGGCACAACAGGTTTGGGGAATCTGTGCTTGCCCAGAGAAGGAACATCTCACGGTGCGCATCCTCGGCAGAGCCTGTTCCCGAAAAGGCAAACGTCCGGCTCCTTGTCCCACACGGAAGGTGGCAGCCCGGAAAGCTGTTGCTGGTCTTCACCTTCCCCCTGCAGCCTATTCACAGGCACAACAGGTTTTGGGATCTGTGCTTGCGCAGAGAAGGAACATCTCACGGTGCGCATCCTCGGCAGAGCCTGTTCCCGAAATGCAAACGTCCGGCTCCTTGTCCCACACGGAAGGTGGCAGCCCTGAAAGCTGTTGCTGGTCTTCACCTTCCCCCTGCAGCCTATTCACAGGCACAACAGGTTTTGGGATCTGTGCTTGCCCAAAGACGCAATCTCTCACGGTGCGCATCCTCGGCAGAGCCTGTTCCCGAAAAGGCAAACGTCCGGCTCCTTGTCCCACACGGAAGGTGGCAGCCCGGAAAGCTGTTGCTGGTCTTCACCTTCCCCCTGCAGCCTATTCACAGGCACAACAGGTTTGGGGATCTGTGCTTGCCCAGAGAAGGAACATCTCACGGTGCGCATCCTCGGCAGAGCCTGTTCCCGAAAAGGCAAACGTCCGGCTCCTTGTCCCACACGGAAGGTGGCAGCCCGGAAAGCTGTTGCTGGTCTTCACCTTCCCCCTGCAGCCTATTCACAGGCACAACAGGTTTTGGGATCTGTGCTTGCCCAGAGAAGGAACATCTCACGGTGCGCATCCTCGGCAGAGCCTGTTCCCGAAATGCAAACGTCCGGCTCCTTGTCCCACACGGAAGGTGGCAGCCCTGAAAGCTGTTGCTGGTCTTCACCTTCCCCCTGCAGCCTATTCACAGGCACAACAGGTTTTGGGATCTCTGCTTTCCCAAAGACGCAATCTCTCACGGTGCGCATCCTCGGCAGAGCCTGTTCCCGAAAAGGCAAACGTCCGGCTCCTTGTCCCACACGGAAGGTGGCAGCCCGGAAAGCTCTTGCTGGTCTTCACCTTCCCCCTGCAGCCTATTCACAGGCACAACAGGTTTTGGGATCTGTGCTTGCGCAGAGAAGGAACATCTCACGGTGCGCATCCTCGGCAGAGCCTGTTCCCGAAAAGGCAAACGTCCGGCTCCTTGTCCCACACGGAAGGTGGCAGCCCGGAAAGCTCTTGCTGGTCTTCACCTTCCCCCTGCAGCCTATTCACAGGCACAACAGGTTTGGGGATCTGTGCTTGCGCAGAGAAGGAACATCTCACGGTGCGCATCCTCGGCAGAGCCTGTTCCCAAAAAGGCAAACGTCCGGCTCCTTGTCCCACACGGAAGGTGGCAGCCCGGAAAGCTGTTGCTGGTCTTCACCTTCCCCCTGCAGCCTATTCACAGGCACAACAGGTTTGGGGATCTGTGCTTGCGCAGAGAAGGAACATCTCACGGTGCGCATCCTCGGCAGAGCCTGTTCCCGAAAAGGCAAACGTCCGGCTCCTTGTCCCACACGGAAGGTGGCAGCCCGGAAAGCTGTTGCTGGTCTTCACCTTCCCCCTGCAGCCTATTCACAGGCACAACAGGTTTGGGGATCTGTGCTTGCCCAGAGAAGGAACATCTCACGGTGCGCATCTTCGGCAGAGCCTGTTCCCGAAAAGGCAAACGTCCGGCTCCTTGTCCCACACGGAAGGTGGCAGCCCGGAAAGCTGTTGCTGGTCTTCACCTTCCCCCTGCAGCCTATTCACAGGCACAACAGGTTTGGGGATCTGTGCTTGCCCAGAGAAGGAACATCTCACGGTGCGCATCCTGGGCAGAGCCTGTTCCCGAAAAGGCAAACGTCCGGCTCCTTGTCCCACACGGAAGGTGGCAGCCCGGAAAGCTGTTGCTGGTCTTCACCTTCCCCCTGCAGCCTATTCACAGGCACAACAGGTTTGGGGATCTGTGCTTGCCCAAAGACGCAATCTCTCACGGTGCGCATCCTCGGCAGAGCCTGTTCCCGAAAAGGCAAACGTCCGGCTCCTTGTCCCACACGGAAGGTGGCAGCCCTGAAAGCTGTTGCTGGTCTTCACCTTCCCCCTGCAGCCTATTCACAGGCACAACAGGTTTGGGGATCTGTGCTTGCCCAGAGAAGGAACATCTCACGGTGCGCATCTTCGGCAGAGCCTGTTCCCGAAAAGGCAAACGTCCGGCTCCTTGTCCCACACGGAAGGTGGCAGCCCGGAAAGCTGTTGCTGGTCTTCACCTTCCCCCTGCAGCCTATTCACAGGCACAACAGGTTTGGGGATCTGTGCTTGCCCAGAGACGCAATCTCTCACGGTGCGCATCCTCGGCAGAGCCTGTTCCCGAAAAGGCAAACGTCCGGCTCCTTGTCCCACACGGAAGGTGGCAGCCCGGAAAGCTGTTGCTGGTCTTCACCTTCCCCCTGCAGCCTATTCACAGGCACAACAGGTTTGGGGATCTGTGCTTGCGCAGAGAAGGAACATCTCACGGTGCGCAGCCTCGGCAGAGCCTGTTCCCGAAAAGGCAAACGTCCGGCTCCTTGTCCCACACGGAAGGTGGCAGCCCTGAAAGCTCTTGCTGGTCTTCACCTTCCCCCTGCAGCCTATTCACAGGCACAACAGGTTTGGGGATCTGTGCTTGCCCAGAGAAGGAACATCTCACGGTGCGCATCCTCGGCAGAGCCTGTTCCCAAAAAGGCAAACGTCCGGCTCCTTGTCCCACACGGAAGGTGGCAGCCCGGAAAGCTGTTGCTGGTCTTCACCTTCCCCCTGCAGCCTATTCACAGGCACAACAGGTTTGGGGATCTGTGCTTGCCCAGAGAAGGAACATCTCACGGTGCGCATCCTCGGCAGAGCCTGTTCCCGAAAAGGCAAACGTCCGGCTCCTTGTCCCACACTGAAGGTGGCAGCCCGGAAAGCTGTTGCTGGTCTTCACCTTCCCCCTGCAGCCTATTCACAGGCACAACAGGTTTGGGGATCTGTGCTTGCCCAGAGAAGGAACATCTCACGGTGCGCATCTTCGGCAGAGCCTGTTCCCGAAAAGGCAAACGTCCTGCTCCTTGTCCCACACGGAAGGTGGCAGCCTGGAAAGCTGTTGCTGGTCTTCACCTTCCCCCTGCAGCCTATTCACAGGCACAACAGGTTTGGGGATCTGTGCTTGCCCAGAGAAGGAACATCTCACGGTGCGCATCCTCGGCAGAGCCTGTTCCCGAAATGCAAACGGCCGGCTCCTTGTCCCACACGGAAGGTGGCAGCCCGGAAAGCTGTTGCTGGTCTTCACCTTCCCCCTGCAGCCTATTCACAGGCACAACAGGTTTTGGGATCTGTGCTTGCCCAGAGAAGGAACATCTCACGGTGCGCATCCTCGGCAGAGCCTGTTCCCGAAAAGGCAAACGTCCGGCTCCTTGTCCCACACGGAAGGTGGCAGCCCTGAAAGCTGTTGCTGGTCTTCACCTTCCCCCTGCAGCCTATTCACAGGCACAACAGGTTTGGGGATCTGTGCTTGCGCAGAGAAGGAACATCTCACGGTGCGCATCCTCGGCAGAGCCTGTTCCCGAAAAGGCAAACGTCCGGCTCCTTGTCCCACACGGAAGGTGGCAGCCCGGAAAGCTCTTGCTGGTCTTCACCTTCCCCCTGCAGCCTATTCAGAGGCACAATAGGTTTTGGGATCTGTGCTTGCCCAGAGAAGGAACATCTCACGGTGCGCATCCTCGGCAGAGCCTGTTCCCGAAAAGGCAAACGTCCGGCTCCTTGTCCCACACGGAAGGTGGCAGCCCGGAAAGCTGTTGCTGGTCTTCACCTTCCCCCTGCAGCCTATTCACAGGCACAACAGGTTTGGGGATCTGTGCTTGCCCAAAGACGCAATCTCTCACGGTGCGCATCCTCGGCAGAGCCTGTTCCCGAAAAGGCAAACGTCCGGCTCCTTGTCCCACACGGAAGGTGGCAGCCCGGAAAGCTGTTGCTGGTCTTCACCTTCCCCCTGCAGCCTATTCACAGGCACAACAGGTTTGGGGATCTGTGCTTGCGCAGAGAAGGAACATCTCACGGTGCGCATCCTCGGCAGAGCCTGTTCCCGAAAAGGCAAACGTCCGGCTCCTTGTCCCACACGGATGGTGGCAGCCCGGAAAGCTGTTGCTGGTCTTCACCTTCCCCCTGCAGCCTATTCACAGGCACAACAGGTTTTGGGATCTCTGCTTTCTCAAAGACGCAATCTCTCACGGTGCGCATCCTCGGCAGAGCCTGTTCCCGAAAAGGCAAACGTCCGGCTCCTTGTCCCACACGGAAGGTGGCAGCCTGGAAAGCTGTTGCTGGTCTTCACCTTCCCCCTGCAGCCTATTCACAGGCACAACAGGTTTGGGGATCTGTGCTTGCGCAGAGAAGGAACATCTCACGGTGCGCATCCTCGGCAGAGCCTGTTCCCGAAAAGGCAAACGTCCGGCTCCTTGTCCCACACGGAAGGTGGCAGCCCGGAAAGCTGTTGCTGGTCTTCACCTTCCCCCTGCAGCCTATTCACAGGCACAATAGGTTTTGGGATCTGTGCTTGCCCAGAGAAGGAACATCTCACGGTGCGCATCCTCGGCAGAGCCTGTTCCCAAAAAGGCAAACGTCCAGCTCCTTGTCCCACACTGAAGGTGGCAGCCCGGAAAGCTGTTGCTGGTCTTCACCTTCCCCCTGCAGCCTATTCACAGGCACAACAGGTTTGGGGATCTGTGCTTGCGCAGAGAAGGAACATCTCACGGTGCGCATCCTCGGCAGAGTCTGTTCCCGAAAAGGCAAACGTCCGGCTCCTTGTCCCACACGGAAGGTGGCAGCCCGGAAAGCTCTTGCTGGTCTTCACCTTCCCCCTGCAGCCTATTCAGAGGCACAATAGGTTTTGGGATCTGTGCTTGCCCAGAGAAGGAACATCTCACGGTGCGCATCCTCGGCAGAGCCTGTTCCCGAAAAGGCAAACGTCCGGCTCCTTGTCCCACACGGAAGGTGGCAGCCCTGAAAGCTGTTGCTGGTCTTCACCTTCCCCCTGCAGCCTATTCACAGGCACAACAGGTTTGGGGATCTGTGCTTGCCCAAAGACGCAATCTCTCACGGTGCGCATCCTCGGCAGAGCCTGTTCCCAAAAAGGCAAACGTCCGGCTCCTTGTCCCACACGGAAGGTGGCAGCCCGGAAAGCTGTTGCTGGTCTTCACCTTCCCCCTGCAGCCTATTCACAGGCACAACAGGTTTGGGGATCTGTGCTTGCCCAGAGAAGGAACATCTCACGGTGCGCATCCTCGGCAGAGCCTGTTCCCGAAATGCAAACGGCCGGCTCCTTGTCCCACACGGAAGGTGGCAGCCCTGAAAGCTGTTGCTGGTCTTCACCTTCCCCCTGCAGCCTATTCACAGGCACAACAGGTTTGGGGATCTGTGCTTGCCCAAAGACGCAATCTCTCACGGTGCGCATCCTCGGCAGAGCCTGTTCCCGAAAAGGCAAACGTCCGGCTCCTTGTCCCACACGGAAGGTGGCAGCCCGGAAAGCTGTTGCTGGTCTTCACCTTCCCCCTGCAGCCTATTCACAGGCACAACAGGTTTGGGGATCTGTGCTTGCGCAGAGAAGGAACATCTCACGGTGCGCATCCTCGGCAGAGCCTGTTCCCGAAAAGGCAAACGTCCGGCTCCTTGTCCCACACGGATGGTGGCAGCCCTGAAAGCTGTTGCTGGTCTTCACCTTCCCCCTGCAGCCTATTCACAGGCACAACAGGTTTTGGGATCTCTGCTTTGTCAAAGACGCAATCTCTCACGGTGCGCATCCTCGGCAGAGCCTGTTCCCGAAAAGGCAAACGTCCGGCTCCTTGTCCCACACGGAAGGTGGCAGCCTGGAAAGCTGTTGCTGGTCTTCACCTTCCCCCTGCAGCCTATTCACAGGCACAACAGGTTTGGGGATCTGTGCTTGCGCAGAGAAGGAACATCTCACGGTGCGCATCCTCGGCAGAGCCTGTTCCCGAAAAGGCAAACGTCCGGCTCCTTGTCCCACACGGAAGGTGGCAGCCCGGAAAGCTGTTGCTGGTCTTCACCTTCCCCCTGCAGCCTATTCACAGGCACAATAGGTTTTGGGATCTGTGCTTGCCCAGAGAAGGAACATCTCACGGTGCGCATCCTCGGCAGAGCCTGTTCCCAAAAAGGCAAACGTCCAACTCCTTGTCCCACACGGAAGGTGGCAGCCCGGAAAGCTGTTGCTGGTCTTCACCTTCCCCCTGCAGCCTATTCACAGGCACAACAGGTTTTGGGATCTCTGCTTGCCCAGAGAAGGAACATCTCACGGTGTGCATCCTCGGCAGAGCCTGTTCCCGAAAAGGCAAACGTCCGGCTCCTTGTCCCACACGGAAGGTGGCAGCCCGGAAAGCTGTTGCTGGTCTTCACCTTCCCCCTGCAGCCTATTCACAGGCACAACAGGTTTGGGGATCTGTGCTTGCCCAAAGACGCAATCTCTCACGGTGCGCATCCTCGGCAGAGCCTGTTCCCGAAAAGGCAAACGTCCGGCTCCTTGTCCCACACGGAAGGTGGCAGCCCGGAAAGCTCTTGCTGGTCTTCACCTTCCCCCTGCAGCCTATTCACAGGCACAACAGGTTTGGGGATCTGTGCTTGCGCAGAGAAGGAACATCTCACGGTGCGCATCCTCGGCAGAGCCTGTTCCCGAAAAGGCAAACGTCCGGCTCCTTGTCCCACACGGATGGTGGCAGCCCTGAAAGCTGTTGCTGGTCTTCACCTTCCCCCTGCAGCCTATTCACAGGCACAACAGGTTTTGGGATCTCTGCTTTCTCAAAGACGCAATCTCTCACGGTGCGCATCCTCGGCAGAGCCTGTTCCCAAAAAGGCAAACGTCCGGCTCCTTGTCCCACACGGAAGGTGGCAGCCCGGAAAGCTGTTGCTGGTCTTCACCTTCCCCCTGCAGCCTATTCACAGGCACAACAGGTTTTGGGATCTGTGCTTGCGCAGAGAAGGAACATCTCACGGTGCGCATCCTCGGCAGAGCCTGTTCCCGAAAAGGCAAACGTCCGGCTCCTTGTCCCACACTGAAGGTGGCAGCCCGGAAAGCTGTTGCTGGTCTTCACCTTCCCAAGCAGCCTATTCACAGGCACAACAGGTTTGGGGATCTGTGCTTGCCCAGAGAAGGAACATCTCACGGTGCGCATCTTCGGCAGAGCCTGTTCCCGAAAAGGCAAACGTCCGGCTCCTTGTCCCACACTGAAGGTGGCAGCCCGGAAAGCTGTTGCTGGTCTTCACCTTCCCAAGCAGCCTATTCACAGGCACAACAGGTTTGGGGATCTCTGCTTGCCCAGAGAAGGAACATCTCACGGTGCGCATCCTCGGCAGAGCCTGTTCCCGAAATGCAAACGGCCGGCTCCTTGTCCCACACGGAAGGTGGCAGCCCGGAAAGCTGTTGCTGGTCTTCACCTTCCCCCTGCAGCCTATTCACAGGCACAACAGGTTTGGGGATCTGTGCTTGCCCAAAGACGCAATCTCTCACGGTGCGCATCCTCGGCAGAGCCTGTTCCCGAAAAGGCAAACGTCCGGCTCCTTGTCCCACACGGAAGGTGGCAGCCCGGAAAGCTCTTGCTGGTCTTCACCTTCCCCCTGCAGCCTATTCACAGGCACAACAGGTTTGGGGATCTGTGCTTGCGCAGAGAAGGAACATCTCACGGTGCGCATCCTCGGCAGAGCCTGTTCCCGAAATGCAAACGTCCGGCTCCTTGTCCCACACGGAAGGTGGCAGCCCGGAAAGCTCTTGCTGGTCTTCACCTTCCCCCTGCAGCCTATTCACAGGCACAACAGGTTTGGGGATCTGTGCTTGCCCAGAGAAGGAACATCTCACGGTGCGCGCATCCTCGGCAGAGCCTGTTCCCGAAATGCAAACGTCCGGCTCCTTGTCCCACACGGAAGGTGGCAGCCCGGAAAGCTGTTGCTGGTCTTCACCTTCCCCCTGCAGCCTATTCACAGGCACAACAGGTTTGGGGATCTGTGCTTGCCCAAAGACGCAATCTCTCACGGTGCGCATCCTCGGCAGAGCCTGTTCCCGAAAAGGCAAACGTCCGGCTCCTTGTCCCACACGGAAGGTGGCAGCCCGGAAAGCTCTTGCTGGTCTTCACCTTCCCCCTGCAGCCTATTCACAGGCACAACAGGTTTGGGGATCTGTGCTTGCGCAGAGAAGGAACATCTCACGGTGCGCATCCTCGGCAGAGCCTGTTCCCGAAAAGGCAAACGTCCGGCTCCTTGTCCCACACGGATGGTGGCAGCCCTGAAAGCTGTTGCTGGTCTTCACCTTCCCCCTGCAGCCTATTCACAGGCACAACAGGTTTTGGGATCTCTGCTTTCTCAAAGACGCAATCTCTCACGGTGCGCATCCTCGGCAGAGCCTGTTCCCAAAAAGGCAAACGTCCGGCTCCTTGTCCCACACGGAAGGTGGCAGCCCGGAAAGCTGTTGCTGGTCTTCACCTTCCCCCTGCAGCCTATTCACAGGCACAACAGGTTTGGGGATCTGTGCTTGCGCAGAGAAGGAACATCTCACGGTGCGCATCCTCGGCAGAGCCTGTTCCCGAAAAGGCAAACGTCCGGCTCCTTGTCCCACACGGAAGGTGGCAGCCCGGAAAGCTGTTGCTGGTCTTCACCTTCCCCCTGCAGCCTATTCACAGGCACAACAGGTTTGGGGATCTGTGCTTGCCCAGAGAAGGAACATCTCACGGTGCGCATCTTCGGCAGAGCCTGTTCCCGAAAAGGCAAACGTCCGGCTCCTTGTCCCACACGGAAGGTGGCAGCCCGGAAAGCTGTTGCTGGTCTTCACCTTCCCCCTGCAGCCTATTCACAGGCACAACAGGTTTTGGGATCTGTGCTTGCCCAGAGAAGGAACATCTCACGGTGCGCATCCTCGGCAGAGCCTGTTCCCGAACTGCAAACGGCCGGCTCCTTGTCCCACACGGAAGGTGGCAGCCCGGAAAGCTGTTGCTGGTCTTCACCTTCCCCCTGCAGCCTATTCACAGGCACAACAGGTTTGGGGATCTGTGCTTGCCCAAAGACGCAATCTCTCACGGTGCGCATCCTCGGCAGAGCCTGTTCCCGAAAAGGCAAACGTCCGGCTCCTTGTCCCACACGGAAGGTGGCAGCCCGGAAAGCTCTTGCTGGTCTTCACCTTCCCCCTGCAGCCTATTCACAGGCACAACAGGTTTGGGGATCTGTGCTTGCCCAAAGACGCAATCTCTCACGGTGCGCATCCTCGGCAGAGCCTGTTCCCAAAAAGGCAAACGTCCGGCTCCTTGTCCCACACGGAAGGTGGCAGCCCGGAAAGCTGTTGCTGGTCTTCACCTTCCCCCTGCAGCCTATTCACAGGCACAACAGGTTTTGGGATCTCTGCTTTCTCAAACACGCAATCTCTCACGGTGCGCATCCTCGGCAGAGCCTGTTCCCGAAAAGGCAAACGTCCGGCTCCTTGTCCCACACGGAAGGTGGCAGCCTGGAAAGCTGTTGCTGGTCTTCACCTTCCCCCTGCAGCCTATTCACAGGCACAACAGGTTTGGGGATCTGTGCTTGCGCAGAGAAGGAACATCTCACGGTGCGCATCCTCGGCAGAGCCTGTTCCCGAAAAGGCAAACGTCCGGCTCCTTGTCCCACACGGAAGGTGGCAGCCCGGAAAGCTGTTGCTGGTCTTCACCTTCCCCCTGCAGCCTATTCACAGGCACAATAGGTTTTGGGATCTGTGCTTGCCCAGAGAAGGAACATCTCACGGTGCGCATCCTCGGCAGAGCCTGTTCCCGAAAAGGCAAACGTCCGGCTCCTTGTCCCACACGGAAGGTGGCAGCCCGGAAAGCTCTTGCTGGTCTTCACCTTCCCCCTGCAGCCTATTCAGAGGCACAATAGGTTTTGGGATCTGTGCTTGCCCAGAGAAGGAACATCTCACGGTGCGCATCCTCGGCAGAGCCTGTTCCCGAAAAGGCAAACGTCCGGCTCCTTGTCCCACACGGAAGGTGGCAGCCCGGAAAGCTGTTGCTGGTCTTCACCTTCCCCCTGCAGCCTATTCACAGGCACAACAGGTTTGGGGATCTGTGCTTGCCCAAAGACGCAATCTCTCACGGTGCGCATCCTCGGCAGAGCCTGTTCCCAAAAAGGCAAACGTCCAACTCCTTGTCCCACACGGAAGGTGGCAGCCCGGAAAGCTGTTGCTGGTCTTCACCTTCCCCCTGCAGCCTATTCACAGGCACAACAGGTTTGGGGATCTGTGCTTGCCCAAAGACGCAATCTCTCACGGTGCGCATCCTCGGCAGAGCCTGTTCCCGAAAAGGCAAACGTCCGGCTCCTTGTCCCACACGGAAGGTGGCAGCCCGGAAAGCTGTTGCTGGTCTTCACCTTCCCCCTGCAGCCTATTCACAGGCACAACAGGTTTGGGGATCTGTGCTTGCGCAGAGAAGGAACATCTCACGGTGCGCATCCTCGGCAGAGCCTGTTCCCGAAAAGGCAAACGTCCGGCTCCTTGTCCCACACGGATGGTGGCAGCCCTGAAAGCTGTTGCTGGTCTTCACCTTCCCCCTGCAGCCTATTCACAGGCACAACAGGTTTTGGGATCTCTGCTTTCTCAAAGACGCAATCTCTCACGGTGCGCATCCTCGGCAGAGCCTGTTCCCGAAAAGGCAAACGTCCGGCTCCTTGTCCCACACGGAAGGTGGCAGCCTGGAAAGCTGTTGCTGGTCTTCACCTTCCCCCTGCAGCCTATTCACAGGCACAACAGGTTTGGGGATCTGTGCTTGCCCAGAGAAGGAACATCTCACGGTGCGCATCCTCGGCAGAGCCTGTTCCCGAAAAGGCAAACGTCCGGCTCCTTGTCCCACACGGAAGGTGGCAGCCCGGAAAGCTCTTGCTGGTCTTCACCTTCCCCCTGCAGCCTATTCACAGGCACAATAGGTTTTGGGATCTGTGCTTGCCCAGAGAAGGAACATCTCACGGTGCGCATCCTCGGCAGAGCCTGTTCCCAAAAAGGCAAACGTCCAACTCCTTGTCCCACACGGAAGGTGGCAGCCCGGAAAGCTGTTGCTGGTCTTCACCTTCCCCCTGCAGCCTATTCACAGGCACAACAGGTTTTGGGATCTCTGCTTGCCCAGAGAAGGAACATCTCACGGTGTGCATCCTCGGCAGAGCCTGTTCCCGAAAAGGCAAACGTCCGGCTCCTTGTCCCACACGGAAGGTGGCAGCCCGGAAAGCTGTTGCTGGTCTTCACCTTCCCCCTGCAGCCTATTCACAGGCACAACAGGTTTGGGGATCTGTGCTTGCCCAGAGAAGGAACATCTCACGGTGCGCGCATCCTCGGCAGAGCCTGTTCCCGAAATGCAAACGTCCGGCTCCTTGTCCCACACGGAAGGTGGCAGCCCGGAAAGCTGTTGCTGGTCTTCACCTTCCCCCTGCAGCCTATTCACAGGCACAACAGGTTTGGGGATCTGTGCTTGCCCAAAGACGCAATCTCTCACGGTGCGCATCCTCGGCAGAGCCTGTTCCCGAAAAGGCAAACGTCCGGCTCCTTGTCCCACACGGAAGGTGGCAGCCCGGAAAGCTCTTGCTGGTCTTCACCTTCCCCCTGCAGCCTATTCACAGGCACAACAGGTTTGGGGATCTGTGCTTGCGCAGAGAAGGAACATCTCACGGTGCGCATCCTCGGCAGAGCCTGTTCCCGAAAAGGCAAACGTCCGGCTCCTTGTCCCACACGGATGGTGGCAGCCCGGAAAGCTCTTGCTGGTCTTCACCTTCCCCCTGCAGCCTATTCACAGGCACAACAGGTTTTGGGATCTCTGCTTTCTCAAAGACGCAATCTCTCACGGTGCGCATCCTCGGCAGAGCCTGTTCCCAAAAAGGCAAACGTCCGGCTCCTTGTCCCACACGGAAGGTGGCAGCCTGGAAAGCTGTTGCTGGTCTTCACCTTCCCCCTGCAGCCTATTCACAGGCACAACAGGTTTGGGGATCTGTGCTTGCCCAGAGAAGGAACATCTCACGGTGCGCATCCTCGGCAGAGCCTGTTCCCGAAAAGGCAAACGTCCGGCTCCTTGTCCCACACGGAAGGTGGCAGCCCGGAAAGCTCTTGCTGGTCTTCACCTTCCCCCTGCAGCCTATTCACAGGCACAATAGGTTTTGGGATCTGTGCTTGCCCAGAGAAGGAACATCTCACGGTGCGCATCCTCGGCAGAGCCTGTTCCCAAAAAGGCAAACGTCCAACTCCTTGTCCCACACGGAAGGTGGCAGCCCTGAAAGCTGTTGCTGGTCTTCACCTTCCCCCTGCAGCCTATTCACAGGCACAACAGGTTTTGGGATCTCTGCTTGCCCAGAGAAGGAACATCTCACGGTGTGCATCCTCGGCAGAGCCTGTTCCCGAAAAGGCAAACGTCCGGCTCCTTGTCCCACACGGAAGGTGGCAGCCCGGAAAGCTGTTGCTGGTCTTCACCTTCCCCCTGCAGCCTATTCACAGGCACAACAGGTTTGGGGATCTGTGCTTGCCCAGAGAAGGAACATCTCACGGTGCGCGCATCCTCGGCAGAGCCTGTTCCCGAAATGCAAACGTCCGGCTCCTTGTCCCACACGGAAGGTGGCAGCCCGGAAAGCTGTTGCTGGTCTTCACCTTCCCCCTGCAGCCTATTCACAGGCACAACAGGTTTGGGGATCTGTGCTTGCCCAAAGACGCAATCTCTCACGGTGCGCATCCTCGGCAGAGCCTGTTCCCGAAAAGGCAAACGTCCGGCTCCTTGTCCCACACGGAAGGTGGCAGCCCGGAAAGCTCTTGCTGGTCTTCACCTTCCCCCTGCAGCCTATTCACAGGCACAACAGGTTTGGGGATCTGTGCTTGCGCAGAGAAGGAACATCTCACGGTGCGCATCCTCGGCAGAGCCTGTTCCCGAAAAGGCAAACGTCCGGCTCCTTGTCCCACACGGATGGTGGCAGCCCTGAAAGCTGTTGCTGGTCTTCACCTTCCCCCTGCAGCCTATTCACAGGCACAACAGGTTTTGGGATCTCTGCTTTCTCAAAGACGCAATCTCTCACGGTGCGCATCCTCGGCAGAGCCTGTTCCCAAAAAGGCAAACGTCCGGCTCCTTGTCCCACACGGAAGGTGGCAGCCCGGAAAGCTGTTGCTGGTCTTCACCTTCCCCCTGCAGCCTATTCACAGGCACAACAGGTTTGGGGATCTGTGCTTGCGCAGAGAAGGAACATCTCACGGTGCGCATCCTCGGCAGAGCCTGTTCCCGAAAAGGCAAACGTCCGGCTCCTTGTCCCACACGGAAGGTGGCAGCCCGGAAAGCTGTTGCTGGTCTTCACCTTCCCCCTGCAGCCTATTCACAGGCACAACAGGTTTGGGGATCTGTGCTTGCGCAGAGAAGGAACATCTCACGGTGCGCATCCTCGGCAGAGCCTGTTCCCGAAAAGGCAAACGTCCGGCTCCTTGTCCCACACTGAAGGTGGCAGCCCGGAAAGCTGTTGCTGGTCTTCACCTTCCCCCTGCAGCCTATTCACAGGCACAACAGGTTTGGGGATCTGTGCTTGCCCAGAGAAGGAACATCTCACGGTGCGCATCCTCGGCAGAGCCTGTTCCCGAAAAGGCAAACGTCCGGCTCCTTGTCCCACACGGAAGGTGGCAGCCCGGAAAGCTCTTGCTGGTCTTCACCTTCCCCCTGCAGCCTATTCACAGGCACAATAGGTTTTGGGATCTGTGCTTGCCCAGAGAAGGAACATCTCACGGTGCGCATCCTCGGCAGAGCCTGTTCCCAAAAAGGCAAACGTCCAACTCCTTGTCCCACACGGAAGGTGGCAGCCCTGAAAGCTGTTGCTGGTCTTCACCTTCCCCCTGCAGCCTATTCACAGGCACAACAGGTTTTGGGATCTCTGCTTGCCCAGAGAAGGAACATCTCACGGTGTGCATCCTCGGCAGAGCCTGTTCCCGAAAAGGCAAACGTCCGGCTCCTTGTCCCACACGGAAGGTGGCAGCCCGGAAAGCTGTTGCTGGTCTTCACCTTCCCCCTGCAGCCTATTCACAGGCACAACAGGTTTGGGGATCTGTGCTTGCCCAGAGAAGGAACATCTCACGGTGCGCGCATCCTCGGCAGAGCCTGTTCCCGAAATGCAAACGTCCGGCTCCTTGTCCCACACGGAAGGTGGCAGCCCGGAAAGCTGTTGCTGGTCTTCACCTTCCCCCTGCAGCCTATTCACAGGCACAACAGGTTTGGGGATCTGTGCTTGCCCAAAGACGCAATCTCTCACGGTGCGCATCCTCGGCAGAGCCTGTTCCCGAAAAGGCAAACGTCCGGCTCCTTGTCCCACACGGAAGGTGGCAGCCCGGAAAGCTCTTGCTGGTCTTCACCTTCCCCCTGCAGCCTATTCACAGGCACAACAGGTTTGGGGATCTGTGCTTGCGCAGAGAAGGAACATCTCACGGTGCGCATCCTCGGCAGAGCCTGTTCCCGAAAAGGCAAACGTCCGGCTCCTTGTCCCACACGGATGGTGGCAGCCCTGAAAGCTGTTGCTGGTCTTCACCTTCCCCCTGCAGCCTATTCACAGGCACAACAGGTTTTGGGATCTCTGCTTTCTCAAAGACGCAATCTCTCACGGTGCGCATCCTCGGCAGAGCCTGTTCCCAAAAAGGCAAACGTCCGGCTCCTTGTCCCACACGGAAGGTGGCAGCCCGGAAAGCTGTTGCTGGTCTTCACCTTCCCCCTGCAGCCTATTCACAGGCACAACAGGTTTGGGGATCTGTGCTTGCGCAGAGAAGGAACATCTCACGGTGCGCATCCTCGGCAGAGCCTGTTCCCGAAAAGGCAAACGTCCGGCTCCTTGTCCCACACTGAAGGTGGCAGCCCGGAAAGCTGTTGCTGGTCTTCACCTTCCCCCTGCAGCCTATTCACAGGCACAACAGGTTTGGGGATCTGTGCTTGCCCAGAGAAGGAACATCTCACGGTGCGCATCTTCGGCAGAGCCTGTTCCCGAAAAGGCAAACGTCCGGCTCCTTGTCCCACACTGAAGGTGGCAGCCCGGAAAGCTGTTGCTGGTCTTCACCTTCCCAAGCAGCCTATTCACAGGCACAACAGGTTTGGGGATCTGTGCTTGCCCAGAGAAGGAACATCTCACGGTGCGCATCCTCGGCAGAGCCTGTTCCCGAAATGCAAACGGCCGGCTCCTTGTCCCACACGGAAGGTGGCAGCCCGGAAAGCTGTTGCTGGTCTTCACCTTCCCCCTGCAGCCTATTCACAGGCACAACAGGTTTGGGGATCTGTGCTTGCCCAAAGACGCAATCTCTCACGGTGCGCATAATCGGCAGAGCCTGTTCCCGAAAAGGCAAACGTCCGGCTCCTTGTCCCACACGGAAGGTGGCAGCCCGGAAAGCTGTTGCTGGTCTTCACCTTCCCCCTGCAGCCTATTCACAGGCACAACAGGTTTGGGGATCTGTGCTTGCGCAGAGAAGGAACATCTCACGGTGCGCATCCTCGGCAGAGCCTGTTCCCGAAAAGGCAAACGTCCGGCTCCTTGTCCCACACGGAAGGTGGCAGCCCTGAAAGCTGTTGCTGGTCTTCACCTTCCCCCTGCAGCCTATTCACAGGCACAACAGGTTTGGGGATCTGTGCTTGCCCAGAGAAGGAACATCTCACGGTGCGCGCATCCTCGGCAGAGCCTGTTCCCGAAATGCAAACGTCCGGCTCCTTGTCCCACACGGAAGGTGGCAGCCCGGAAAGCTGTTGCTGGTCTTCACCTTCCCCCTGCAGCCTATTCACAGGCACAACAGGTTTGGGGATCTGTGCTTGCCCAGAGAAGGAACATCTCACGGTGCGCATCCTCGGCAGAGCCTGTTCCCGAAAAGGCAAACGTCCGGCTCCTTGTCCCACACGGAAGGTGGCAGCCCGGAAAGCTCTTGCTGGTCTTCACCTTCCCCCTGCAGCCTATTCACAGGCACAATAGGTTTTGGGATCTGTGCTTGCCCAGAGAAGGAACATCTCACGGTGCGCATCCTCGGCAGAGCCTGTTCCCAAAAAGGCAAACGTCCAACTCCTTGTCCCACACGGAAGGTGGCAGCCCTGAAAGCTGTTGCTGGTCTTCACCTTCCCCCTGCAGCCTATTCACAGGCACAA
This sequence comes from Haliaeetus albicilla, assembly GCF_947461875.1. Taxonomy (NCBI): domain Eukaryota; kingdom Metazoa; phylum Chordata; class Aves; order Accipitriformes; family Accipitridae; genus Haliaeetus; species Haliaeetus albicilla. The sequence continues at coordinate 240,365 of NW_027212546.1, forward strand.
CAGGTTTTGGGATCTCTGCTTGCCCAGAGAAGGAACATCTCACGGTGTGCATCCTCGGCAGAGCCTGTTCCCGAAAAGGCAAACGTCCGGCTCCTTGTCCCACACGGAAGGTGGCAGCCCGGAAAGCTGTTGCTGGTCTTCACCTTCCCCCTGCAGCCTATTCACAGGCACAACAGGTTTGGGGATCTGTGCTTGCCCAGAGAAGGAACATCTCACGGTGCGCGCATCCTCGGCAGAGCCTGTTCCCGAAATGCAAACGTCCGGCTCCTTGTCCCACACGGAAGGTGGCAGCCCGGAAAGCTGTTGCTGGTCTTCACCTTCCCCCTGCAGCCTATTCACAGGCACAACAGGTTTGGGGATCTGTGCTTGCCCAAAGACGCAATCTCTCACGGTGCGCATCCTCGGCAGAGCCTGTTCCCGAAAAGGCAAACGTCCGGCTCCTTGTCCCACACGGAAGGTGGCAGCCCGGAAAGCTCTTGCTGGTCTTCACCTTCCCCCTGCAGCCTATTCACAGGCACAACAGGTTTGGGGATCTGTGCTTGCGCAGAGAAGGAACATCTCACGGTGCGCATCCTCGGCAGAGCCTGTTCCCGAAAAGGCAAACGTCCGGCTCCTTGTCCCACACGGATGGTGGCAGCCCTGAAAGCTGTTGCTGGTCTTCACCTTCCCCCTGCAGCCTATTCACAGGCACAACAGGTTTGGGGATCTGTGCTTGCCCAGAGAAGGAACATCTCACGGTGCGCATCCTCGGCAGAGCCTGTTCCCGAAAAGGCAAACGTCCGGCTCCTTGTCCCACACGGAAGGTGGCAGCCCGGAAAGCTCTTGCTGGTCTTCACCTTCCCCCTGCAGCCTATTCACAGGCACAATAGGTTTTGGGATCTGTGCTTGCCCAGAGAAGGAACATCTCACGGTGCGCATCCTCGGCAGAGCCTGTTCCCAAAAAGGCAAACGTCCAACTCCTTGTCCCACACGGAAGGTGGCAGCCCTGAAAGCTGTTGCTGGTCTTCACCTTCCCCCTGCAGCCTATTCACAGGCACAACAGGTTTTGGGATCTCTGCTTGCCCAGAGAAGGAACATCTCACGGTGTGCATCCTCGGCAGAGCCTGTTCCCGAAAAGGCAAACGTCCGGCTCCTTGTCCCACACGGAAGGTGGCAGCCCGGAAAGCTGTTGCTGGTCTTCACCTTCCCCCTGCAGCCTATTCACAGGCACAACAGGTTTGGGGATCTGTGCTTGCCCAGAGAAGGAACATCTCACGGTGCGCGCATCCTCGGCAGAGCCTGTTCCCGAAATGCAAACGTCCGGCTCCTTGTCCCACACGGAAGGTGGCAGCCCGGAAAGCTGTTGCTGGTCTTCACCTTCCCCCTGCAGCCTATTCACAGGCACAACAGGTTTGGGGATCTGTGCTTGCCCAAAGACGCAATCTCTCACGGTGCGCATCCTCGGCAGAGCCTGTTCCCGAAAAGGCAAACGTCCGGCTCCTTGTCCCACACGGAAGGTGGCAGCCCGGAAAGCTCTTGCTGGTCTTCACCTTCCCCCTGCAGCCTATTCACAGGCACAACAGGTTTGGGGATCTGTGCTTGCGCAGAGAAGGAACATCTCACGGTGCGCATCCTCGGCAGAGCCTGTTCCCGAAAAGGCAAACGTCCGGCTCCTTGTCCCACACGGATGGTGGCAGCCCTGAAAGCTGTTGCTGGTCTTCACCTTCCCCCTGCAGCCTATTCACAGGCACAACAGGTTTTGGGATCTCTGCTTTCTCAAAGACGCAATCTCTCACGGTGCGCATCCTCGGCAGAGCCTGTTCCCAAAAAGGCAAACGTCCGGCTCCTTGTCCCACACGGAAGGTGGCAGCCCGGAAAGCTGTTGCTGGTCTTCACCTTCCCCCTGCAGCCTATTCACAGGCACAACAGGTTTGGGGATCTGTGCTTGCGCAGAGAAGGAACATCTCACGGTGCGCATCCTCGGCAGAGCCTGTTCCCGAAAAGGCAAACGTCCGGCTCCTTGTCCCACACTGAAGGTGGCAGCCCGGAAAGCTGTTGCTGGTCTTCACCTTCCCCCTGCAGCCTATTCACAGGCACAACAGGTTTGGGGATCTGTGCTTGCCCAGAGAAGGAACATCTCACGGTGCGCATCCTCGGCAGAGCCTGTTCCCGAAAAGGCAAACGTCCGGCTCCTTGTCCCACACTGAAGGTGGCAGCCCGGAAAGCTGTTGCTGGTCTTCACCTTCCCCCTGCAGCCTATTCACAGGCACAACAGGTTTGGGGATCTGTGCTTGCCCAGAGAAGGAACATCTCACGGTGCGCATCCTCGGCAGAGCCTGTTCCCGAAAAGGCAAACGTCCGGCTCCTTGTCCCACACGGAAGGTGGCAGCCCGGAAAGCTCTTGCTGGTCTTCACCTTCCCCCTGCAGCCTATTCACAGGCACAATAGGTTTTGGGATCTGTGCTTGCCCAGAGAAGGAACATCTCACGGTGCGCATCCTCGGCAGAGCCTGTTCCCAAAAAGGCAAACGTCCAACTCCTTGTCCCACACGGAAGGTGGCAGCCCTGAAAGCTGTTGCTGGTCTTCACCTTCCCCCTGCAGCCTATTCACAGGCACAACAGGTTTTGGGATCTCTGCTTGCCCAGAGAAGGAACATCTCACGGTGTGCATCCTCGGCAGAGCCTGTTCCCGAAAAGGCAAACGTCCGGCTCCTTGTCCCACACGGAAGGTGGCAGCCCGGAAAGCTGTTGCTGGTCTTCACCTTCCCCCTGCAGCCTATTCACAGGCACAACAGGTTTGGGGATCTGTGCTTGCCCAGAGAAGGAACATCTCACGGTGCGCGCATCCTCGGCAGAGCCTGTTCCCGAAATGCAAACGTCCGGCTCCTTGTCCCACACGGAAGGTGGCAGCCCGGAAAGCTGTTGCTGGTCTTCACCTTCCCCCTGCAGCCTATTCACAGGCACAACAGGTTTGGGGATCTGTGCTTGCCCAAAGACGCAATCTCTCACGGTGCGCATCCTCGGCAGAGCCTGTTCCCGAAAAGGCAAACGTCCGGCTCCTTGTCCCACACGGAAGGTGGCAGCCCGGAAAGCTCTTGCTGGTCTTCACCTTCCCCCTGCAGCCTATTCACAGGCACAACAGGTTTGGGGATCTGTGCTTGCGCAGAGAAGGAACATCTCACGGTGCGCATCCTCGGCAGAGCCTGTTCCCGAAAAGGCAAACGTCCGGCTCCTTGTCCCACACGGAAGGTGGCAGCCCTGAAAGCTGTTGCTGGTCTTCACCTTCCCCCTGCAGCCTATTCACAGGCACAACAGGTTTTGGGATCTCTGCTTTCTCAAAGACGCAATCTCTCACGGTGCGCATCCTCGGCAGAGCCTGTTCCCAAAAAGGCAAACGTCCGGCTCCTTGTCCCACACGGAAGGTGGCAGCCCGGAAAGCTGTTGCTGGTCTTCACCTTCCCCCTGCAGCCTATTCACAGGCACAACAGGTTTGGGGATCTGTGCTTGCGCAGAGAAGGAACATCTCACGGTGCGCATCCTCGGCAGAGCCTGTTCCCGAAAAGGCAAACGTCCGGCTCCTTGTCCCACACTGAAGGTGGCAGCCCGGAAAGCTGTTGCTGGTCTTCACCTTCCCCCTGCAGCCTATTCACAGGCACAACAGGTTTGGGGATCTGTGCTTGCCCAGAGAAGGAACATCTCACGGTGCGCATCTTCGGCAGAGCCTGTTCCCGAAAAGGCAAACGTCCGGCTCCTTGTCCCACACTGAAGGTGGCAGCCCGGAAAGCTGTTGCTGGTCTTCACCTTCCCAAGCAGCCTATTCACAGGCACAACAGGTTTGGGGATCTGTGCTTGCCCAGAGAAGGAACATCTCACGGTGCGCATCCTCGGCAGAGCCTGTTCCCGAAATGCAAACGGCCGGCTCCTTGTCCCACACGGAAGGTGGCAGCCCGGAAAGCTGTTGCTGGTCTTCACCTTCCCCCTGCAGCCTATTCACAGGCACAACAGGTTTGGGGATCTGTGCTTGCCCAAAGACGCAATCTCTCACGGTGCGCATAATCGGCAGAGCCTGTTCCCGAAAAGGCAAACGTCCGGCTCCTTGTCCCACACCGAAGGCGGCAGCCCGGAAAGCTGTTGCTGGTCTTCACCTTCCCCCTGCAGCCTATTCACAGGCACAACAGGTTTGGGGATCTGTGCTTGCGCAGAGAAGGAACATCTCACGGTGCGCATCCTCGGCAGAGCCTGTTCCCGAAAAGGCAAACGTCCGGCTCCTTGTCCCACACGGAAGGTGGCAGCCCTGAAAGCTGTTGCTGGTCTTCACCTTCCCCCTGCAGCCTATTCACAGGCACAACAGGTTTGGGGATCTGTGCTTGCCCAGAGAAGGAACATCTCACGGTGCGCGCATCCTCGGCAGAGCCTGTTCCCGAAATGCAAACGTCCGGCTCCTTGTCCCACACGGAAGGTGGCAGCCCGGAAAGCTGTTGCTGGTCTTCACCTTCCCCCTGCAGCCTATTCACAGGCACAACAGGTTTGGGGATCTGTGCTTGCCCAAAGACGCAATCTCTCACGGTGCGCATCCTCGGCAGAGCCTGTTCCCGAAAAGGCAAACGTCCGGCTCCTTGTCCCACACGGAAGGTGGCAGCCCGGAAAGCTCTTGCTGGTCTTCACCTTCCCCCTGCAGCCTATTCACAGGCACAACAGGTTTGGGGATCTGTGCTTGCGCAGAGAAGGAACATCTCACGGTGCGCATCCTCGGCAGAGCCTGTTCCCGAAAAGGCAAACGTCCGGCTCCTTGTCCCACACGGAAGGTGGCAGCCCGGAAAGCTGTTGCTGGTCTTCACCTTCCCCCTGCAGCCTATTCACAGGCACAACAGGTTTGGGGATCTCTGCTTGCCCAGAGAAGGAACATCTCACGGTGCGCATCCTCGGCAGAGCCTGTTCCCGAAAAGGCAAACGTCCGGCTCCTTGTCCCACACTGAAGGTGGCAGCCCGGAAAGCTGTTGCTGGTCTTCACCTTCCCCCTGCAGCCTATTCACAGGCACAACAGGTTTTGGGATCTCTGCTTGCCCAGAGAAGGAACATCTCACGGTGCGCATCCTCGGCAGAGCCTGTTCCCGAAAAGGCAAACGTCCGGCTCCTTGTCCCACACGGAAGGTGGCAGCCCGGAAAGCTCTTGCTGGTCTTCACCTTCCCCCTGCAGCCTATTCACAGGCACAACAGGTTTGGGGATCTGTGCTTGCCCAGAGAAGGAACATCTCACGGTGCGCATCCTCGGCAGAGCCTGTTCCCGAACTGCAAACGGCCGGCTCCTTGTCCCACACGGAAGGTGGCAGCCCGGAAAGCTGTTGCTGGTCTTCACCTTCCCCCTGCAGCCTATTCACAGGCACAACAGGTTTGGGGATCTGTGCTTGCCCAAAGACGCAATCTCTCACGGTGCGCATCCTCGGCAGAGCCTGTTCCCGAAAAGGCAAACGTCCGGCTCCTTGTCCCACACCGAAGGTGGCAGCCCGGAAAGCTGTTGCTGGTCTTCACCTTCCCCCTGCAGCCTATTCACAGGCACAACAGGTTTCGGGATCTGTGCTTGCCCAGAGAAGGAACATCTCACGGTGCGCATCTTCGGCAGAGCCTGTTCCCGAAAAGGCAAACGTCCGGCTCCTTGTCCCACACGGAAGGTGGCAGCCCGGAAAGCTGTTGCTGGTCTTCACCTTCCCCCTGCAGCCTATTCACAGGCACAACAGGTTTGGGGATCTGTGCTTGCCCAAAGACGCAATCTCTCACGGTGCGCATCCTCGGCAGAGCCTGTTCCCGAAAAGGCAAACGTCCGGCTCCTTGTCCCACACTGAAGGTGGCAGCCCGGAAAGCTGTTGCTGGTCTTCACCTTCCCCCTGCAGCCTATTCACAGGCACAACAGGTTTGGGGATCTGTGCTTGCCCAGAGAAGGAACATCTCACGGTGCGCATCCTCGGCAGAGCCTGTTCCCGAAATGCAAACGTCCGGCTCCTTGTCCCACACGGAAGGTGGCAGCCCTGAAAGCTGTTGCTGGTCTTCACCTTCCCCCTGCAGCCTATTCACAGGCACAACAGGTTTTGGGATCTCTGCTTTCCCAAAGACGCAATCTCTCACGGTGCGCATCCTCGGCAGAGCCTGTTCCCGAAAAGGCAAACGTCCGGCTCCTTGTCCCACACGGAAGGTGGCAGCCCTGAAAGCTCTTGCTGGTCTTCACCTTCCCCCTGCAGCCTATTCACAGGCACAACAGGTTTGGGGATCTGTGCTTGCGCAGAGAAGGAACATCTCACGGTGCGCATCCTCGGCAGAGCCTGTTCCCGAAAAGGCAAACGTCCGGCTCCTTGTCCCACACGGAAGGTGGCAGCCCGGAAAGCTCTTGCTGGTCTTCACCTTCCCCCTGCAGCCTATTCAGAGGCACAATAGGTTTTGGGATCTGTGCTTGCCCAGAGAAGGAACATCTCACGGTGCGCATCCTCGGCAGAGCCTGTTCCCAAAAAGGCAAACGTCCGGCTCCTTGTCCCACACGGAAGGTGGCAGCCCGGAAAGCTCTTGCTGGTCTTCACCTTCCCCCTGCAGCCTATTCACAGGCACAACAGGTTTGGGGATCTGTGCTTGCCCAAAGACGCAATCTCTCACGGTGCGCATCCTCGGCAGAGCCTGTTCCCAAAAAGGCAAACGTCCGGCTCCTTGTCCCACACGGAAGGTGGCAGCCCGGAAAGCTGTTGCTGGTCTTCACCTTCCCCCTGCAGCCTATTCACAGGCACAACAGGTTTGGGGATCTGTGCTTGCCCAAAGACGCAATCTCTCACGGTGCGCATCCTCGGCAGAGCCTGTTCCCGAAAAGGCAAACGTCCGGCTCCTTGTCCCACACGGAAGGTGGCAGCCCGGAAAGCTGTTGCTGGTCTTCACCTTCCCCCTGCAGCCTATTCACAGGCACAACAGGTTTGGGGATCTGTGCTTGCGCAGAGAAGGAACATCTCACGGTGCGCATCCTCGGCAGAGCCTGTTCCCGAAAAGGCAAACGTCCGGCTCCTTGTCCCACACGGATGGTGGCAGCCCTGAAAGCTGTTGCTGGTCTTCACCTTCCCCCTGCAGCCTATTCACAGGCACAACAGGTTTTGGGATCTCTGCTTTCTCAAAGACGCAATCTCTCACGGTGCGCATCCTCGGCAGAGCCTGTTCCCGAAAAGGCAAACGTCCGGCTCCTTGTCCCACACGGAAGGTGGCAGCCTGGAAAGCTGTTGCTGGTCTTCACCTTCCCCCTGCAGCCTATTCACAGGCACAACAGGTTTGGGGATCTGTGCTTGCGCAGAGAAGGAACATCTCACGGTGCGCATCCTCGGCAGAGCCTGTTCCCGAAAAGGCAAACGTCCGGCTCCTTGTCCCACACGGAAGGTGGCAGCCCGGAAAGCTGTTGCTGGTCTTCACCTTCCCCCTGCAGCCTATTCACAGGCACAACAGGTTTGGGGATCTGTGCTTGCGCAGAGAAGGAACATCTCACGGTGCGCATCCTCGGCAGAGCCTGTTCCCGAAAAGGCAAACGTCCGGCTCCTTGTCCCACACGGAAGGTGGCAGCCCGGAAAGCTCTTGCTGGTCTTCACCTTCCCCCTGCAGCCTATTCAGAGGCACAACAGGTTTTGGGATCTCTGCTTGCCCAGAGAAGGAACATCTCACGGTGTGCATCCTCGGCAGAGCCTGTTCCCGAAAAGGCAAACGTCCGGCTCCTTGTCCCACACGGAAGGTGGCAGCCCGGAAAGCTGTTGCTGGTCTTCACCTTCCCCCTGCAGCCTATTCACAGGCACAACAGGTTTGGGGATCTGTGCTTGCGCAGAGAAGGAACATCTCACGGTGCGCATCCTCGGCAGAGTCTGTTCCCGAAAAGGCAAACGTCCGGCTCCTTGTCCCACACGGAAGGTGGCAGCCCGGAAAGCTCTTGCTGGTCTTCACCTTCCCCCTGCAGCCTATTCAGAGGCACAATAGGTTTTGGGATCTGTGCTTGCCCAGAGAAGGAACATCTCACGGTGCGCATCCTCGGCAGAGCCTGTTCCCGAAAAGGCAAACGTCCGGCTCCTTGTTCCACACGGAAGGTGGCAGCCCTGAAAGCTGTTGCTGGTCTTCACCTTCCCCCTGCAGCCTATTCACAGGCACAACAGGTTTGGGGATCTGTGCTTGCCCAAAGACGCAATCTCTCACGGTGCGCATCCTCGGCAGAGCCTGTTCCCAAAAAGGCAAACGTCCGGCTCCTTGTCCCACACGGAAGGTGGCAGCCCGGAAAGCTGTTGCTGGTCTTCACCTTCCCCCTGCAGCCTATTCACAGGCACAACAGGTTTGGGGAATCTGTGCTTGCCCAAAGACGCAATCTCTCACGGTGCGCATCCTCGGCAGAGCCTGTTCCCGAAAAGGCAAACGTCCGGCTCCTTGTCCCACACGGAAGGTGGCAGCCCGGAAAGCTGTTGCTGGTCTTCACCTTCCCCCTGCAGCCTATTCACAGGCACAACAGGTTTGGGGATCTGTGCTTGCGCAGAGAAGGAACATCTCACGGTGCGCATCCTCGGCAGAGCCTGTTCCCGAAAAGGCAAACGTCCGGCTCCTTGTCCCACACGGATGGTGGCAGCCCGGAAAGCTGTTGCTGGTCTTCACCTTCCCCCTGCAGCCTATTCACAGGCACAACAGGTTTTGGGATCTCTGCTTTCTCAAAGACGCAATCTCTCACGGTGCGCATCCTCGGCAGAGCCTGTTCCCGAAAAGGCAAACGTCCGGCTCCTTGTCCCACACGGAAGGTGGCAGCCTGGAAAGCTGTTGCTGGTCTTCACCTTCCCCCTGCAGCCTATTCACAGGCACAACAGGTTTGGGGATCTGTGCTTGCGCAGAGAAGGAACATCTCACGGTGCGCATCCTCGGCAGAGCCTGTTCCCGAAAAGGCAAACGTCCGGCTCCTTGTCCCACACGGAAGGTGGCAGCCCGGAAAGCTGTTGCTGGTCTTCACCTTCCCCCTGCAGCCTATTCACAGGCACAATAGGTTTTGGGATCTGTGCTTGCCCAGAGAAGGAACATCTCACGGTGCGCATCCTCGGCAGAGCCTGTTCCCAAAAAGGCAAACGTCCAACTCCTTGTCCCACACGGAAGGTGGCAGCCCTGAAAGCTGTTGCTGGTCTTCACCTTCCCCCTGCAGCCTATTCACAGGCACAACAGGTTTTGGGATCTCTGCTTGCCCAGAGAAGGAACATCTCACGGTGTGCATCCTCGGCAGAGCCTGTTCCCGAAAAGGCAAACGTCCGGCTCCTTGTCCCACACGGAAGGTGGCAGCCCGGAAAGCTGTTGCTGGTCTTCACCTTCCCCCTGCAGCCTATTCACAGGCACAACAGGTTTGGGGATCTGTGCTTGCCCAGAGAAGGAACATCTGACGGTGCGCGCATCCTCGGCAGAGCCTGTTCCCGAAATGCAAACGTCCGGCTCCTTGTCCCACACGGAAGGTGGCAGCCCGGAAAGCTGTTGCTGGTCTTCACCTTCCCCCTGCAGCCTATTCACAGGCACAACAGGTTTGGGGATCTGTGCTTGCCCAAAGACGCAATCTCTCACGGTGCGCATCCTCGGCAGAGCCTGTTCCCGAAAAGGCAAACGTCCGGCTCCTTGTCCCACACGGAAGGTGGCAGCCCGGAAAGCTCTTGCTGGTCTTCACCTTCCCCCTGCAGCCTATTCACAGGCACAACAGGTTTGGGGATCTGTGCTTGCGCAGAGAAGGAACATCTCACGGTGCGCATCCTCGGCAGAGCCTGTTCCCGAAAAGGCAAACGTCCGGCTCCTTGTCCCACACGGATGGTGGCAGCCCTGAAAGCTGTTGCTGGTCTTCACCTTCCCCCTGCAGCCTATTCACAGGCACAACAGGTTTTGGGATCTCTGCTTTCTCAAAGACGCAATCTCTCACGGTGCGCATCCTCGGCAGAGCCTGTTCCCAAAAAGGCAAACGTCCGGCTCCTTGTCCCACACGGAAGGTGGCAGCCCGGAAAGCTGTTGCTGGTCTTCACCTTCCCCCTGCAGCCTATTCACAGGCACAACAGGTTTGGGGATCTGTGCTTGCGCAGAGAAGGAACATCTCACGGTGCGCATCCTCGGCAGAGCCTGTTCCCGAAAAGGCAAACGTCCGGCTCCTTGTCCCACACGGAAGGTGGCAGCCCGGAAAGCTGTTGCTGGTCTTCACCTTCCCAAGCAGCCTATTCACAGGCACAACAGGTTTGGGGATCTGTGCTTGCCCAGAGAAGGAACATCTCACGGTGCGCATCTTCGGCAGAGCCTGTTCCCGAAAAGGCAAACGTCCGGCTCCTTGTCCCACACTGAAGGTGGCAGCCCGGAAAGCTGTTGCTGGTCTTCACCTTCCCAAGCAGCCTATTCACAGGCACAACAGGTTTGGGGATCTGTGCTTGCCCAGAGAAGGAACATCTCACGGTGCGCATCCTCGGCAGAGCCTGTTCCCGAAATGCAAACGGCCGGCTCCTTGTCCCACACGGAAGGTGGCAGCCCGGAAAGCTGTTGCTGGTCTTCACCTTCCCCCTGCAGCCTATTCACAGGCACAACAGGTTTGGGGATCTGTGCTTGCCCAAAGACGCAATCTCTCACGGTGCGCATCCTCGGCAGAGCCTGTTCCCGAAAAGGCAAACGTCCGGCTCCTTGTCCCACACCGAAGGTGGCAGCCCGGAAAGCTGTTGCTGGTCTTCACCTTCCCCCTGCAGCCTATTCACAGGCACAACAGGTTTGGGGATCTGTGCTTGCGCAGAGAAGGAACATCTCACGGTGCGCATCCTCGGCAGAGCCTGTTCCCGAAAAGGCAAACGTCCGGCTCCTTGTCCCACACGGAAGGTGGCAGCCCTGAAAGCTGTTGCTGGTCTTCACCTTCCCCCTGCAGCCTATTCACAGGCACAACAGGTTTGGGGATCTGTGCTTGCCCAGAGAAGGAACATCTCACGGTGCGCGCATCCTCGGCAGAGCCTGTTCCCGAAATGCAAACGTCCGGCTCCTTGTCCCACACGGAAGGTGGCAGCCCGGAAAGCTGTTGCTGGTCTTCACCTTCCCCCTGCAGCCTATTCACAGGCACAACAGGTTTGGGGATCTGTGCTTGCCCAAAGACGCAATCTCTCACGGTGCGCATCCTCGGCAGAGCCTGTTCCCGAAAAGGCAAACGTCCGGCTCCTTGTCCCACACGGAAGGTGGCAGCCCGGAAAGCTCTTGCTGGTCTTCACCTTCCCCCTGCAGCCTATTCACAGGCACAACAGGTTTGGGGATCTGTGCTTGCGCAGAGAAGGAACATCTCACGGTGCGCATCCTCGGCAGAGCCTGTTCCCGAAAAGGCAAACGTCCGGCTCCTTGTCCCACACGGATGGTGGCAGCCCTGAAAGCTGTTGCTGGTCTTCACCTTCCCCCTGCAGCCTATTCACAGGCACAACAGGTTTGGGGATCTCTGCTTTCTCAAAGACGCAATCTCTCACGGTGCGCATCCTCGGCAGAGCCTGTTCCCAAAAAGGCAAACGTCCGGCTCCTTGTCCCACACGGAAGGTGGCAGCCCGGAAAGCTGTTGCTGGTCTTCACCTTCCCCCTGCAGCCTATTCACAGGCACAACAGGTTTGGGGATCTGTGCTTGCGCAGAGAAGGAACATCTCACGGTGCGCATCCTCGGCAGAGCCTGTTCCCGAAAAGGCAAACGTCCGGCTCCTTGTCCCACACGGAAGGTGGCAGCCCGGAAAGCTGTTGCTGGTCTTCACCTTCCCCCTGCAGCCTATTCACAGGCACAACAGGTTTGGGGATCTGTGCTTGCCCAGAGAAGGAACATCTCACGGTGCGCATCTTCGGCAGAGCCTGTTCCCGAAAAGGCAAACGTCCGGCTCCTTGTCCCACACGGAAGGTGGCAGCCCGGAAAGCTGTTGCTGGTCTTCACCTTCCCCCTGCAGCCTATTCACAGGCACAACAGGTTTTGGGATCTGTGCTTGCCCAGAGAAGGAACATCTCACGGTGCGCATCCTCGGCAGAGCCTGTTCCCGAAATGCAAACGTCCGGCTCCTTGTCCCACACGGAAGGTGGCAGCCCTGAAAGCTGTTGCTGGTCTTCACCTTCCCCCTGCAGCCTATTCACAGGCACAACAGGTTTTGGGATCTCTGCTTTCCCAAAGACGCAATCTCTCACGGTGCGCATCCTCGGCAGAGCCTGTTCCCGAAAAGGCAAACGTCCGGCTCCTTGTCCCACACGGAAGGTGGCAGCCCGGAAAGCTCTTGCTGGTCTTCACCTTCCCCCTGCAGCCTATTCACAGGCACAACAGGTTTGGGGATCTGTGCTTGCGCAGAGAAGGAACATCTCACGGTGCGCATCCTCGGCAGAGCCTGTTCCCGAAAAGGCAAACGTCCGGCTCCTTGTCCCACACGGAAGGTGGCAGCCCGGAAAGCTCTTGCTGGTCTTCACCTTCCCCCTGCAGCCTATTCAGAGGCACAATAGGTTTTGGGATCTGTGCTTGCCCAGAGAAGGAACATCTCACGGTGCGCATCCTCGGCAGAGCCTGTTCCCGAAAAGGCAAACGTCCGGCTCCTTGTCCCACACGGAAGGTGGCAGCCCTGAAAGCTGTTGCTGGTCTTCACCTTCCCCCTGCAGCCTATTCACAGGCACAACAGGTTTGGGGATCTGTGCTTGCCCAAAGACGCAATCTCTCACGGTGCGCATCCTCGGCAGAGCCTGTTCCCGAAAAGGCAAACGTCCGGCTCCTTGTCCCACACGGAAGGTGGCAGCCCGGAAAGCTGTTGCTGGTCTTCACCTTCCCCCTGCAGCCTATTCACAGGCACAACAGGTTTGGGGATCTGTGCTTGCGCAGAGAAGGAACATCTCACGGTGCGCATCCTCGGCAGAGCCTGTTCCCGAAAAGGCAAACGTCCGGCTCCTTGTCCCACACGGATGGTGGCAGCCCTGAAAGCTGTTGCTGGTCTTCACCTTCCCCCTGCAGCCTATTCACAGGCACAACAGGTTTTGGGATCTCTGCTTTCTCAAAGACGCAATCTCTCACGGTGCGCATCCTCGGCAGAGCCTGTTCCCGAAAAGGCAAACGTCCGGCTCCTTGTCCCACACGGAAGGTGGCAGCCTGGAAAGCTGTTGCTGGTCTTCACCTTCCCCCTGCAGCCTATTCACAGGCACAATAGGTTTTGGGATCTGTGCTTGCCCAGAGAAGGAACATCTCACGGTGCGCATCCTCGGCAGAGCCTGTTCCCAAAAAGGCAAACGTCCAGCTCCTTGTCCCACACGGAAGGTGGCAGCCCTGAAAGCTGTTGCTGGTCTTCACCTTCCCCCTGCAGCCTATTCACAGGCACAACAGGTTTTGGGATCTGTGCTTGCCCAGAGAAGGAACATCTCACGGTGTGCATCCTCGGCAGAGCCTGTTCCCGAAAAGGCAAACGTCCGGCTCCTTGTCCCACACGGAAGGTGGCAGCCCGGAAAGCTCTTGCTGGTCTTCACCTTCCCCCTGCAGCCTATTCACAGGCACAACAGGTTTGGGGATCTGTGCTTGCGCAGAGAAGGAACATCTCACGGTGCGCATCCTCGGCAGAGCCTGTTCCCGAAAAGGCAAACGTCCGGCTCCTTGTCCCACACGGAAGGTGGCAGCCCTGAAAGCTGTTGCTGGTCTTCACCTTCCCCCTGCAGCCTATTCACAGGCACAACAGGTTTGGGGATCTGTGCTTGCCCAGAGAAGGAACATCTCACGGTGCGCGCATCCTCGGCAGAGCCTGTTCCCGAAATGCAAACGTCCGGCTCCTTGTCCCACACGGAAGGTGGCAGCCCGGAAAGCTGTTGCTGGTCTTCACCTTCCCCCTGCAGCCTATTCACAGGCACAACAGGTTTGGGGATCTGTGCTTGCCCAAAGACGCAATCTCTCACGGTGCGCATCCTCGGCAGAGCCTGTTCCCGAAAAGGCAAACGTCCGGCTCCTTGTCCCACACGGAAGGTGGCAGCCCGGAAAGCTCTTGCTGGTCTTCACCTTCCCCCTGCAGCCTATTCACAGGCACAACAGGTTTGGGGATCTGTGCTTGCGCAGAGAAGGAACATCTCACGGTGCGCATCCTCGGCAGAGCCTGTTCCCGAAAAGGCAAACGTCCGGCTCCTTGTCCCACACGGATGGTGGCAGCCCTGAAAGCTGTTGCTGGTCTTCACCTTCCCCCTGCAGCCTATTCACAGGCACAACAGGTTTTGGGATCTCTGCTTTCTCAAAGACGCAATCTCTCACGGTGCGCATCCTCGGCAGAGCCTGTTCCCGAAAAGGCAAACGTCCGGCTCCTTGTCCCACACGGAAGGTGGCAGCCCTGAAAGCTGTTGCTGGTCTTCACCTTCCCCCTGCAGCCTATTCACAGGCACAACAGGTTTGGGGATCTGTGCTTGCGCAGAGAAGGAACATCTCACGGTGCGCATCCTCGGCAGAGCCTGTTCCCGAAAAGGCAAACGTCCGGCTCCTTGTCCCACACGGAAGGTGGCAGCCCGGAAAGCTCTTGCTGGTCTTCACCTTCCCCCTGCAGCCTATTCACAGGCACAACAGGTTTGGGGATCTGTGCTTGCCCAGAGAAGGAACATCTCACGGTGCGCATCTTCGGCAGAGCCTGTTCCCAAAAAGGCAAACGTCCGGCTCCTTGTCCCACACGGAAGGTGGCAGCCCGGAAAGCTGTTGCTGGTCTTCACCTTCCCCCTGCAGCCTATTCACAGGCACAACAGGTTTGGGGATCTGTGCTTGCCCAGAGAAGGAACATCTCACGGTGCGCATCCTCGGCAGAGCCTGTTCCCGAAATGCAAACGGCCGGCTCCTTGTCCCACACGGAAGGTGGCAGCCCGGAAAGCTGTTGCTGGTCTTCACCTTCCCCCTGCAGCCTATTCACAGGCACAACAGGTTTGGGGATCTGTGCTTGCCCAAAGACGCAATCTCTCACGGTGCGCATCCTCGGCAGAGCCTGTTCCCGAAAAGGCAAACGTCCGGCTCCTTGTCCCACACCGAAGGTGGCAGCCCGGAAAGCTGTTGCTGGTCTTCACCTTCCCCCTGCAGCCTATTCACAGGCACAACAGGTTTGGGGATCTGTGCTTGCCCAGAGAAGGAACATCTCACGGTGCGCATCTTCGGCAGAGCCTGTTCCCGAAAAGGCAAACGTCCGGCTCCTTGTCCCACACGGAAGGTGGCAGCCCGGAAAGCTGTTGCTGGTCTTCACCTTCCCCCTGCAGCCTATTCACAGGCACAACAGGTTTGGGGATCTGTGCTTGCCCAAAGACGCAATCTCTCACGGAGCGCATCCTCGGCAGAGCCTGTTCCCGAAAAGGCAAACGTCCGGCTCCTTGTCCCACACTGAAGGTGGCAGCCCGGAAAGCTGTTGCTGGTCTTCACCTTCCCCCTGCAGCCTATTCACAGGCACAACAGGTTTTGGGATCTGTGCTTGCCCAGAGAAGGAACATCTCACGGTGCGCATCCTCGGCAGAGCCTGTTCCCGAAATGCAAACGTCCGGCTCCTTGTCCCACACGGAAGGTGGCAGCCCTGAAAGCTGTTGCTGGTCTTCACCTTCCCCCTGCAGCCTATTCACAGGCACAACAGGTTTTGGGATCTCTGCTTTCCCAAAGACGCAATCTCTCACGGTGCGCATCCTCGGCAGAGCCTGTTCCCAAAAAGGCAAACGTCCGGCTCCTTGTCCCACACGGAAGGTGGCAGCCCTGAAAGCTCTTGCTGGTCTTCACCTTCCCCCTGCAGCCTATTCACAGGCACAACAGGTTTGGGGATCTGTGCTTGCGCAGAGAAGGAACATCTCACGGTGCGCATCCTCGGCAGAGCCTGTTCCCGAAAAGGCAAACGTCCGGCTCCTTGTCCCACACGGAAGGTGGCAGCCCGGAAAGCTCTTGCTGGTCTTCACCTTCCCCCTGCAGCCTATTCAGAGGCACAATAGGTTTTGGGATCTGTGCTTGCCCAGAGAAGGAACATCTCACGGTGCGCATCCTCGGCAGAGCCTGTTCCCGAAAAGGCAAACGTCCGGCTCCTTGTCCCACACGGAAGGTGGCAGCCCTGAAAGCTGTTGCTGGTCTTCACCTTCCCCCTGCAGCCTATTCACAGGCACAACAGGTTTGGGGATCTGTGCTTGCCCAAAGACGCAATCTCTCACGGTGCGCATCCTCGGCAGAGCCTGTTCCCAAAAAGGCAAACGTCCGGCTCCTTGTCCCACACGGAAGGTGGCAGCCCGGAAAGCTGTTGCTGGTCTTCACCTTCCCCCTGCAGCCTATTCACAGGCACAACAGGTTTTGGGATCTCTGCTTTCTCAAAAACGCAATCTCTCACGGTGCGCATCCTCGGCAGAGCCTGTTCCCGAAAAGGCAAACGTCCGGCTCCTTGTCCCACACGGAAGGTGGCAGCCTGGAAAGCTGTTGCTGGTCTTCACCTTCCCCCTGCAGCCTATTCACAGGCACAACAGGTTTGGGGATCTGTGCTTGCGCAGAGAAGGAACATCTCACGGTGCGCATCCTCGGCAGAGCCTGTTCCCGAAAAGGCAAACGTCCGGCTCCTTGTCCCACACGGAAGGTGGCAGCCCGGAAAGCTCTTGCTGGTCTTCACCTTCCCCCTGCAGCCTATTCACAGGCACAATAGGTTTTGGGATCTGTGCTTGCCCAGAGAAGGAACATCTCACGGTGCGCATCCTCGGCAGAGCCTGTTCCCAAAAAGGCAAACGTCCAGCTCCTTGTCCCACACGGAAGGTGGCAGCCCTGAAAGCTGTTGCTGGTCTTCACCTTCCCCCTGCAGCCTATTCACAGGCACAACAGGTTTTGGGATCTCTGCTTGCCCAGAGAAGGAACATCTCACGGTGTGCATCCTCGGCAGAGCCTGTTCCCGAAAAGGCAAACGTCCGGCTCCTTGTCCCACACGGAAGGTGGCAGCCCGGAAAGCTGTTGCTGGTCTTCACCTTCCCCCTGCAGCCTATTCACAGGCACAACAGGTTTGGGGATCTGTGCTTGCGCAGAGAAGGAACATCTCACGGTGCGCATCCTCGGCAGAGCCTGTTCCCGAAAAGGCAAACGTCCGGCTCCTTGTCCCACACGGAAGGTGGCAGCCCGGAAAGCTCTTGCTGGTCTTCACCTTCCCCCTGCAGCCTATTCACAGGCACAATAGGTTTTGGGATCTGTGCTTGCCCAGAGAAGGAACATCTCACGGTGCGCATCTTCGGCAGAGCCTGTTCCCGAAAAGGCAAACGTCCGGCTCCTTGTCCCAC
This sequence comes from Haliaeetus albicilla, assembly GCF_947461875.1. NCBI lineage: Eukaryota > Metazoa > Chordata > Aves > Accipitriformes > Accipitridae > Haliaeetus > Haliaeetus albicilla. The sequence goes on from NW_027212546.1 coordinate 257,593, forward strand.
ACGGAAGGTGGCAGCCCGGAAAGCTGTTGCTGGTCTTCACCTTCCCCCTGCAGCCTATTCACAGGCACAACAGGTTTTGGGATCTGTGCTTGCCCAGAGAAGGAACATCTCACGGTGCGCATCCTCGGCAGAGCCTGTTCCCGAAAAGGCAAACGTCCGGCTCCTTGTCCCACACCGAAGGTGGCAGCCCGGAAAGCTGTTGCTGGTCTTCACCTTCCCCCTGCAGCCTATTCACAGGCACAACAGGTTTGGGGATCTGTGCTTGCCCAGAGAAGGAACATCTCACGGTGCGCATCTTCGGCAGAGCCTGTTCCCGAAAAGGCAAACGTCCGGCTCCTTGTCCCACACGGAAGGTGGCAGCCCGGAAAGCTGTTGCTGGTCTTCACCTTCCCCCTGCAGCCTATTCACAGGCACAACAGGTTTGGGGATCTGTGCTTGCCCAAAGACGCAATCTCTCACGGTGCGCATCCTCGGCAGAGCCTGTTCCCGAAAAGGCAAACGTCCGGCTCCTTGTCCCACACGGAAGGTGGCAGCCCGGAAAGCTGTTGCTGGTCTTCACCTTCCCCCTGCAGCCTATTCACAGGCACAACAGGTTTGGGGATCTGTGCTTGCCCAGAGAAGGAACATCTCACGGTGCGCATCTTCGGCAGAGCCTGTTCCCGAAAAGGCAAACGTCCGGCTCCTTGTCCCACACGGAAGGTGGCAGCCCGGAAAGCTGTTGCTGGTCTTCACCTTCCCCCTGCAGCCTATTCACAGGCACAACAGGTTTGGGGATCTGTGCTTGCCCAAAGACGCAATCTCTCACGGTGCGCATCCTCGGCAGAGCCTGTTCCCGAAAAGGCAAACGTCCGGCTCCTTGTCCCACACGGAAGGTGGCAGCCCGGAAAGCTGTTGCTGGTCTTCACCTTCCCCCTGCAGCCTATTCACAGGCACAACAGGTTTTGGGATCTGTGCTTGCCCAGAGAAGGAACATCTCACGGTGCGCATCCTCGGCAGAGCCTGTTCCCGAAATGCAAACGTCCGGCTCCTTGTCCCACACGGAAGGTGGCAGCCCTGAAAGCTGTTGCTGGTCTTCACCTTCCCCCTGCAGCCTATTCACAGGCACAACAGGTTTTGGGATCTCTGCTTTCCCAAAGACGCAATCTCTCACGGTGCGCATCCTCGGCAGAGCCTGTTCCCGAAAAGGCAAACGTCCGGCTCCTTGTCCCACACGGAAGGTGGCAGCCCTGAAAGCTCTTGCTGGTCTTCACCTTCCCCCTGCAGCCTATTCACAGGCACAACAGGTTTGGGGATCTGTGCTTGCCCAGAGAAGGAACATCTCACGGTGCGCATCCTCGGCAGAGCCTGTTCCCGAAAAGGCAAACGTCCGGCTCCTTGTCCCACACGGAAGGTGGCAGCCCGGAAAGCTCTTGCTGGTCTTCACCTTCCCCCTGCAGCCTATTCAGAGGCACAATAGGTTTTGGGATCTGTGCTTGCCCAGAGAAGGAACATCTCACGGTGCGCATCCTCGGCAGAGCCTGTTCCCGAAAAGGCAAACGTCCGGCTCCTTGTCCCACACGGAAGGTGGCAGCCCTGAAAGCTGTTGCTGGTCTTCACCTTCCCCCTGCAGCCTATTCACAGGCACAACAGGTTTGGGGATCTGTGCTTGCCCAAAGACGCAATCTCTCACGGTGCGCATCCTCGGCAGAGCCTGTTCCCGAAAAGGCAAACGTCCGGCTCCTTGTCCCACACGGAAGGTGGCAGCCCGGAAAGCTGTTGCTGGTCTTCACCTTCCCCCTGCAGCCTATTCACAGGCACAACAGGTTTGGGGATCTGTGCTTGCGCAGAGAAGGAACATCTCACGGTGCGCATCCTCGGCAGAGCCTGTTCCCGAAAAGGCAAACGTCCGGCTCCTTGTCCCACACGGAAGGTGGCAGCCCTGAAAGCTGTTGCTGGTCTTCACCTTCCCCCTGCAGCCTATTCACAGGCACAACAGGTTTTGGGATCTCTGATTTCTCAAAAACGCAATCTCTCACGGTGCGCATCCTCGGCAGAGCCTGTTCCCGAAAAGGCAAACGTCCGGCTCCTTGTCCCACACGGAAGGTGGCAGCCTGGAAAGCTGTTGCTGGTCTTCACCTTCCCCCTGCAGCCTATTCACAGGCACAACAGGTTTGGGGATCTGTGCTTGCGCAGAGAAGGAACATCTCACGGTGCGCATCCTCGGCAGAGCCTGTTCCCGAAAAGGCAAACGTCCGGCTCCTTGTCCCACACGGAAGGTGGCAGCCCGGAAAGCTCTTGCTGGTCTTCACCTTCCCCCTGCAGCCTATTCACAGGCACAATAGGTTTTGGGATCTGTGCTTGCCCAGAGAAGGAACATCTCACGGTGCGCATCCTCGGCAGAGCCTGTTCCCAAAAAGGCAAACGTCCAGCTCCTTGTCCCACACGGAAGGTGGCAGCCCTGAAAGCTGTTGCTGGTCTTCACCTTCCCCCTGCAGCCTATTCACAGGCACAACAGGTTTTGGGATCTCTGCTTGCCCAGAGAAGGAACATCTCACGGTGTGCATCCTCGGCAGAGCCTGTTCCCGAAAAGGCAAACGTCCGGCTCCTTGTCCCACACGGAAGGTGGCAGCCCGGAAAGCTGTTGCTGGTCTTCACCTTCCCCCTGCAGCCTATTCACAGGCACAACAGGTTTGGGGATCTGTGCTTGCGCAGAGAAGGAACATCTCACGGTGCGCATCCTCGGCAGAGCCTGTTCCCGAAAAGGCAAACGTCCGGCTCCTTGTCCCACACGGAAGGTGGCAGCCCGGAAAGCTCTTGCTGGTCTTCACCTTCCCCCTGCAGCCTATTCACAGGCACAATAGGTTTTGGGATCTGTGCTTGCCCAGAGAAGGAACATCTCACGGTGCGCATCTTCGGCAGAGCCTGTTCCCGAAAAGGCAAACGTCCGGCTCCTTGTCCCACACGGAAGGTGGCAGCCCGGAAAGCTGTTGCTGGTCTTCACCTTCCCCCTGCAGCCTATTCACAGGCACAACAGGTTTTGGGATCTGTGCTTGCCCAGAGAAGGAACATCTCACGGTGCGCATCCTCGGCAGAGCCTGTTCCCGAAAAGGCAAACGTCCGGCTCCTTGTCCCACACCGAAGGTGGCAGCCCGGAAAGCTGTTGCTGGTCTTCACCTTCCCCCTGCAGCCTATTCACAGGCACAACAGGTTTGGGGATCTGTGCTTGCCCAGAGAAGGAACATCTCACGGTGCGCATCTTCGGCAGAGCCTGTTCCCGAAAAGGCAAACGTCCGGCTCCTTGTCCCACACGGAAGGTGGCAGCCCGGAAAGCTGTTGCTGGTCTTCACCTTCCCCCTGCAGCCTATTCACAGGCACAACAGGTTTGGGGATCTGTGCTTGCCCAAAGACGCAATCTCTCACGGTGCGCATCCTCGGCAGAGCCTGTTCCCGAAAAGGCAAACGTCCGGCTCCTTGTCCCACACGGAAGGTGGCAGCCCGGAAAGCTGTTGCTGGTCTTCACCTTCCCCCTGCAGCCTATTCACAGGCACAACAGGTTTGGGGATCTGTGCTTGCCCAGAGAAGGAACATCTCACGGTGCGCATCTTCGGCAGAGCCTGTTCCCGAAAAGGCAAACGTCCGGCTCCTTGTCCCACACGGAAGGTGGCAGCCCGGAAAGCTGTTGCTGGTCTTCACCTTCCCCCTGCAGCCTATTCACAGGCACAACAGGTTTGGGGATCTGTGCTTGCCCAAAGACGCAATCTCTCACGGTGCGCATCCTCGGCAGAGCCTGTTCCCGAAAAGGCAAACGTCCGGCTCCTTGTCCCACACGGAAGGTGGCAGCCCGGAAAGCTGTTGCTGGTCTTCACCTTCCCCCTGCAGCCTATTCACAGGCACAACAGGTTTGGGGATCTGTGCTTGCCCAGAGAAGGAACATCTCACGGTGCGCATCCTCGGCAGAGCCTGTTCCCGAAATGCAAACGTCCGGCTCCTTGTCCCACACGGAAGGTGGCAGCCCTGAAAGCTGTTGCTGGTCTTCACCTTCCCCCTGCAGCCTATTCACAGGCACAACAGGTTTTGGGATCTCTGCTTTCCCAAAGACGCAATCTCTCACGGTGCGCATCCTCGGCAGAGCCTGTTCCCGAAAAGGCAAACGTCCGGCTCCTTGTCCCACACGGAAGGTGGCAGCCCTGAAAGCTCTTGCTGGTCTTCACCTTCCCCCTGCAGCCTATTCACAGGCACAACAGGTTTGGGGATCTGTGCTTGCCCAGAGAAGGAACATCTCACGGTGCGCATCCTCGGCAGAGCCTGTTCCCGAAAAGGCAAACGTCCGGCTCCTTGTCCCACACGGAAGGTGGCAGCCCGGAAAGCTCTTGCTGGTCTTCACCTTCCCCCTGCAGCCTATTCAGAGGCACAATAGGTTTTGGGATCTGTGCTTGCCCAGAGAAGGAACATCTCACGGTGCGCATCCTCGGCAGAGCCTGTTCCCGAAAAGGCAAACGTCCGGCTCCTTGTCCCACACGGAAGGTGGCAGCCCTGAAAGCTGTTGCTGGTCTTCACCTTCCCCCTGCAGCCTATTCACAGGCACAACAGGTTTGGGGATCTGTGCTTGCCCAAAGACGCAATCTCTCACGGTGCGCATCCTCGGCAGAGCCTGTTCCCGAAAAGGCAAACGTCCGGCTCCTTGTCCCACACGGAAGGTGGCAGCCCGGAAAGCTGTTGCTGGTCTTCACCTTCCCCCTGCAGCCTATTCACAGGCACAACAGGTTTGGGGATCTGTGCTTGCGCAGAGAAGGAACATCTCACGGTGCGCATCCTCGGCAGAGCCTGTTCCCGAAAAGGCAAACGTCCGGCTCCTTGTCCCACACGGAAGGTGGCAGCCCTGAAAGCTGTTGCTGGTCTTCACCTTCCCCCTGCAGCCTATTCACAGGCACAACAGGTTTTGGGATCTCTGCTTTCTCAAAGACGCAATCTCTCACGGTGCGCATCCTCGGCAGAGCCTGTTCCCAAAAAGGCAAACGTCCGGCTCCTTGTCCCACACGGAAGGTGGCAGCCTGGAAAGCTGTTGCTGGTCTTCACCTTCCCCCTGCAGCCTATTCACAGGCACAACAGGTTTGGGGATCTGTGCTTGCGCAGAGAAGGAACATCTCACGGTGCGCATCCTCGGCAGAGCCTGTTCCCGAAAAGGCAAACGTCCGGCTCCTTGTCCCACACGGAAGGTGGCAGCCCGGAAAGCTGTTGCTGGTCTTCACCTTCCCCCTGCAGCCTATTCACAGGCACAATAGGTTTTGGGATCTGTGCTTGCCCAGAGAAGGAACATCTCACGGTGCGCATCCTCGGCAGAGCCTGTTCCCAAAAAGGCAAACGTCCAGCTCCTTGTCCCACACGGAAGGTGGCAGCCCTGAAAGCTGTTGCTGGTCTTCACCTTCCCCCTGCAGCCTATTCACAGGCACAACAGGTTTTGGGATCTGTGCTTGCCTAGAGAAGGAACATCTCACGGTGCGCATCCTCGGCAGAGCCTGTTCCCGAAAAGGCAAACGTCCGGCTCCTTGTCCCACACGGAAGGTGGCAGCCCGGAAAGCTGTTGCTGGTCTTCACCTTCCCCCTGCAGCCTATTCACAGGCACAACAGGTTTGGGGATCTGTGCTTGCGCAGAGAAGGAACATCTCACGGTGCGCATCCTCGGCAGAGCCTGTTCCCAAAAAGGCAAACGTCCGGCTCCTTGTCCCACACGGAAGGTGGCAGCCCGGAAAGCTGTTGCTGGTCTTCACCTTCCCCCTGCAGCCTATTCACAGGCACAACAGGTTTGGGGATCTGTGCTTGCCCAGAGAAGGAACATCTCACGGTGCGCGCATCCTCGGCAGAGCCTGTTCCCGAAATGCAAACGTCCGGCTCCTTGTCCCACACGGAAGGTGGCAGCCCGGAAAGCTGTTGCTGGTCTTCACCTTCCCCCTGCAGCCTATTCACAGGCACAACAGGTTTGGGGATCTGTGCTTGCCCAAAGACGCAATCTCTCACGGTGCGCATCCTCGGCAGAGCCTGTTCCCAAAAAGGCAAACGTCCGGCTCCTTGTCCCACACGGAAGGTGGCAGCCCGGAAAGCTCTTGCTGGTCTTCACCTTCCCCCTGCAGCCTATTCACAGGCACAACAGGTTTGGGGATCTGTGCTTGCGCAGAGAAGGAACATCTCACGGTGCGCATCCTCGGCAGAGCCTGTTCCCGAAAAGGCAAACGTCCGGCTCCTTGTCCCACACGGATGGTGGCAGCCCTGAAAGCTGTTGCTGGTCTTCACCTTCCCCCTGCAGCCTATTCACAGGCACAACAGGTTTTGGGATCTCTGCTTTCTCAAAGACGCAATCTCTCACGGTGCGCATCCTCGGCAGAGCCTGTTCCCGAAAAGGCAAACGTCCGGCTCCTTGTCCCACACGGAAGGTGGCAGCCCTGAAAGCTGTTGCTGGTCTTCACCTTCCCCCTGCAGCCTATTCACAGGCACAACAGGTTTGGGGATCTGTGCTTGCGCAGAGAAGGAACATCTCACGGTGCGCATCCTCGGCAGAGCCTGTTCCCGAAAAGGCAAACGTCCGGCTCCTTGTCCCACACGGAAGGTGGCAGCCCGGAAAGCTCTTGCTGGTCTTCACCTTCCCCCTGCAGCCTATTCACAGGCACAACAGGTTTGGGGATCTGTGCTTGCCCAGAGAAGGAACATCTCACAGTGCGCATCTTCGGCAGAGCCTGTTCCCGAAAAGGCAAACGTCCGGCTCCTTGTCCCACACGGAAGGTGGCAGCCCGGAAAGCTGTTGCTGGTCTTCACCTTCCCCCTGCAGCCTATTCACAGGCACAACAGGTTTGGGGATCTGTGCTTGCCCAGAGAAGGAACATCTCACGGTGCGCATCCTCGGCAGAGCCTGTTCCCGAAATGCAAACGGCCGGCTCCTTGTCCCACACGGAAGGTGGCAGCCCGGAAAGCTGTTGCTGGTCTTCACCTTCCCCCTGCAGCCTATTCACAGGCACAACAGGTTTGGGGATCTGTGCTTGCCCAGAGAAGGAACATCTCACGGTGCGCATCCTCGGCAGAGCCTGTTCCCGAAAATGCAAACGTCCGGCTCCTTGTCCCACACCGAAGGTGGCAGCCCGGAAAGCTGTTGCTGGTCTTCACCTTCCCCCTGCAGCCTATTCACAGGCACAACAGGTTTGGGGATCTGTGCTTGCCCAGAGAAGGAACATCTCACGGTGCGCATCCTCGGCAGAGCCTGTTCCCGAAAAGGCAAACGTCCGGCTCCTTGTCCCACACGGAAGGTGGCAGCCCGGAAAGCTGTTGCTGGTCTTCACCTTCCCCCTGCAGCCTATTCACAGGCACAACAGGTTTGGGGATCTGTGCTTGCCCAAAGACGCAATCTCTCACGGTGCGCATCCTCGGCAGAGCCTGTTCCCGAAAAGGCAAACGTCCGGCTCCTTGTCCCACACTGAAGGTGGCAGCCCGGAAAGCTGTTGCTGGTCTTCACCTTCCCCCTGCAGCCTATTCACAGGCACAACAGGTTTTGGGATCTGTGCTTGCCCAGAGAAGGAACATCTCACGGTGCGCATCCTCGGCAGAGCCTGTTCCCGAAATGCAAACGTCCGGCTCCTTGTCCCACACGGAAGGTGGCAGCCCTGAAAGCTGTTGCTGGTCTTCACCTTCCCCCTGCAGCCTATTCACAGGCACAACAGGTTTTGGGATCTCTGCTTTCCCAAAGACGCAATCTCTCACGGTGCGCATCCTCGGCAGAGCCTGTTCCCGAAAAGGCAAACGTCCGGCTCCTTGTCCCACACGGAAGGTGGCAGCCCTGAAAGCTCTTGCTGGTCTTCACCTTCCCCCTGCAGCCTATTCACAGGCACAACAGGTTTGGGGATCTGTGCTTGCGCAGAGAAGGAACATCTCACGGTGCGCATCCTCGGCAGAGCCTGTTCCCGAAATGCAAACGTCCGGCTCCTTGTCCCACACGGAAGGTGGCAGCCCGGAAAGCTGTTGCTGGTCTTCACCTTCCCCCTGCAGCCTATTCACAGGCACAACAGGTTTTGGGATCTCTGCTTTCCCAAAGACGCAATCTCTCACGGTGCGCATCCTCGGCAGAGCCTGTTCCCAAAAAGGCAAACGTCCGGCTCCTTGTCCCACACGGAAGGTGGCAGCCCGGAAAGCTCTTGCTGGTCTTCACCTTCCCCCTGCAGCCTATTCAGAGGCACAATAGGTTTTGGGATCTGTGCTTGCGCAGAGAAGGAACATCTCACGGTGCGCATCCTCGGCAGAGCCTGTTCCCGAAAAGGCAAACGTCCGGCTCCTTGTCCCACACGGAAGGTGGCAGCCCGGAAAGCTGTTGCTGGTCTTCACCTTCCCCCTGCAGCCTATTCACAGGCACAACAGGTTTGGGGATCTGTGCTTGCCCAAAGACGCAATCTCTCACGGTGCGCATCCTCGGCAGAGCCTGTTCCCAAAAAGGCAAACGTCCGGCTCCTTGTCCCACACGGAAGGTGGCAGCCCGGAAAGCTGTTGCTGGTCTTCACCTTCCCCCTGCAGCCTATTCACAGGCACAACAGGTTTTGGGATCTCTGCTTTCTCAAACACGCAATCTCTCACGGTGCGCATCCTCGGCAGAGCCTGTTCCCGAAAAGGCAAACGTCCGGCTCCTTGTCCCACACGGAAGGTGGCAGCCTGGAAAGCTGTTGCTGGTCTTCACCTTCCCCCTGCAGCCTATTCACAGGCACAACAGGTTTGGGGATCTGTGCTTGCGCAGAGAAGGAACATCTCACGGTGCGCATCCTCGGCAGAGCCTGTTCCCGAAAAGGCAAACGTCCGGCTCCTTGTCCCACACGGAAGGTGGCAGCCCGGAAAGCTGTTGCTGGTCTTCACCTTCCCCCTGCAGCCTATTCACAGGCACAATAGGTTTTGGGATCTGTGCTTGCCCAGAGAAGGAACATCTCACGGTGCGCATCCTCGGCAGAGCCTGTTCCCAAAAAGGCAAACGTCCAGCTCCTTGTCCCACACGGAAGGTGGCAGCCCTGAAAGCTGTTGCTGGTCTTCACCTTCCCCCTGCAGCCTATTCACAGGCACAACAGGTTTTGGGATCTCTGCTTGCCCAGAGAAGGAACATCTCACGGTGTGCATCCTCGGCAGAGCCTGTTCCCGAAAAGGCAAACGTCCGGCTCCTTGTCCCACACGGAAGGTGGCAGCCCGGAAAGCTGTTGCTGGTCTTCACCTTCCCCCTGCAGCCTATTCACAGGCACAACAGGTTTGGGGATCTGTGCTTGCGCAGAGAAGGAACATCTCACGGTGCGCATCCTCGGCAGAGCCTGTTCCCGAAAAGGCAAACGTCCGGCTCCTTGTCCCACACGGAAGGTGGCAGCCCGGAAAGCTCTTGCTGGTCTTCACCTTCCCCCTGCAGCCTATTCACAGGCACAATAGGTTTTGGGATCTGTGCTTGCCCAGAGAAGGAACATCTCACGGTGCGCATCCTCGGCAGAGCCTGTTCCCGAAAAGGCAAACGTCCGGCTCCTTGTCCCACACGGAAGGTGGCAGCCCGGAAAGCTCTTGCTGGTCTTCACCTTCCCCCTGCAGCCTATTCACAGGCACAACAGGTTTGGGGATCTGTGCTTGCCCAAAGACGCAATCTCTCACGGTGCGCATCCTCGGCAGAGCCTGTTCCCAAAAAGGCAAACGTCCGGCTCCTTGTCCCACACGGAAGGTGGCAGCCCGGAAAGCTGTTGCTGGTCTTCACCTTCCCCCTGCAGCCTATTCACAGGCACAACAGGTTTGGGGATCTGTGCTTGCCCAAAGACGCAATCTCTCACGGTGCGCATCCTCGGCAGAGCCTGTTCCCGAAAAGGCAAACGTCCGGCTCCTTGTCCCACACGGAAGGTGGCAGCCCGGAAAGCTGTTGCTGGTCTTCACCTTCCCCCTGCAGCCTATTCACAGGCACAACAGGTTTTGGGATCTGTGCTTGCCCAGAGAAGGAACATCTCACGGTGCGCATCCTCGGCAGAGCCTGTTCCCGAAAAGGCAAAAGTCCGGCTCCTTGTCCCACACGGATGGTGGCAGCCCTGAAAGCTGTTGCTGGTCTTCACCTTCCCCCTGCAGCCTATTCACAGGCACAACAGGTTTTGGGATCTCTGCTTTCTCAAAGACGCAATCTCTCACGGTGCGCATCCTCGGCAGAGCCTGTTCCCGAAAAGGCAAACGTCCGGCTCCTTGTCCCACACGGAAGGTGGCAGCCTGGAAAGCTGTTGCTGGTCTTCACCTTCCCCCTGCAGCCTATTCACAGGCACAACAGGTTTGGGGATCTGTGCTTGCCCAGAGAAGGAACATCTCACGGTGCGCATCCTCGGCAGAGCCTGTTCCCGAAAAGGCAAACGTCCGGCTCCTTGTCCCACACGGAAGGTGGCAGCCCGGAAAGCTGTTGCTGGTCTTCACCTTCCCCCTGCAGCCTATTCACAGGCACAATAGGTTTTGGGATCTGTGCTTGCCCAGAGAAGGAACATCTCACGGTGCGCATCCTCGGCAGAGCCTGTTCCCAAAAAGGCAAACGTCCAACTCCTTGTCCCACACGGAAGGTGGCAGCCCTGAAAGCTGTTGCTGGTCTTCACCTTCCCCCTGCAGCCTATTCACAGGCACAACAGGTTTTGGGATCTCTGCTTGCCCAGAGAAGGAACATCTCACGGTGTGCATCCTCGGCAGAGCCTGTTCCCAAAAAGGCAAACGTCCGGCTCCTTGTCCCACACGGAAGGTGGCAGCCCGGAAAGCTGTTGCTGGTCTTCACCTTCCCCCTGCAGCCTATTCACAGGCACAACAGGTTTGGGGATCTGTGCTTGCCCAGAGAAGGAACATCTCACGGTGCGCAGCCTCGGCAGAGCCTGTTCCCGAAAAGGCAAACGTCCGGCTCCTTGTCCCACACGGAAGGTGGCAGCCCGGAAAGCTGTTGCTGGTCTTCACCTTCCCCCTGCAGCCTATTCACAGGCACAACAGGTTTGGGGATCTGTGCTTGCCCAAAGACGCAATCTCTCACGGTGCGCATCCTCGGCAGAGCCTGTTCCCGAAAAGGCAAACGTCCGGCTCCTTGTCCCACACGGAAGGTGGCAGCCCTGAAAGCTGTTGCTGGTCTTCACCTTCCCCCTGCAGCCTATTCACAGGCACAACAGGTTTGGGGATCTGTGCTTGCCCAAAGACGCAATCTCTCACGGTGCGCATCCTCGGCAGAGCCTGTTCCCGAAAAGGCAAACGTCCGGCTCCTTGTCCCACACGGAAGGTGGCAGCCCTGAAAGCTGTTGCTGGTCTTCACCTTCCCCCTGCAGCCTATTCACAGGCACAACAGGTTTGGGGATCTGTGCTTGCCCAAAGACGCAATCTCTCACGGTGCGCATCCTCGGCAGAGCCTGTTCCCGAAAAGGCAAACGTCCGGCTCCTTGTCCCACACGGAAGGTGGCAGCCCTGAAAGCTCTTGCTGGTCTTCACCTTCCCCCTGCAGCCTATTCACAGGCACAACAGGTTTGGGGATCTGTGCTTGCGCAGAGAAGGAACATCTCACGGTGCGCATCCTCGGCAGAGCCTGTTCCCGAAATGCAAACGTCCGGCTCCTTGTCCCACACGGAAGGTGGCAGCCCGGAAAGCTGTTGCTGGTCTTCACCTTCCCCCTGCAGCCTATTCACAGGCACAACAGGTTTTGGGATCTCTGCTTTCCCAAAGACGCAATCTCTCACGGTGCGCATCCTCGGCAGAGCCTGTTCCCAAAAAGGCAAACGTCCGGCTCCTTGTCCCACACGGAAGGTGGCAGCCCGGAAAGCTCTTGCTGGTCTTCACCTTCCCCCTGCAGCCTATTCAGAGGCACAATAGGTTTTGGGATCTGTGCTTGCCCAGAGAAGGAACATCTCACGGTGCGCATCCTCGGCAGAGCCTGTTCCCGAAAAGGCAAACGTCCGGCTCCTTGTCCCACACGGAAGGTGGCAGCCCTGAAAGCTGTTGCTGGTCTTCACCTTCCCCCTGCAGCCTATTCACAGGCACAACAGGTTTGGGGATCTGTGCTTGCCCAAAGACGCAATCTCTCACGGTGCGCATCCTCGGCAGAGCCTGTTCCCAAAAAGGCAAACGTCCGGCTCCTTGTCCCACACGGAAGGTGGCAGCCCGGAAAGCTGTTGCTGGTCTTCACCTTCCCCCTGCAGCCTATTCACAGGCACAACAGGTTTTGGGATCTCTGCTTTCTCAAACACGCAATCTCTCACGGTGCGCATCCTCGGCAGAGCCTGTTCCCGAAAAGGCAAACGTCCGGCTCCTTGTCCCACACGGAAGGTGGCAGCCTGGAAAGCTGTTGCTGGTCTTCACCTTCCCCCTGCAGCCTATTCACAGGCACAACAGGTTTGGGGATCTGTGCTTGCGCAGAGAAGGAACATCTCACGGTGCGCATCCTCGGCAGAGCCTGTTCCCGAAAAGGCAAACGTCCGGCTCCTTGTCCCACACGGAAGGTGGCAGCCCGGAAAGCTGTTGCTGGTCTTCACCTTCCCCCTGCAGCCTATTCACAGGCACAATAGGTTTTGGGATCTGTGCTTGCCCAGAGAAGGAACATCTCACGGTGCGCATCCTCGGCAGAGCCTGTTCCCAAAAAGGCAAAAGTCCAGCTCCTTGTCCCACACGGAAGGTGGCAGCCCTGAAAGCTGTTGCTGGTCTTCACCTTCCCCCTGCAGCCTATTCACAGGCACAAAAGGTTTTGGGATCTCTGCTTGCCCAGAGAAGGAACATCTCACGGTGTGCATCCTCGGCAGAGCCTGTTCCCGAAAAGGCAAACGTCCGGCTCCTTGTCCCACACGGAAGGTGGCAGCCCGGAAAGCTGTTGCTGGTCTTCACCTTCCCCCTGCAGCCTATTCACAGGCACAACAGGTTTTGGGATCTCTGCTTTCCCAAAGACGCAATCTCTCACGGTGCGCATCCTCGGCAGAGCCTGTTCCCAAAAAGGCAAACGTCCGGCTCCTTGTCCCACACGGAAGGTGGCAGCCCGGAAAGCTCTTGCTGGTCTTCACCTTCCCCCTGCAGCCTATTCAGAGGCACAATAGGTTTTGGGATCTGTGCTTGCCCAGAGAAGGAACATCTCACGGTGCGCATCCTCGGCAGAGCCTGTTCCCGAAAAGGCAAACGTCCGGCTCCTTGTCCCACACGGAAGGTGGCAGCCCTGAAAGCTGTTGCTGGTCTTCACCTTCCCCCTGCAGCCTATTCACAGGCACAACAGGTTTGGGGATCTGTGCTTGCCCAAAGACGCAATCTCTCACGGTGCGCATCCTCGGCAGAGCCTGTTCCCAAAAAGGCAAACGTCCGGCTCCTTGTCCCACACGGAAGGTGGCAGCCCGGAAAGCTGTTGCTGGTCTTCACCTTCCCCCTGCAGCCTATTCACAGGCACAACAGGTTTTGGGATCTCTGCTTTCTCAAACACGCAATCTCTCACGGTGCGCATCCTCGGCAGAGCCTGTTCCCGAAAAGGCAAACGTCCGGCTCCTTGTCCCACACGGAAGGTGGCAGCCTGGAAAGCTGTTGCTGGTCTTCACCTTCCCCCTGCAGCCTATTCACAGGCACAACAGGTTTGGGGATCTGTGCTTGCGCAGAGAAGGAACATCTCACGGTGCGCATCCTCGGCAGAGCCTGTTCCCGAAAAGGCAAACGTCCGGCTCCTTGTCCCACACGGAAGGTGGCAGCCCGGAAAGCTGTTGCTGGTCTTCACCTTCCCCCTGCAGCCTATTCACAGGCACAATAGGTTTTGGGATCTGTGCTTGCCCAGAGAAGGAACATCTCACGGTGCGCATCCTCGGCAGAGCCTGTTCCCAAAAAGGCAAAAGTCCAGCTCCTTGTCCCACACGGAAGGTGGCAGCCCTGAAAGCTGTTGCTGGTCTTCACCTTCCCCCTGCAGCCTATTCACAGGCACAACAGGTTTTGGGATCTCTGCTTGCCCAGAGAAGGAACATCTCACGGTGTGCATCCTCGGCAGAGCCTGTTCCCGAAAAGGCAAACGTCCGGCTCCTTGTCCCACACGGAAGGTGGCAGCCCGGAAAGCTGTTGCTGGTCTTCACCTTCCCCCTGCAGCCTATTCACAGGCACAACAGGTTTGGGGATCTGTGCTTGCGCAGAGAAGGAACATCTCACGGTGCGCATCCTCGGCAGAGCCTGTTCCCGAAAAGGCAAACGTCCGGCTCCTTGTCCCACACGGAAGGTGGCAGCCCGGAAAGCTCTTGCTGGTCTTCACCTTCCCCCTGCAGCCTATTCACAGGCACAATAGGTTTTGGGATCTGTGCTTGCCCAGAGAAGGAACATCTCACGGTGCGCATCCTCGGCAGAGCCTGTTCCCGAAAAGGCAAACGTCCGGCTCCTTGTCCCACACGGAAGGTGGCAGCCCTGAAAGCTGTTGCTGGTCTTCACCTTCCCCCTGCAGCCTATTCACAGGCACAACAGGTTTGGGGATCTGTGCTTGCCCAAAGACGCAATCTCTCACGGTGCGCATCCTCGGCAGAGCCTGTTCCCAAAAAGGCAAACGTCCGGCTCCTTGTCCCACACGGAAGGTGGCAGCCCGGAAAGCTGTTGCTGGTCTTCACCTTCCCCCTGCAGCCTATTCACAGGCACAACAGGTTTGGGGATCTGTGCTTGCCCAAAGACGCAATCTCTCACGGTGCGCATCCTCGGCAGAGCCTGTTCCCGAAAAGGCAAACGTCCGGCTCCTTGTCCCACACGGAAGGTGGCAGCCCGGAAAGCTGTTGCTGGTCTTCACCTTCCCCCTGCAGCCTATTCACAGGCACAACAGGTTTTGGGATCTGTGCTTGCCCAGAGAAGGAACATCTCACGGTGCGCATCCTCGGCAGAGCCTGTTCCCGAAAAGGCAAAAGTCCGGCTCCTTGTCCCACACGGAAGGTGGCAGCCCTGAAAGCTGTTGCTGGTCTTCACCTTCCCCCTGCAGCCTATTCACAGGCACAACAGGTTTTGGGATCTCTGCTTGCCCAGAGAAGGAACATCTCACGGTGTGCATCCTCCGCAGAGCCTGTTCCCGAAAAGGCAAACGTCCGGCTCCTTGTCCCACACGGAAGGTGGCAGCCCGGAAAGCTGTTGCTGGTCTTCACCTTCCCCCTGCAGCCTATTCACAGGCACAACAGGTTTGGGGATCTGTGCTTGCCCAGAGAAGGAACATCTCACGGTGCGCGCATCCTCGGCAGAGCCTGTTCCCGAAATGCAAACGTCCGGCTCCTTGTCCCACACGGAAGGTGGCAGCCCGGAAAGCTGTTGCTGGTCTTCACCTTCCCCCTGCAGCCTATTCACAGGCACAACAGGTTTGGGGATCTGTGCTTGCCCAAAGACGCAATCTCTCACGGTGCGCATCCTCGGCAGAGCCTGTTCCCGAAAAGGCAAACGTCCGGCTCCTTGTCCCACACGGAAGGTGGCAGCCCGGAAAGCTCTTGCTGGTCTTCACCTTCCCCCTGCAGCCTATTCACAGGCACAACAGGTTTGGGGATCTGTGCTTGCCCAGAGAAGGAACATCTCACGGTGCGCATCCTCGGCAGAGCCTGTTCCCGAAAAGGCAAACGTCCGGCTCCTTGTCCCACACGGATGGTGGCAGCCCTGAAAGCTGTTGCTGGTCTTCACCTTCCCCCTGCAGCCTATTCACAGGCACAATAGGTTTTGGGATCTCTGCTTTCTCAAAGACGCAATCTCTCACGGTGCGCATCCTCGGCAGAGCCTGTTCCCAAAAAGGCAAACGTCCGGCTCCTTGTCCCACACGGAAGGTGGCAGCCTGGAAAGCTGTTGCTGGTCTTCACCTTCCCCCTGCAGCCTATTCACAGGCACAACAGGTTTGGGGATCTGTGCTTGCGCAGAGAAGGAACATCTCACGGTGCGCATCCTCGGCAGAGCCTGTTCCCGAAAAGGCAAACGTCCGGCTCCTTGTCCCACACTGAAGGTGGCAGCCCGGAAAGCTGTTGCTGGTCTTCACCTTCCCCCTGCAGCCTATTCACAGGCACAACAGGTTTGGGGATCTGTGCTTGCCCAGAGAAGGAACATCTCACGGTGCGCATCTTCGGCAGAGCCTGTTCCCGAAAAGGCAAACGTCCGGCTCCTTGTCCCACACTGAAGGTGGCAGCCCGGAAAGCTGTTGCTGGTCTTCACCTTCCCAAGCAGCCTATTCAGAGGCACAACAGGTTTTGGGATCTGTGCTTGCCCAGAGAAGGAACATCTCACGGTGCGCATCCTCGGCAGAGCCTGTTCCCGAAATGCAAACGTCCGGCTCCTTGTCCCACACGGAAGGTGGCAGCCCTGAAAGCTGTTGCTGGTCTTCACCTTCCCCCTGCAGCCTATTCACAGGCACAACAGGTTTGGGGATCTGTGCTTGCCCAAAGACGCAATCTCTCACGGTGCGCATCCTCGGCAGAGCCTGTTCCCGAAAAGGCAAACGTCCGGCTCCTTGTCCCACACCGAAGGCGGCAGCCCGGAAAGCTGTTGCTGGTCTTCACCTTCCCCCTGCAGCCTATTCACAGGCACAACAGGTTTTGGGATCTGTGCTTGCGCAGAGAAGGAACATCTCACGGTGCGCATCCTCGGCAGAGCCTGTTCCCGAAAAGGCAAACGTCCGGCTCCTTGTCCCACACGGAAGGTGGCAGCCCTGAAAGCTGTTGCTGGTCTTCACCTTCCCCCTGCAGCCTATTCACAGGCACAACAGGTTTGGGGATCTGTGCTTGCCCAGAGAAGGAACATCTCACGGTGCGCGCATCCTCGGCAGAGCCTGTTCCCGAAATGCAAACGTCCGGCTCCTTGTCCCACACGGAAGGTGGCAGCCCGGAAAGCTGTTGCTGGTCTTCACCTTCCCCCTGCAGCCTATTCACAGGCACAACAGGTTTGGGGATCTGTGCTTGCCCAAAGACGCAATCTCTCACGGTGCGCATCCTCGGCAGAGCCTGTTCCCGAAAAGGCAAACGTCCGGCTCCTTGTCCCACACGGAAGGTGGCAGCCCGGAAAGCTGTTGCTGGTCTTCACCTTCCCCCTGCAGCCTATTCACAGGCACAACAGGTTTGGGGATCTGTGCTTGCGCAGAGAAGGAACATCTCACGGTGCGCATCCTCGGCAGAGCCTGTTCCCGAAAAGGCAAACGTCCGGCTCCTTGTCCCACACGGATGGTGGCAGCCCTGAAAGCTGTTGCTGGTCTTCACCTTCCCCCTGCAGCCTATTCACAGGCACAACAGGTTTTGGGATCTCTGCTTTCTCAAAGACGCAATCTCTCACGGTGCGCATCCTCGGCAGAGCCTGTTCCCAAAAAGGCAAACGTC
This sequence comes from Haliaeetus albicilla, assembly GCF_947461875.1. Classification (NCBI taxonomy): domain Eukaryota; kingdom Metazoa; phylum Chordata; class Aves; order Accipitriformes; family Accipitridae; genus Haliaeetus; species Haliaeetus albicilla. The sequence goes on from NW_027212546.1 coordinate 274,872, forward strand.
CGGCTCCTTGTCCCACACGGAAGGTGGCAGCCCGGAAAGCTCTTGCTGGTCTTCACCTTCCCCCTGCAGCCTATTCACAGGCACAACAGGTTTGGGGATCTGTGCTTGCGCAGAGAAGGAACATCTCACGGTGCGCATCCTCGGCAGAGCCTGTTCCCGAAAAGGCAAACGTCCGGCTCCTTGTCCCACACTGAAGGTGGCAGCCCGGAAAGCTGTTGCTGGTCTTCACCTTCCCCCTGCAGCCTATTCACAGGCACAACAGGTTTGGGGATCTGTGCTTGCCCAGAGAAGGAACATCTCACGGTGCGCATCTTCGGCAGAGCCTGTTCCCGAAAAGGCAAACGTCCGGCTCCTTGTCCCACACGGAAGGTGGCAGCCCGGAAAGCTGTTGCTGGTCTTCACCTTCCCCCTGCAGCCTATTCACAGGCACAACAGGTTTGGGGATCTGTGCTTGCCCAGAGAAGGAACATCTCACGGTGCGCATCTTCGGCAGAGCCTGTTCCCGAAAAGGCAAACGTCCGGCTCCTTGTCCCACACGGAAGGTGGCAGCCCGGAAAGCTGTTGCTGGTCTTCACCTTCCCCCTGCAGCCTATTCACAGGCACAACAGGTTTGGGGATCTGTGCTTGCCCAAAGACGCAATCTCTCACGGTGCGCATCCTCGGCAGAGCCTGTTCCCGAAAAGGCAAACGTCCGGCTCCTTGTCCCACACTGAAGGTGGCAGCCCGGAAAGCTGTTGCTGGTCTTCACCTTCCCCCTGCAGCCTATTCACAGGCACAACAGGTTTGGGGATCTGTGCTTGCCCAGAGAAGGAACATCTCACGGTGCGCATCCTCGGCAGAGCCTGTTCCCGAAATGCAAACGTCCGGCTCCTTGTCCCACACGGAAGGTGGCAGCCCTGAAAGCTGTTGCTGGTCTTCACCTTCCCCCTGCAGCCTATTCACAGGCACAACAGGTTTTGGGATCTCTGCTTTCCCAAAGACGCAATCTCTCACGGTGCGCATCCTCGGCAGAGCCTGTTCCCGAAAAGGCAAACGTCCGGCTCCTTGTCCCACACGGAAGGTGGCAGCCCTGAAAGCTCTTGCTGGTCTTCACCTTCCCCCTGCAGCCTATTCACAGGCACAACAGGTTTTGGGATCTCTGCTTTCTCAAACACGCAATCTCTCACGGTGCGCATCCTCGGCAGAGCCTGTTCCCGAAAAGGCAAACGTCCGGCTCCTTGTCCCACACGGAAGGTGGCAGCCTGGAAAGCTGTTGCTGGTCTTCACCTTCCCCCTGCAGCCTATTCACAGGCACAACAGGTTTGGGGATCTGTGCTTGCGCAGAGAAGGAACATCTCACGGTGCGCATCCTCGGCAGAGCCTGTTCCCGAAAAGGCAAACGTCCGGCTCCTTGTCCCACACGGAAGGTGGCAGCCCGGAAAGCTGTTGCTGGTCTTCACCTTCCCCCTGCAGCCTATTCACAGGCACAATAGGTTTTGGGATCTGTGCTTGCCCAGAGACGCAATCTCTCACGGTGCGCATCCTCGGCAGAGCCTGTTCCCGAAAAGGCAAACGTCCGGCTCCTTGTCCCACACGGAAGGTGGCAGCCCTGAAAGCTGTTGCTGGTCTTCACCTTCCCCCTGCAGCCTATTCACAGGCACAACAGGTTTTGGGATCTCTGCTTGCCCAGAGAAGGAACATCTCACGGTGTGCATCCTCGGCAGAGCCTGTTCCCGAAAAGGCAAACGTCCGGCTCCTTGTCCCACACGGAAGGTGGCAGCCCGGAAAGCTGTTGCTGGTCTTCACCTTCCCCCTGCAGCCTATTCACAGGCACAACAGGTTTGGGGATCTGTGCTTGCGCAGAGAAGGAACATCTCACGGTGCGCATCCTCGGCAGAGCCTGTTCCCGAAAAGGCAAACGTCCGGCTCCTTGTCCCACACGGAAGGTGGCAGCCCGGAAAGCTCTTGCTGGTCTTCACCTTCCCCCTGCAGCCTATTCACAGGCACAATAGGTTTTGGGATCTGTGCTTGCCCAGAGAAGGAACATCTCACGGTGCGCATCCTCGGCAGAGCCTGTTCCCGAAAAGGCAAACGTCCGGCTCCTTGTCCCACACGGAAGGTGGCAGCCCTGAAAGCTGTTGCTGGTCTTCACCTTCCCCCTGCAGCCTATTCACAGGCACAACAGGTTTGGGGATCTGTGCTTGCCCAAAGACGCAATCTCTCACGGTGCGCATCCTCGGCAGAGCCTGTTCCCAAAAAGGCAAACGTCCGGCTCCTTGTCCCACACGGAAGGTGGCAGCCCGGAAAGCTCTTGCTGGTCTTCACCTTCCCCCTGCAGCCTATTCACAGGCACAACAGGTTTGGGGATCTGTGCTTGCCCAAAGACGCAATCTCTCACGGTGCGCATCCTCGGCAGAGCCTGTTCCCGAAAAGGCAAACGTCCGGCTCCTTGTCCCACACGGAAGGTGGCAGCCCGGAAAGCTCTTGCTGGTCTTCACCTTCCCCCTGCAGCCTATTCACAGGCACAACAGGTTTGGGGATCTGTGCTTGCCCAGAGAAGGAACATCTCACGGTGCGCATCCTCGGCAGAGCCTGTTCCCGAAAAGGCAAACGTCCGGCTCCTTGTCCCACACGGATGGTGGCAGCCCTGAAAGCTGTTGCTGGTCTTCACCTTCCCCCTGCAGCCTATTCACAGGCACAACAGGTTTTGGGATCTCTGCTTTCTCAAAGACGCAATCTCTCACGGTGCGCATCCTCGGCAGAGCCTGTTCCCGAAAAGGCAAACGTCCGGCTCCTTGTCCCACACGGAAGGTGGCAGCCTGGAAAGCTGTTGCTGGTCTTCACCTTCCCCCTGCAGCCTATTCACAGGCACAACAGGTTTGGGGATCTGTGCTTGCCCAGAGAAGGAACATCTCACGGTGCGCATCCTCGGCAGAGCCTGTTCCCGAAAAGGCAAACGTCCGGCTCCTTGTCCCACACGGAAGGTGGCAGCCCGGAAAGCTGTTGCTGGTCTTCACCTTCCCCCTGCAGCCTATTCACAGGCACAATAGGTTTTGGGATCTGTGCTTGCCCAGAGAAGGAACATCTCACGGTGCGCATCCTCGGCAGAGCCTGTTCCCAAAAAGGCAAACGTCCAACTCCTTGTCCCACACGGAAGGTGGCAGCCCGGAAAGCTGTTGCTGGTCTTCACCTTCCCCCTGCAGCCTATTCACAGGCACAACAGGTTTTGGGATCTCTGCTTGCCCAGAGAAGGAACATCTCACGGTGTGCATCCTCGGCAGAGCCTGTTCCCGAAAAGGCAAACGTCCGGCTCCTTGTCCCACACGGAAGGTGGCAGCCCGGAAAGCTGTTGCTGGTCTTCACCTTCCCCCTGCAGCCTATTCAAGGCACAACAGGTTTGGGGATCTGTGCTTGCCCAGAGAAGGAACATCTCACGGTGCGCGCATCCTCGGCAGAGCCTGTTCCCGAAATGCAAACGTCCGGCTCCTTGTCCCACACGGAAGGTGGCAGCCCGGAAAGCTGTTGCTGGTCTTCACCTTCCCCCTGCAGCCTATTCACAGGCACAACAGGTTTGGGGATCTGTGCTTGCCCAAAGACGCAATCTCTCACGGTGCGCATCCTCGGCAGAGCCTGTTCCCGAAAAGGCAAACGTCCGGCTCCTTGTCCCACACGGAAGGTGGCAGCCCGGAAAGCTCTTGCTGGTCTTCACCTTCCCCCTGCAGCCTATTCACAGGCACAACAGGTTTGGGGATCTGTGCTTGCGCAGAGAAGGAACATCTCACGGTGCGCATCCTCGGCAGAGCCTGTTCCCGAAAAGGCAAACGTCCGGCTCCTTGTCCCACACGGATGGTGGCAGCCCTGAAAGCTGTTGCTGGTCTTCACCTTCCCCCTGCAGCCTATTCACAGGCACAACAGGTTTTGGGATCTCTGCTTTCTCAAAGACGCAATCTCTCACGGTGCGCATCCTCGGCAGAGCCTGTTCCCAAAAAGGCAAACGTCCGGCTCCTTGTCCCACACGGAAGGTGGCAGCCCGGAAAGCTGTTGCTGGTCTTCACCTTCCCCCTGCAGCCTATTCACAGGCACAACAGGTTTGGGGATCTGTGCTTGCGCAGAGAAGGAACATCTCACGGTGCGCATCCTCGGCAGAGCCTGTTCCCGAAAAGGCAAACGTCCGGCTCCTTGTCCCACACTGAAGGTGGCAGCCCGGAAAGCTGTTGCTGGTCTTCACCTTCCCCCTGCAGCCTATTCACAGGCACAACAGGTTTGGGGATCTGTGCTTGCCCAGAGAAGGAACATCTCACGGTGCGCATCTTCGGCAGAGCCTGTTCCCGAAAAGGCAAACGTCCGGCTCCTTGTCCCACACTGAAGGTGGCAGCCCGGAAAGCTGTTGCTGGTCTTCACCTTCCCAAGCAGCCTATTCAGAGGCACAACAGGTTTGGGGATCTGTGCTTGCCCAGAGAAGGAACATCTCACGGTGCGCATCCTCGGCAGAGCCTGTTCCCGAAATGCAAACGTCCGGCTCCTTGTCCCACACGGAAGGTGGCAGCCCTGAAAGCTGTTGCTGGTCTTCACCTTCCCCCTGCAGCCTATTCACAGGCACAACAGGTTTGGGGATCTGTGCTTGCCCAAAGACGCAATCTCTCACGGTGCGCATCCTCGGCAGAGCCTGTTCCCGAAAAGGCAAACGTCCGGCTCCTTGTCCCACACCGAAGGCGGCAGCCCGGAAAGCTGTTGCTGGTCTTCACCTTCCCCCTGCAGCCTATTCACAGGCACAACAGGTTTTGGGATCTGTGCTTGCGCAGAGAAGGAACATCTCACGGTGCGCATCCTCGGCAGAGCCTGTTCCCGAAAAGGCAAACGTCCGGCTCCTTGTCCCACACGGAAGGTGGCAGCCCTGAAAGCTGTTGCTGGTCTTCACCTTCCCCCTGCAGCCTATTCACAGGCACAACAGGTTTGGGGATCTGTGCTTGCCCAGAGAAGGAACATCTCACGGTGCGCGCATCCTCGGCAGAGCCTGTTCCCGAAATGCAAACGTCCGGCTCCTTGTCCCACACGGAAGGTGGCAGCCCGGAAAGCTGTTGCTGGTCTTCACCTTCCCCCTGCAGCCTATTCACAGGCACAACAGGTTTGGGGATCTGTGCTTGCCCAAAGACGCAATCTCTCACGGTGCGCATCCTCGGCAGAGCCTGTTCCCGAAAAGGCAAACGTCCGGCTCCTTGTCCCACACGGAAGGTGGCAGCCCGGAAAGCTGTTGCTGGTCTTCACCTTCCCCCTGCAGCCTATTCACAGGCACAACAGGTTTGGGGATCTGTGCTTGCGCAGAGAAGGAACATCTCACGGTGCGCATCCTCGGCAGAGCCTGTTCCCGAAAAGGCAAACGTCCGGCTCCTTGTCCCACACGGATGGTGGCAGCCCTGAAAGCTGTTGCTGGTCTTCACCTTCCCCCTGCAGCCTATTCACAGGCACAACAGGTTTTGGGATCTCTGCTTTCTCAAAGACGCAATCTCTCACGGTGCGCATCCTCGGCAGAGCCTGTTCCCAAAAAGGCAAACGTCCGGCTCCTTGTCCCACACGGAAGGTGGCAGCCCGGAAAGCTGTTGCTGGTCTTCACCTTCCCCCTGCAGCCTATTCACAGGCACAACAGGTTTGGGGATCTGTGCTTGCGCAGAGAAGGAACATCTCACGGTGCGCATCCTCGGCAGAGCCTGTTCCCGAAAAGGCAAACGTCCGGCTCCTTGTCCCACACGGAAGGTGGCAGCCCTGAAAGCTGTTGCTGGTCTTCACCTTCCCCCTGCAGCCTATTCACAGGCACAACAGGTTTGGGGATCTGTGCTTGCCCAGAGAAGGAACATCTCACGGTGCGCATCTTCGGCAGAGCCTGTTCCCGAAAAGGCAAACGTCCGGCTCCTTGTCCCACACGGAAGGTGGCAGCCCGGAAAGCTGTTGCTGGTCTTCACCTTCCCCCTGCAGCCTATTCACAGGCACAACAGGTTTGGGGATCTGTGCTTGCCCAGAGAAGGAACATCTCACGGTGCGCATCTTCGGCAGAGCCTGTTCCCGAAAAGGCAAACGTCCGGCTCCTTGTCCCACACGGAAGGTGGCAGCCCGGAAAGCTGTTGCTGGTCTTCACCTTCCCCCTGCAGCCTATTCACAGGCACAACAGGTTTGGGGATCTGTGCTTGCCCAAAGACGCAATCTCTCACGGTGCGCATCCTCGGCAGAGCCTGTTCCCGAAAAGGCAAACGTCCGGCTCCTTGTCCCACACTGAAGGTGGCAGCCCGGAAAGCTGTTGCTGGTCTTCACCTTCCCCCTGCAGCCTATTCACAGGCACAACAGGTTTTGGGATCTGTGCTTGCCCAGAGAAGGAACATCTCACGGTGCGCATCCTCGGCAGAGCCTGTTCCCGAAATGCAAACGTCCGGCTCCTTGTCCCACACGGAAGGTGGCAGCCCTGAAAGCTGTTGCTGGTCTTCACCTTCCCCCTGCAGCCTATTCACAGGCACAACAGGTTTTGGGATCTCTGCTTTCCCAAAGACGCAATCTCTCACGGTGCGCATCCTCGGCAGAGCCTGTTCCCGAAAAGGCAAACGTCCGGCTCCTTGTCCCACACGGAAGGTGGCAGCCCTGAAAGCTCTTGCTGGTCTTCACCTTCCCCCTGCAGCCTATTCACAGGCACAATAGGTTTTGGGATCTGTGCTTGCCCAGAGAAGGAACATCTCACGGTGCGCATCCTCGGCAGAGCCTGTTCCCGAAAAGGCAAACGTCCGGCTCCTTGTCCCACACGGAAGGTGGCAGCCCGGAAAGCTCTTGCTGGTCTTCACCTTCCCCCTGCAGCCTATTCAGAGGCACAATAGGTTTTGGGATCTGTGCTTGCCCAGAGAAGGAACATCTCACGGTGCGCATCCTCGGCAGAGCCTGTTCCCTAAAAGGCAAACGTCCGGCTCCTTGTCCCACACGGAAGGTGGCAGCCCTGAAAGCTGTTGCTGGTCTTCACCTTCCCCCTGCAGCCTATTCACAGGCACAACAGGTTTGGGGATCTCTGCTTTCTCAAAGACGCAATGTCTCACGGTGCGCATCCTCGGCAGAGCCTGTTCCCGAAAAGGCAAACGTCCGGCTCCTTGTCCCACACGGAAGGTGGCAGCCCGGAAAGCTCTTGCTGGTCTTCACCTTCCCCCTGCAGCCTATTCACAGGCACAACAGGTTTGGGGATCTGTGCTTGCGCAGAGAAGGAACATCTCACGGTGCGCATCCTCGGCAGAGCCTGTTCCCGAAAAGGCAAACGTCCGGCTCCTTGTCCCACACGGATGGTGGCAGCCCTGAAAGCTGTTGCTGGTCTTCACCTTCCCCCTGCAGCCTATTCACAGGCACAACAGGTTTTGGGATCTCTGCTTTCTCAAAGACGCAATCTCTCACGGTGCGCATCCTCGGCAGAGCCTGTTCCCGAAAAGGCAAACGTCCGGCTCCTTGTCCCACACGGAAGGTGGCAGCCCTGAAAGCTGTTGCTGGTCTTCACCTTCCCCCTGCAGCCTATTCACAGGCACAACAGGTTTGGGGATCTGTGCTTGCGCAGAGAAGGAACATCTCACGGTGCGCATCCTCGGCAGAGCCTGTTCCCGAAAAGGCAAACGTCCGGCTCCTTGTCCCACACGGAAGGTGGCAGCCCGGAAAGCTGTTGCTGGTCTTCACCTTCCCCCTGCAGCCTATTCACAGGCACAACAGGTTTGGGGATCTGTGCTTGCCCAAAGACGCAATCTCTCACGGTGCGCATCCTCGGCAGAGCCTGTGCCCGAAAAGGCAAACGTCCGGCTCCTTGTCCCACACGGAAGGTGGCAGCCCGGAAAGCTGTTGCTGGTCTTCACCTTCCCCCTGCAGCCTATTCACAGGCACAACAGGTTTGGGGATCTGTGCTTGCCCAGAGAAGGAACATCTCACGGTGCGCATCCTCGGCAGAGCCTGTTCCCGAAAAGGCAAACGTCCGGCTCCTTGTCCCATACGGATGGTGGCAGCCCTGAAAGCTGTTGCTGGTCTTCACCTTCCCCCTGCAGCCTATTCACAGGCACAACAGGTTTTGGGATCTCTGCTTTCTCAAAGACGCAATCTCTCACGGTGCGCATCCTCGGCAGAGCCTGTTCCCGAAAAGGCAAACGTCCGGCTCCTTGTCCCACACGGAAGGTGGCAGCCCGGAAAGCTGTTGCTGGTCTTCACCTTCCCCCTGCAGCCTATTCACAGGCACAACAGGTTTTGGGATCTGTGCTTGCGCAGAGAAGGAACATCTCACGGTGCGCATCCTCGGCAGAGCCTGTTCCCGAAAAGGCAAACGTCCGGCTCCTTGTCCCACACGGAAGGTGGCAGCCCGGAAAGCTGTTGCTGGTCTTCACCTTCCCCCTGCAGCCTATTCACAGGCACAACAGGTTTTGGGATCTGTGCTTGCCCAGAGAAGGAACATCTCACGGTGCGCATCTTCGGCAGAGCCTGTTCCCGAAAAGGCAAACGTCCGGCTCCTTGTCCCACACGGAAGGTGGCAGCCCGGAAAGCTGTTGCTGGTCTTCACCTTCCCCCTGCAGCCTATTCACAGGCACAACAGGTTTGGGGATCTGTGCTTGCCCAAAGACGCAATCTCTCACGGTGCGCATCCTCGGCAGAGCCTGTTCCCGAAAAGGCAAACGTCCGGCTCCTTGTCCCACACTGAAGGTGGCAGCCCGGAAAGCTGTTGCTGGTCTTCACCTTCCCCCTGCAGCCTATTCACAGGCACAACAGGTTTTGGGATCTGTGCTTGCCCAGAGAAGGAACATCTCACGGTGCGCATCCTCGGCAGAGCCTGTTCCCGAAATGCAAACGTCCGGCTCCTTGTCCCACACGGAAGGTGGCAGCCCTGAAAGCTCTTGCTGGTCTTCACCTTCCCCCTGCAGCCTATTCACAGGCACAACAGGTTTTGGGATCTCTGCTTTCCCAAAGACGCAATCTCTCACGGTGCGCATCCTCGGCAGAGCCTGTTCCCGAAAAGGCAAACGTCCGGCTCCTTGTCCCACACGGAAGGTGGCAGCCCTGAAAGCTGTTGCTGGTCTTCACCTTCCCCCTGCAGCCTATTCACAGGCACAATAGGTTTTGGGATCTGTGCTTGCCCAGAGAAGGAACATCTCACGGTGCGCATCCTCGGCAGAGCCTGTTCCGAAAAGGCAAACGTCCGGCTCCTTGTCCCACACGGAAGGTGGCAGCCCGGAAAGCTCTTGCTGGTCTTCACCTTCCCCCTGCAGCCTATTCAGAGGCACAATAGGTTTGGGGATCTGTGCTTGCCCAGAGAAGGAACATCTCACGGTGCGCATCCTCGGCAGAGCCTGTTCCCGAAAAGGCAAACGTCCGGCTCCTTGTCCCACACGGAAGGTGGCAGCCCTGAAAGCTGTTGCTGGTCTTCACCTTCCCCCTGCAGCCTATTCACAGGCACAACAGGTTTGGGGATCTGTGCTTGCCCAAAGACGCAATCTCTTACGGTGCGCATCCTCGGCAGAGCCTGTTCCCGAAAAGGCAAACGTCCGGCTCCTTGTCCCACACGGAAGGTGGCAGCCCGGAAAGCTGTTGCTGGTCTTCACCTTCCCCCTGCAGCCTATTCACAGGCACAACAGGTTTGGGGATCTGTGCTTGCGCAGAGAAGGAACATCTCACGGTGCGCATCCTCGGCAGAGCCTGTTCCCGAAAAGGCAAACGTCCGGCTCCTTGTCCCACACGGATGGTGGCAGCCCTGAAAGCTGTTGCTGGTCTTCACCTTCCCCCTGCAGCCTATTCACAGGCACAACAGGTTTTGGGATCTCTGCTTTCTCAAAGAAGCAATCTCTCACGGTGCGCATCCTCGGCAGAGCCTGTTCCCGAAAAGGCAAACGTCCGGCTCCTTGTCCCACACGGAAGGTGGCAGCCGGGAAAGCTGTTGCTGGTCTTCACCTTCCCCCTGCAGCCTATTCACAGGCACAACAGGTTTGGGGATCTGTGCTTGCGCAGAGAAGGAACATCTCACGGTGCGCATCCTCGGCAGAGCCTGTTCCCGAAAAGGCAAACGTCCGGCTCCTTGTCCCACACGGAAGGTGGCAGCCCGGAAAGCTGTTGCTGGTCTTCACCTTCCCCCTGCAGCCTATTCACAGGCACAATAGGTTTTGGGATCTGTGCTTGCCCAGAGAAGGAACATCTCACGGTGTGCATCCTCGGCAGAGCCTGTTCCCGAAAAGGCAAACGTCCGGCTCCTTGTCCCACACGGAAGGTGGCAGCCCTGAAAGCTCTTGCTGGTCTTCACCTTCCCCCTGCAGCCTATTCACAGGCACAACAGGTTTGGGGATCTGTGCTTGCGCAGAGAAGGAACATCTCACGGTGCGCATCCTCGGCAGAGCCTGTTCCCGAAAAGGCAAACGTCCGGCTCCTTGTCCCACACGGAAGGTGGCAGCCCTGAAAGCTGTTGCTGGTCTTCACCTTCCCCCTGCAGCCTATTCACAGGCACAACAGGTTTGGGGATCTGTGCTTGCCCAGAGAAGGAACATCTCACGGTGCGCGCATCCTCGGCAGAGCCTGTTCCCGAAATGCAAACGTCCGGCTCCTTGTCCCACACGGAAGGTGGCAGCCCGGAAAGCTGTTGCTGGCCTTCACCTTCCCCCTGCAGCCTATTCACAGGCACAACAGGTTTGGGGATCTGTGCTTGCCCAAAGACACAATCTCTCACGGTGCGCATCCTCGGCAGAGCCTGTTCCCGAAAAGGCAAACGTCCGGCTCCTTGTCCCACACGGAAGGTGGCAGCCCGGAAAGCTCTTGCTGGTCTTCACCTTCCCCCTGCAGCCTATTCACAGGCACAACAGGTTTGGGGATCTGTGCTTGCGCAGAGAAGGAACATCTCACGGTGCGCATCCTCGGCAGAGCCTGTTCCCGAAAAGGCAAACGTCCGGCTCCTTGTCCCACACGGATGGTGGCAGCCCTGAAAGCTGTTGCTGGTCTTCACCTTCCCCCTGCAGCCTATTCACAGGCACAACAGGTTTTGGGATCTGTGCTTGCGCAGAGAAGGAACATCTCACGGTGCGCATCCTCGGCAGAGCCTGTTCCCGAAAAGGCAAACGTCCGGCTCCTTGTCCCACACGGAAGGTGGCAGCCCGGAAAGCTCTTGCTGGTCTTCACCTTCCCCCTGCAGCCTATTCACAGGCACAACAGGTTTTGGGATCTGTGCTTGCCCAGAGAAGGAACATCTCACGGTGCGCATCCTCGGCAGAGCCTGTTCCCGAAAAGGCAAACGTCCGGCTCCTTGTCCCACACGGAAGGTGGCAGCCCGGAAAGCTGTTGCTGGTCTTCACCTTCCCCCTGCAGCCTATTCACAGGCACAACAGGTTTGGGGATCTCTGCTTTCTCAAACACGCAATCTCTCACGGTGCGCATCCTCGGCAGAGCCTGTTCCCGAAAAGGCAAACGTCCGGCTCCTTGTCCCACACGGAAGGTGGCAGCCCTGAAAGCTCTTGCTGGTCTTCACCTTCCCCCTGCAGCCTATTCACAGGCACAACAGGTTTGGGGATCTGTGCTTGCGCAGAGAAGGAACATCTCACGGTGCGCATCCTCGGCAGAGCCTGTTCCCGAAAAGGCAAACGTCCGGCTCCTTGTCCCACACGGAAGGTGGCAGCCCGGAAAGCTCTTGCTGGTCTTCACCTTCCCCCTGCAGCCTATTCAGAGGCACAATAGGTTTTGGGATCTGTGCTTGCCCAGAGAAGGAACATCTCACGGTGCGCATCCTCGGCAGAGCCTGTTCCCGAAAAGGCAAACGTCCGGCTCCTTGTCCCACACGGAAGGTGGCAGCCCGGAAAGCTCTTGCTGGTCTTCACCTTCCCCCTGCAGCCTATTCACAGGCACAACAGGTTTGGGGATCTGTGCTTGCCCAAAGACGCAATCTCTCACGGTGCGCATCCTCGGCAGAGCCTGTTCCCAAAAAGGCAAACGTCCGGCTCCTTGTCCCACACGGAAGGTGGCAGCCCGGAAAGCTCTTGCTGGTCTTCACCTTCCCCCTGCAGCCTATTCACAGGCACAACAGGTTTGGGGATCTGTGCTTGCCCAAAGACGCAATCTCTCACGGTGCGCATCCTCGGCAGAGCCTGTTCCCGAAAAGGCAAACGTCCGGCTCCTTGTCCCACACGGAAGGTGGCAGCCCGGAAAGCTGTTGCTGGTCTTCACCTTCCCCCTGCAGCCTATTCACAGGCACAACAGGTTTGGGGATCTGTGCTTGCGCAGAGAAGGAACATCTCACGGTGCGCATCCTCGGCAGAGCCTGTTCCCGAAAAGGCAAACGTCCGGCTCCTTGTCCCACACGGATGGTGGCAGCCCTGAAAGCTGTTGCTGGTCTTCACCTTCCCCCTGCAGCCTATTCACAGGCACAACAGGTTTTGGGATCTCTGCTTTCTCAAAGACGCAATCTCTCACGGTGCGCATCCTCGGCAGAGCCTGTTCCCGAAAAGGCAAACGTCCGGCTCCTTGTCCCACACGGAAGGTGGCAGCCTGGAAAGCTGTTGCTGGTCTTCACCTTCCCCCTGCAGCCTATTCACAGGCACAACAGGTTTGGGGATCTGTGCTTGCGCAGAGAAGGAACATCTCACGGTGCGCATCCTCGGCAGAGCCTGTTCCCAAAAAGGCAAACGTCCGGCTCCTTGTCCCACACGGAAGGTGGCAGCCCTGAAAGCTGTTGCTGGTCTTCACCTTCCCCCTGCAGCCTATTCACAGGCACAACAGGTTTTGGGATCTCTGCTTGCCCAGAGAAGGAACATCTCACGGTGTGCATCCTCGGCAGAGCCTGTTCCCGAAAAGGCAAACGTCCGGCTCCTTGTCCCACACGGATGGTGGCAGCCCGGAAAGCTGTTGCTGGTCTTCACCTTCCCCCTGCAGCCTATTCACAGGCACAACAGGTTTTGGGATCTCTGCTTTCCCAAAGACGCAATCTCTCACGGTGCGCATCCTCGGCAGAGCCTGTTCCCGAAAAGGCAAACGTCCGGCTCCTTGTCCCACACGGAAGGTGGCAGCCCGGAAAGCTGTTGCTGGTCTTCACCTTCCCCCTGCAGCCTATTCACAGGCACAACAGGTTTGGGGATCTGTGCTTGCCCAGAGAAGGAACATCTCACGGTGCGCATCCTCGGCAGAGCCTGTTCCCAAAAAGGCAAACGTCCGGCTCCTTGTCCCACACGGAAGGTGGCAGCCCTGAAAGCTGTTGCTGGTCTTCACCTTCCCCCTGCAGCCTATTCACAGGCACAACAGGTTTGGGGATCTGTGCTTCCCCAGAGAAGGAACATCTCACGGTGCGCATCCTCGGCAGAGCCTGTTCCCGAAAAGGCAAACGTCCGGCTCCTTGTCCCACACGGAAGGTGGCAGCCCGGAAAGCTGTTGCTGGTCTTCACCTTCCCCCTGCAGCCTATTCACAGGCACAACAGGTTTTGGGATCTGTGCTTGCGCAGAGAAGGAACATCTCACGGTGCGCATCCTCGGCAGAGCCTGTTCCCGAAAAGGCAAACGTCCGGCTCCTTGTCCCACACGGAAGGTGGCAGCCCTGAAAGCTCTTGCTGGTCTTCACCTTCCCCCTGCAGCCTATTCACAGGCACAACAGGTTTTGGGATCTGTGCTTGCTCAGAGAAGGAACATCTCACGGTGCGCATCCTCGGCAGAGCCTGTTCCCGAAATGCAAACGTCCGGCTCCTTGTCCCACACGGAAGGTGGCAGCCCGGAAAGCTGTTGCTGGTCTTCACCTTCCCCCTGCAGCCTATTCACAGGCACAACAGGTTTGGGGATCTGTGCTTGCCCAAAGACGCAATCTCTCACGGTGCGCATCCTCGGCAGAGCCTGTTCCCGAAAAGGCAAACGTCCGGCTCCTTGTCCCACACGGAAGGTGGCAGCCCTGAAAGCAGTTGCTGGTCTTCACCTTCCCCCTGCAGCCTATTCACAGGCACAACAGGTTTGGGGATCTGTGCTTGCGCAGAGAAGGAACATCTCACGGTGCGCATCCTCGGCAGAGCCTGTTCCCGAAAAGGCAAACGTCCGGCTCCTTGTCCCACACGGAAGGTGGCAGCCCGGAAAGCTGTTGCTGGTCTTCACCTTCCCCCTGCAGCCTATTCACAGGCACAACAGGTTTGGGGATCTGTGCTTGCCCAGAGAAGGAACATCTCACGGTGCGCATCCTCGGCAGAGCCTGTTCCCGAAAAGGCAAACGTCCGGCTCCTTGTCCCACACGGATGGTGGCAGCCCTGAAAGCTGTTGCTGGTCTTCACCTTCCCCCTGCAGCCTATTCACAGGCACAACAGGTTTGGGGATCTGTGCTTGCCCAAAGACGCAATCTCTCACGGTGCGCATCCTCGGCAGAGCCTGTTCCCAAAAAGGCAAACGTCCGGCTCCTTGTCCCACACGGAAGGTGGCAGCCCGGAAAGCTGTTGCTGGTCTTCACCTTCCCCCTGCAGCCTATTCACAGGCACAACAGGTTTGGGGATCTGTGCTTGCGCAGAGAAGGAACATCTCACGGTGCGCATCCTCGGCAGAGCCTGTTCCCGAAAAGGCAAACGTCCGGCTCCTTGTCCCACACGGATGGTGGCAGCCCTGAAAGCTGTTGCTGGTCTTCACCTTCCCCCTGCAGCCTATTCACAGGCACAACAGGTTTTGGGATCTCTGCTTTCTCAAAGACGCAATCTCTCACGGTGCGCATCCTCGGCAGAGCCTGTTCCCGAAAAGGCAAACGTCCGGCTCCTTGTCCCACACGGAAGGTGGCAGCCTGGAAAGCTGTTGCTGGTCTTCACCTTCCCCCTGCAGCCTATTCACAGGCACAACAGGTTTGGGGATCTGTGCTTGCGCAGAGAAGGAACATCTCACGGTGCGCATCCTCGGCAGAGCCTGTTCCCGAAAAGGCAAACGTCCGGCTCCTTGTCCCACACGGAAGGTGGCAGCCCGGAAAGCTGTTGCTGGTCTTCACCTTCCCCCTGCAGCCTATTCACAGGCACAACAGGTTTGGGGATCTGTGCTTGCGCAGAGAAGGAACATCTCACGGTGCGCATCCTCGGCAGAGCCTGTTCCCAAAAAGGCAAACGTCCAGCTCCTTGTCCCACACGGAAGGTGGCAGCCCTGAAAGCTGTTGCTGGTCTTCACCTTCCCCCTGCAGCCTATTCACAGGCACAACAGGTTTTGGGATCTCTGCTTGCCCAGAGAAGGAACATCTCACGGTGTGCATCCTCGGCAGAGCCTGTTCCCGAAAAGGCAAACGTCCGGCTCCTTGTCCCACACGGAAGGTGGCAGCCCGGAAAGCTGTTGCTGGTCTTCACCTTCCCCCTGCAGCCTATTCACAGGCACAACAGGTTTGGGGATCTGTGCTTGCGCAGAGAAGGAACATCTCACGGTGCGCATCCTCGGCAGAGCCTGTTCCCAAAAAGGCAAACGTCCGGCTCCTTGTCCCACACGGAAGGTGGCAGCCCGGAAAGCTGTTGCTGGTCTTCACCTTCCCCCTGCAGCCTATTCACAGGCACAACAGGTTTGGGGATCTGTGCATGCCCAAAGACGCAATCTCTCACGGTGCGCATCCTCGGCAGAGCCTGTTCCCGAAAAGGCAAACGTCCGGCTCCTTGTCCCACACGGAAGGTGGCAGCCCGGAAAGCTGTTGCTGGTCTTCACCTTCCCCCTGCAGCCTATTCACAGGCACAACAGGTTTGGGGATCTGTGCTTGCGCAGAGAAGGAACATCTCACGGTGCGCATCCTCGGCAGACCCTGTTCCCGAAAAGGCAAACGTCCGGCTCCTTGTCCCACACGGATGGTGGCAGCCCTGAAAGCTGTTGCTGGTCTTCACCTTCCCCCTGCAGCCTATTCACAGGCACAACAGGTTTTGGGATATCTGCTTTCTCAAAGACGCAATCTCTCACGGTGCGCATCCTCGGCAGAGCCTGTTCCTGAAAAGGCAAACGTCCGGCTCCTTGTCCCACACGGAAGGTGGCAGCCTGGAAAGCTGTTGCTGGTCTTCACCTTCCCCCTGCAGCCTATTCACAGGCACAACAGGTTTGGGGATCTGTGCTTGCGCAGAGAAGGACCATCTCACGGTGCGCATCCTCGGCAGAGCCTGTTCCCGAAAAGGCAAACGTCCGGCTCCTTGTCCCACACGGAAGGTGGCAGCCCGGAAAGCTGTTGCTGGTCTTCACCTTCCCCCTGCAGCCTATTCACAGGCACAATAGGTTTTGGGATCTGTGCTTGCCCAGAGAAGGAACATCTCACGGTGCGCATCCTCGGCAGAGCCTGTTCCCAAAAAGGCAAACGTCCAACTCCTTGTCCCACACGGAAGGTGGCAGCCCTGAAAGCTGTTGCTGGTCTTCACCTTCCCCCTGCAGCCTATTCACAGGCACAACAGGTTTTGGGATCTCTGCTTGCCCAGAGAAGGAACATCTCACGGTGTGCATCCTCGGCAGAGCCTGTTCCCGAAAAGGCAAACGTCCGGCTCCTTGTCCCACACGGAAGGTGGCAGCCCGGAAAGCTGTTGCTGGTCTTCACCTTCCCCCTGCAGCCTATTCACAGGCACAACAGGTTTGGGGATCTGTGCTTGCGCAGAGAAGGAACATCTCACGGTGCGCATCCTCGGCAGAGCCTGTTCCCGAAAAGGCAAACGTCCGGCTCCTTGTCCCACACGGATGGTGGCAGCCCTGAAAGCTGTTGCTGGTCTTCACCTTCCCCCTGCAGCCTATTCACAGGCACAACAGGTTTGGGGATCTGTGCTTGCGCAGAGAAGGAACATCTCACGGTGCGCATCCTCGGCAGAGCCTGTTCCCGAAAAGGCAAACGTCCGGCTCCTTGTCCCACACTGAAGGTGGCAGCCCGGAAAGCTGTTGCTGGTCTTCACCTTCCCAAGCAGCCTATTCACAGGCACAACAGGTTTGGGGATCTGTGCTTGCCCAGAGAAGGAACATCTCACGGTGCGCATCTTCGGCAGAGCCTGTTCCCGAAAAGGCAAACGTCCGGCTCCTTGTCCCACACTGAAGGTGGCAGCCCGGAAAGCTGTTGCTGGTCTTCACCTTCCCAAGCAGCCTATTCACAGGCACAACAGGTTTGGGGATCTGTGCTTGCCCAGAGAAGGAACATCTCACGGTGCGCATCCTCGGCAGAGCCTGTTCCCGAAATGCAAACGGCCGGCTCCTTGTCCCACACGGAAGGTGGCAGCCCGGAAAGCTGTTGCTGGTCTTCACCTTCCCCCTGCAGCCTATTCACAGGCACAACAGGTTTGGGGATCTGTGCTTGCCCAAAGACGCAATCTCTCACGGTGCGCATCCTCGGCAGAGCCTGTTCCCGAAAAGGCAAACGTCCGGCTCCTTGTCCCACACTGAAGGTGGCAGCCCGGAAAGCTGTTGCTGGTCTTCACCTTCCCCCTGCAGCCTATTCACAGGCACAACAGGTTTGGGGATCTGTGCTTGCGCAGAGAAGGAACATCTCACGGTGCGCATCCTCGGCAGAGCCTGTTCCCGAAAAGGCAAACGTCCGGCTCCTTGTCCCACACGGATGGTGGCAGCCCTGAAAGCTGTTGCTGGTCTTCACCTTCCCCCTGCAGCCTATTCACAGGCACAACAGGTTTTGGGATCTCTGCTTTCTCAAAGACGCAATCTCTCACGGTGCGCATCCTCGGCAGAGCCTGTTCCCAAAAAGGCAAACGTCCGGCTCCTTGTCCCACACGGAAGGTGGCAGCCCGGAAAGCTGTTGCTGGTCTTCACCTTCCCCCTGCAGCCTATTCACAGGCACAACAGGTTTGGGGATCTGTGCTTGCGCAGAGAAGGAACATCTCACGGTGCGCATCCTCGGCAGAGCCTGTTCCCGAAAAGGCAAACGTCCGGCTCCTTGTCCCACACTGAAGGTGGCAGCCCGGAAAGCTGTTGCTGGTCTTCACCTTCCCCCTGCAGCCTATTCACAGGCACAACAGGTTTGGGGATCTGTGCTTGCGCAGAGAAGGAACATCTCACGGTGCGCATCTTCGGCAGAGCCTGTTCCCGAAAAGGCAAACGTCCGGCTCCTTGTCCCACACGGAAGGTGGCAGCCCGGAAAGCTCTTGCTGGTCTTCACCTTCCCCCTGCAGCCTATTCACAGGCACAACAGGTTTTGGGATCTGTGCTTGCCCAGAGAAGG
Source organism: Haliaeetus albicilla (assembly GCF_947461875.1). Taxonomy (NCBI): domain Eukaryota; kingdom Metazoa; phylum Chordata; class Aves; order Accipitriformes; family Accipitridae; genus Haliaeetus; species Haliaeetus albicilla. The sequence continues at coordinate 292,975 of NW_027212546.1, forward strand.
AACATCTCACGGTGCGCATCCTCGGCAGAGCCTGTTCCCGAACTGCAAACGTCCGGCTCCTTGTCCCACACGGAAGGTGGCAGCCCGGAAAGCTGTTGCTGGTCTTCACCTTCCCCCTGCAGCCTATTCACAGGCACAACAGGTTTGGGGATCTGTGCTTGCCCAAAGACGCAATCTCTCACGGTGCGCATCCTCGGCAGAGCCTGTTCCCGAAAAGGCAAACGTCCGGCTCCTTGTCCCACACCGAAGGTGGCAGCCCGGAAAGCTGTTGCTGGTCTTCACCTTCCCCCTGCAGCCTATTCACAGGCACAACAGGTTTGGGGATCTGTGCTTGCCCAGAGAAGGAACATCTCACGGTGCGCATCTTCGGCAGAGCCTGTTCCCGAAAAGGCAAACGTCCGGCTCCTTGTCCCACACGGAAGGTGGCAGCCCGGAAAGCTCTTGCTGGTCTTCACCTTCCCCCTGCAGCCTATTCACAGGCACAACAGGTTTGCGGATCTGTGCTTGCCCAAAGACGCAATCTCTCACGGTGCGCATCCTCGGCAGAGCCTGTTCCCGAAAAGGCAAACGTCCGGCTCCTTGTCCCACACGGAAGGTGGCAGCCCGGAAAGCTGTTGCTGGTCTTCACCTTCCCCCTGCAGCCTATTCACAGGCACAACAGGTTTTGGGATCTGTGCTTGCCCAGAGAAGGAACATCTCACGGTGCGCATCCTCGGCAGAGCCTGTTCCCGAAATGCAAACGTCCGGCTCCTTGTCCCACACGGAAGGTGGCAGCCCGGAAAGCTGTTGCTGGTCTTCACCTTCCCCCTGCAGCCTATTCACAGGCACAACAGGTTTTGGGATCTCTGCTTTCCCAAAGACGCAATCTCTCACGGTGCGCATCCTCGGCAGAGCCTGTTCCCGAAAAGGCAAATGTCCGGCTCCTTGTCCCACACGGAAGGTGGCAGCCCGGAAAGCTCTTGCTGGTCTTCACCTTCCCCCTGCAGCCTATTCACAGGCACAATAGGTTTTGGGATCTGTGCTTGCCCAGAGAAGGAACATCTCACGGTGCGCATCCTCGGCAGAGCCTGTTCCCGAAAAGGCAAACGTCCGGCTCCTTGTCCCACACGGAAGGTGGCAGCCCGGAAAGCTGTTGCTGGTCTTCACCTTCCCCCTGCAGCCTATTCAGAGGCACAATAGGTTTTGGGATCTGTGCTTGCCCAGAGAAGGAACATCTCACGGTGCGCATCCTCGGCAGAGCCTGTTCCCGAAAAGGCAAACGTCCGGCTCCTTGTCCCACACGGAAGGTGGCAGCCCGGAAAGCTCTTGCTGGTCTTCACCTTCCCCCTGCAGCCTATTCACAGGCACAACAGGTTTGGGGATCTGTGCTTGCCCAGAGAAGGAACATCTCACGGTGCGCGCATCCTCGGCAGAGCCTGTTCCCGAAATGCAAACGTCCGGCTCCTTGTCCCACACGGAAGGTGGCAGCCCGGAAAGCTGTTGCTGGTCTTCACCTTCCCCCTGCAGCCTATTCACAGGCACAACAGGTTTGGGGATCTGTGCTTGCCCAAAGACGCAATCTCTCACGGTGCGCATCCTCGGCAGAGCCTGTTCCCGAAAAGGCAAACGTCCGGCTCCTTGTCCCACACGGAAGGTGGCAGCCCGGAAAGCTCTTGCTGGTCTTCACCTTCCCCCTGCAGCCTATTCACAGGCACAACAGGTTTGGGGATCTGTGCTTGCGCAGAGAAGGAACATCTCACGGTGCGCATCCTCGGCAGAGCCTGTTCCCGAAAAGGCAAACGTCCGGCTCCTTGTCCCACACGGATGGTGGCAGCCCTGAAAGCTGTTGCTGGTCTTCACCTTCCCCCTGCAGCCTATTCACAGGCACAACAGGTTTTGGGATCTCTGCTTTCTCAAAGACGCAATCTCTCACGGTGCGCATCCTCGGCAGAGCCTGTTCCCAAAAAGGCAAACGTCCGGCTCCTTGTCCCACACGGAAGGTGGCAGCCTGGAAAGCTGTTGCTGGTCTTCACCTTCCCCCTGCAGCCTATTCACAGGCACAACAGGTTTGGGGATCTGTGCTTGCCCAGAGAAGGAACATCTCACGGTGCGCATCCTCGGCAGAGCCTGTTCCCAAAAAGGCAAACGTCCGGCTCCTTGTCCCACACGGAAGGTGGCAGCCCTGAAAGCTGTTGCTGGTCTTCACCTTCCCCCTGCAGCCTATTCACAGGCACAACAGGTTTGGGGATCTGTGCTTGCCCAGAGAAGGAACATCTCACGGTGCGCATCCTCGGCAGAGCCTGTTCCCGAAATGCAAACGTCCGGCTCCTTGTCCCACACGGAAGGTGGCAGCCCGGAAAGCTGTTGCTGGTCTTCACCTTCCCCCCTCGGCCTATTCACAGGCACAACAGGTTTTGGGATCTCTGCTTGCGCAGAGAAGGAACATCTCACGGTGCGCATCCTCGGCAGAGCCTGTTCCCGAAAAGGCAAACGTCCGGCTCCTTGTCCCACACGGAAGGTGGCAGCCCGGAAAGCTGTTGCTGGTCTTCACCTTCCCCCTGCAGCCTATTCACAGGCACAACAGGTTTGGGGATCTGTGCTTGCCCAGAGAAGGAACATCTCACGGTGCGCATCTTCGGCAGAGCCTGTTCCCGAAAAGGCAAACGTCCGGCTCCTTGTCCCACACGGAAGGTGGCAGCCCGGAAAGCTGTTGCTGGTCTTCACCTTCCCCCTGCAGCCTATTCACAGGCACAACAGGTTTTGGGATCTGTGCTTGCCCAGAGAAGGAACATCTCACGGTGCGCATCCTCGGCAGAGCCTGTTCCCAAAAAGGCAAACGTCCGGCTCCTTGTCCCACACGGAAGGTGGCAGCCCGGAAAGCTGTTGCTGGTCTTCACCTTCCCCCTGCAGCCTATTCACAGGCACAACAGGTTTGGGGATCTGTGCTTGCGCAGAGAAGGAACATCTCACGGTGCGCATCCTCGGCAGAGCCTGTTCCCGAAAAGGCAAACGTCCGGCTCCTTGTCCCACACGGAAGGTGGCAGCCCGGAAAGCTGTTGCTGGTCTTCACCTTCCCCCTGCAGCCTATTCACAGGCACAACAGGTTTGGGGATCTGTGCTTGCGCAGAGAAGGAACATCTCACGGTGCGCATCCTCGGCAGAGCCTGTTCCCGAAAAGGCAAACGTCCGGCTCCTTGTCCCACACGGAAGGTGGCAGCCCGGAAAGCTGTTGCTGGTCTTCACCTTCCCCCTGCAGCCTATTCACAGGCACAACAGGTTTTGGGATCTCTGCTTTCTCAAAGACGCAATCTCTCACGGTGCGCATCCTCGGCAGAGCCTGTTCCCGAAAAGGCAAACGTCCGGCTCCTTGTCCCACACGGAAGGTGGCAGCCCTGAAAGCTGTTGCTGGTCTTCACCTTCCCCCTGCAGCCTATTCACAGGCACAACAGGTTTTGGGATCTGTGCTTGCCCAGAGAAGGAACATCTCACGGTGCGCATCCTCGGCAGAGCCTGTTCCCGAAAAGGCAAACGTCCGGCTCCTTGTCCCACACGGAAGGTGGCAGCCCGGAAAGCTGTTGCTGGTCTTCACCTTCCCCCTGCAGCCTATTCACAGGCACAACAGGTTTTGGGATCTGTGCTTGCCCAGAGAAGGAACATCTCACGGTGCGCATCCTCGGCAGAGCCTGTTCCCGAAAAGGCAAACGTCCGGCTCCTTGTCCCACACGGAAGGTGGCAGCCCGGAAAGCTGTTGCTGGTCTTCACCTTCCCCCTGCAGCCTATTCACAGGCACAACAGGTTTGGGGATCTGTGCTTGCCCAGAGAAGGAACATCTCACGGTGCGCATCCTCGGCAGAGCCTGTTCCCAAAAAGGCAAACGTCCGGCTCCTTGTCCCACACGGAAGGTGGCAGCCCGGAAAGCTGTTGCTGGTCTTCACCTTCCCCCTGCAGCCTATTCACAGGCACAACAGGTTTTGGGATCTGTGCTTGCCCAGAGAAGGAACATCTCACGGTGCGCATCCTCGGCAGAGCCTGTTCCCGAAATGCAAACGTCCGGCTCCTTGTCCCACACGGAAGGTGGCAGCCCTGAAAGCTGTTGCTGGTCTTCACCTTCCCCCTGCAGCCTATTCACAGGCACAACAGGTTTGGGGATCTGTGCTTGCCCAGAGAAGGAACATCTCACGGTGCGCATCCTCGGCAGAGCCTGTTCCCGAAATGCAAACGTCCGGCTCCTTGTCCCACACGGAAGGTGGCAGCCCGGAAAGCTGTTGCTGGTCTTCACCTTCCCCCCTCGGCCTATTCACAGGCACAACAGGTTTGGGGATCTGTGCTTGCCCAGAGAAGGAACATCTCACGGTGCGCATCCTCGGCAGAGCCTGTTCCCGAAATGCAAACGTCCGGCTCCTTGTCCCACACGGAAGGTGGCAGCCCGGAAAGCTGTTGCTGGTCTTCACCTTCCCCCCTCGGCCTATTCACAGGCACAACAGGTTTGGGGATCTCTGCTTGCGCAGAGAAGGAACATCTCACGGTGCGCATCCTCGGCAGAGCCTGTTCCCGAAAAGGCAAACGTCCGGCTCCTTGTCCCACACGGAAGGTGGCAGCCCGGAAAGCTGTTGCTGGTCTTCACCTTCCCCCTGCAGCCTATTCACAGGCACAACAGGTTTGGGGATCTGTGCTTGCCCAGAGAAGGAACATCTCACGGTGCGCATCCTCGGCAGAGCCTGTTCCCGAAAAGGCAAACGTCCGGCTCCTTGTCCCACACGGAAGGTGGCAGCCCGGAAAGCTGTTGCTGGTCTTCACCTTCCCCCTGCAGCCTATTCACAGGCACAACAGGTTTTGGGATCTGTGCTTGCCCAGAGAAGGAACATCTCACGGTGCGCATCCTCGGCAGAGCCTGTTCCCGAAAAGGCAAACGTCCGGCTCCTTGTCCCACACGGAAGGTGGCAGCCCGGAAAGCTGTTGCTGGTCTTCACCTTCCCCCTGCAGCCTATTCACAGGCACAACAGGTTTGGGGATCTGTGCTTGCGCAGAGAAGGAACATCTCACGGTGCGCATCCTCGGCAGAGCCTGTTCCCGAAAAGGCAAACGTCCGGCTCCTTGTCCCACACGGAAGGTGGCAGCCCGGAAAGCTGTTGCTGGTCTTCACCTTCCCCCTGCAGCCTATTCACAGGCACAACAGGTTTTGGGATCTGTGCTTGCGCAGAGAAGGAACATCTCACGGTGCGCATCCTCGGCAGAGCCTGTTCCCGAAAAGGCAAACGTCCGGCTCCTTGTCCCACACGGAAGGTGGCAGCCCGGAAAGCTGTTGCTGGTCTTCACCTTCCCCCTGCAGCCTATTCACAGGCACAACAGGTTTTGGGATCTCTGCTTTCTCAAAGACGCAATCTCTCACGGTGCGCATCCTCGGCAGAGCCTGTTCCCGAAAAGGCAAACGTCCGGCTCCTTGTCCCACACGGAAGGTGGCAGCCCGGAAAGCTGTTGCTGGTCTTCACCTTCCCCCTGCAGCCTATTCACAGGCACAACAGGTTTGGGGATCTGTGCTTGCCCAGAGAAGGAACATCTCACGGTGCGCATCCTCGGCAGAGCCTGTTCCCGAAAAGGCAAACGTCCGGCTCCTTGTCCCACACGGAAGGTGGCAGCCCGGAAAGCTGTTGCTGGTCTTCACCTTCCCCCTGCAGCCTATTCACAGGCACAACAGGTTTTGGGATCTGTGCTTGCGCAGAGAAGGAACATCTCACGGTGCGCATCCTCGGCAGAGCCTGTTCCCGAAAAGGCAAACGTCCGGCTCCTTGTCCCACACGGAAGGTGGCAGCCCGGAAAGCTGTTGCTGGTCTTCACCTTCCCCCTGCAGCCTATTCACAGGCACAACAGGTTTGGGGATCTGTGCTTGCGCAGAGAAGGAACATCTCACGGTGCGCATCCTCGGCAGAGCCTGTTCCCAAAAAGGCAAACGTCCGGCTCCTTGTCCCACACGGAAGGTGGCAGCCCGGAAAGCTGTTGCTGGTCTTCACCTTCCCCCTGCAGCCTATTCACAGGCACAACAGGTTTTGGGATCTGTGCTTGCCCAGAGAAGGAACATCTCACGGTGCGCATCCTCGGCAGAGCCTGTTCCCGAAAAGGCAAACGTCCGGCTCCTTGTCCCACACGGAAGGTGGCAGCCCGGAAAGCTGTTGCTGGTCTTCACCTTCCCCCTGCAGCCTATTCACAGGCACAACAGGTTTGGGGATCTGTGCTTGCCCAGAGAAGGAACATCTCACGGTGCGCATCCTCGGCAGAGCCTGTTCCCGAAAAGGCAAACGTCCGGCTCCTTGTCCCACACGGATGGTGGCAGCCCTGAAAGCTGTTGCTGGTCTTCACCTTCCCCCTGCAGCCTATTCACAGGCACAACAGGTTTTGGGATCTGTGCTTGCGCAGAGAAGGAACATCTCACGGTGCGCATCCTCGGCAGAGCCTGTTCCCAAAAAGGCAAACGTCCGGCTCCTTGTCCCACACGGAAGGTGGCAGCCCGGAAAGCTGTTGCTGGTCTTCACCTTCCCCCTGCAGCCTATTCACAGGCACAACAGGTTTTGGGATCTGTGCTTGCCCAGAGAAGGAACATCTCACGGTGCGCATCCTCGGCAGAGCCTGTTCCCAAAAAGGCAAACGTCCGGCTCCTTGTCCCACACGGAAGGTGGCAGCCCTGAAAGCTGTTGCTGGTCTTCACCTTCCCCCTGCAGCCTATTCACAGGCACAACAGGTTTGGGGATCTGTGCTTGCCCAGAGAAGGAACATCTCACGGTGCGCGCATCCTCGGCAGAGCCTGTTCCCGAAATGCAAACGTCCGGCTCCTTGTCCCACACGGATGGTGGCAGCCCTGAAAGCTGTTGCTGGTCTTCACCTTCCCCCTGCAGCCTATTCACAGGCACAACAGGTTTTGGGATCTGTGCTTGCCCAGAGAAGGAACATCTCACGGTGCGCATCCTCGGCAGAGCCTGTTCCCGAAATGCAAACGTCCGCCTCCTTGTCCCACACGGAAGGTGGCAGCCCGGAAAGCTCTTGCTGGTCTTCACCTTCCCCCTGCAGCCTATTCACAGGCACAACAGGTTTGGGGATCTGTGCTTGCCCAAAGACGCAATCTCTCACGGTGCGCATCCTCGGCAGAGCCTGTTCCCGAAAAGGCAAACGTCCGGCTCCTTGTCCCACACGGAAGGTGGCAGCCCTGAAAGCTCTTGCTGGTCTTCACCTTCCCCCTGCAGCCTATTCACAGGCACAACAGGTTTGGGGATCTGTGCTTGCCCAGAGAAGGAACATCTCACGGTGCGCATCCTCGGCAGAGCCTGTTCCCGAAAAGGCAAACGTCCGGCTCCTTGTCCCACACGGAAGGTGGCAGCCCGGAAAGCTGTTGCTGGTCTTCACCTTCCCCCTGCAGCCTATTCACAGGCACAACAGGTTTGGGGATCTGTGCTTGCCCAGAGAAGGAACATCTCACGGTGCGCATCCTCGGCAGAGCCTGTTCCCGAAAAGGCAAACGTCCGGTTCCTTGTCCCACACGGAAGGTGGCAGCCCGGAAAGCTCTTGCTGGTCTTCACCTTCCCCCTGCAGCCTATTCACAGGCACAACAGGTTTTGGGATCTCTGCTTTCCCAAAGACGCAATCTCTCACGGTGCGCATCCTCGGCAGAGCCTGTTCCCGAAAAGGCAAACGTCCGGCTCCTTGTCCCACACGGAAGGTGGCAGCCCGGAAAGCTGTTGCTGGTCTTCACCTTCCCCCTGCAGCCTATTCACAGGCACAACAGGTTTGGGGATCTGTGCTTGCCCAGAGAAGGAACATCTCACGGTGCGCATCTTCGGCAGAGCCTGTTCCCGAAAAGGCAAACGTCCGGCTCCTTGTCCCACACGGAAGGTGGCAGCCCGGAAAGCTGTTGCTGGTCTTCACCTTCCCCCTGCAGCCTATTCACAGGCACAACAGGTTTGGGGATCTGTGCTTGCCCAGAGAAGGAACATCTCACGGTGCGCATCCTCGGCAGAGCCTGTTCCCGAAAAGGCAAACGTCCGGCTCCTTGTCCCACACTGAAGGTGGCAGCCCGGAAAGCTGTTGCTGGTCTTCACCTTCCCCCTGCAGCCTATTCACAGGCACAACAGGTTTTGGGATCTGTGCTTGCCCAGAGAAGGAACATCTCACGGTGCGCATCCTCGGCAGAGCCTGTTCCCGAAATGCAAACGTCCGGCTCCTTGTCCCACACGGAAGGTGGCAGCCCTGAAAGCTGTTGCTGGTCTTCACCTTCCCCCTGCAGCCTATTCACAGGCACAACAGGTTTGGGGATCTGTGCTTGCCCAAAGACGCAATCTCTCACGGTGCGCATCCTCGGCAGAGCCTGTTCCCGAAAAGGCAAACGTCCGGCTCCTTGTCCCACACGGAAGGTGGCAGCCCGGAAAGCTGTTGCTGGTCTTCACCTTCCCCCTGCAGCCTATTCACAGGCACAACAGGTTTGGGGATCTGTGCTTGCGCAGAGAAGGAACATCTCACGGTGCGCATCCTCGGCAGAGCCTGTTCCCGAAAAGGCAAACGTCCGGCTCCTTGTCCCACACGGAAGGTGGCAGCCCGGAAAGCTGTTGCTGGTCTTCACCTTCCCCCTGCAGCCTATTCACAGGCACAACAGGTTTGGGGATCTGTGCTTGCGCAGAGAAGGAACATCTCACGGTGCGCATCCTCGGCAGAGCCTGTTCCCAAAAAGGCAAACGTCCGGCTCCTTGTCCCACACGGAAGGTGGCAGCCCGGAAAGCTGTTGCTGGTCTTCACCTTCCCCCTGCAGCCTATTCACAGGCACAACAGGTTTTGGGATCTGTGCTTGCCCAGAGAAGGAACATCTCACGGTGCGCATCCTCGGCAGAGCCTGTTCCCGAAAAGGCAAACGTCCGGCTCCTTGTCCCACACGGAAGGTGGCAGCCCGGAAAGCTGTTGCTGGTCTTCACCTTCCCCCTGCAGCCTATTCACAGGCACAACAGGTTTGGGGATCTGTGCTTGCCCAGAGAAGGAACATCTCACGGTGCGCATCCTCGGCAGAGCCTGTTCCCGAAAAGGCAAACGTCCGGCTCCTTGTCCCACACGGATGGTGGCAGCCCTGAAAGCTGTTGCTGGTCTTCACCTTCCCCCTGCAGCCTATTCACAGGCACAACAGGTTTTGGGATCTGTGCTTGCGCAGAGAAGGAACATCTCACGGTGCGCATCCTCGGCAGAGCCTGTTCCCAAAAAGGCAAACGTCCGGCTCCTTGTCCCACACGGAAGGTGGCAGCCCGGAAAGCTGTTGCTGGTCTTCACCTTCCCCCTGCAGCCTATTCACAGGCACAACAGGTTTTGGGATCTGTGCTTGCCCAGAGAAGGAACATCTCACGGTGCGCATCCTCGGCAGAGCCTGTTCCCAAAAAGGCAAACGTCCGGCTCCTTGTCCCACACGGAAGGTGGCAGCCCTGAAAGCTGTTGCTGGTCTTCACCTTCCCCCTGCAGCCTATTCACAGGCACAACAGGTTTGGGGATCTGTGCTTGCCCAGAGAAGGAACATCTCACGGTGCGCGCATCCTCGGCAGAGCCTGTTCCCGAAATGCAAACGTCCGGCTCCTTGTCCCACACGGATGGTGGCAGCCCGGAAAGCTGTTGCTGGTCTTCACCTTCCCCCTGCAGCCTATTCACAGGCACAACAGGTTTTGGGATCTGTGCTTGCCCAGAGAAGGAACATCTCACGGTGCGCATCCTCGGCAGAGCCTGTTCCCGAAATGCAAACGTCCGCCTCCTTGTCCCACACGGAAGGTGGCAGCCCGGAAAGCTCTTGCTGGTCTTCACCTTCCCCCTGCAGCCTATTCACAGGCACAACAGGTTTGGGGATCTGTGCTTGCCCAAAGACGCAATCTCTCACGGTGCGCATCCTCGGCAGAGCCTGTTCCCGAAAAGGCAAACGTCCGGCTCCTTGTCCCACACGGAAGGTGGCAGCCCTGAAAGCTCTTGCTGGTCTTCACCTTCCCCCTGCAGCCTATTCACAGGCACAACAGGTTTGGGGATCTGTGCTTGCCCAGAGAAGGAACATCTCACGGTGCGCATCCTCGGCAGAGCCTGTTCCCGAAAAGGCAAACGTCCGGCTCCTTGTCCCACACGGAAGGTGGCAGCCCGGAAAGCTGTTGCTGGTCTTCACCTTCCCCCTGCAGCCTATTCACAGGCACAACAGGTTTGGGGATCTGTGCTTGCCCAGAGAAGGAACATCTCACGGTGCGCATCCTCGGCAGAGCCTGTTCCCGAAAAGGCAAACGTCCGGTTCCTTGTCCCACACGGAAGGTGGCAGCCCGGAAAGCTCTTGCTGGTCTTCACCTTCCCCCTGCAGCCTATTCACAGGCACAACAGGTTTTGGGATCTCTGCTTTCCCAAAGACGCAATCTCTCACGGTGCGCATCCTCGGCAGAGCCTGTTCCCGAAAAGGCAAACGTCCGGCTCCTTGTCCCACACGGAAGGTGGCAGCCCGGAAAGCTGTTGCTGGTCTTCACCTTCCCCCTGCAGCCTATTCACAGGCACAACAGGTTTGGGGATCTGTGCTTGCCCAGAGAAGGAACATCTCACGGTGCGCATCTTCGGCAGAGCCTGTTCCCGAAAAGGCAAACGTCCGGCTCCTTGTCCCACACGGAAGGTGGCAGCCCGGAAAGCTGTTGCTGGTCTTCACCTTCCCCCTGCAGCCTATTCACAGGCACAACAGGTTTGGGGATCTGTGCTTGCCCAGAGAAGGAACATCTCACGGTGCGCATCCTCGGCAGAGCCTGTTCCCGAAAAGGCAAACGTCCGGCTCCTTGTCCCACACTGAAGGTGGCAGCCCGGAAAGCTGTTGCTGGTCTTCACCTTCCCCCTGCAGCCTATTCACAGGCACAACAGGTTTTGGGATCTGTGCTTGCCCAGAGAAGGAACATCTCACGGTGCGCATCCTCGGCAGAGCCTGTTCCCGAAATGCAAACGTCCGGCTCCTTGTCCCACACGGAAGGTGGCAGCCCTGAAAGCTGTTGCTGGTCTTCACCTTCCCCCTGCAGCCTATTCACAGGCACAACAGGTTTGGGGATCTGTGCTTGCCCAAAGACGCAATCTCTCACGGTGCGCATCCTCGGCAGAGCCTGTTCCCGAAAAGGCAAACGTCCGGCTCCTTGTCCCACACGGAAGGTGGCAGCCCGGAAAGCTGTTGCTGGTCTTCACCTTCCCCCTGCAGCCTATTCACAGGCACAACAGGTTTGGGGATCTGTGCTTGCGCAGAGAAGGAACATCTCACGGTGCGCATCCTCGGCAGAGCCTGTTCCCGAAAAGGCAAACGTCCGGCTCCTTGTCCCACACGGAAGGTGGCAGCCCGGAAAGCTCTTGCTGGTCTTCACCTTCCCCCTGCAGCCTATTCACAGGCACAACAGGTTTGGGGATCTGTGCTTGCCCAGAGAAGGAACATCTCACGGTGCGCATCTTCGGCAGAGCCTGTTCCCGAAAAGGCAAACGTCCGGCTCCTTGTCCCACACGGAAGGTGGCAGCCCGGAAAGCTGTTGCTGGTCTTCACCTTCCCCCTGCAGCCTATTCACAGGCACAACAGGTTTGGGGATCTGTGCTTGCGCAGAATAAGGAACATCTCACGGTGCGCATCCTCGGCAGAGCCTGTTCCCGAAAAGGCAAACGTCCGGCTCCTTGTCCCACACTGAAGGTGGCAGCCCGGAAAGCTGTTGCTGGTCTTCACCTTCCCCCTGCAGCCTATTCACAGGCACAACAGGTTTTGGGATCTGTGCTTGCCCAGAGAAGGAACATCTCACGGTGCGCATCCTCGGCAGAGCCTGTTCCCGAAAAGGCAAACGTCCGGCTCCTTGTCCCACACGGAAGGTGGCAGCCTGGAAAGCTGTTGCTGGTCTTCACCTTCCCCCTGCAGCCTATTCACAGGCACAACAGGTTTGGGGATCTGTGCTTGCCCAAAGACGCAATCTCTCACGGTGCGCATCCTCGGCAGAGCCTGTTCCCGAAAAGGCAAACGTCCGGCTCCTTGTCCCACACGGAAGGTGGCAGCCCTGAAAGCTCTTGCTGGTCTTCACCTTCCCCTTGCAGCCTATTCACAGGCACAACAGGTTTGGGGATCTGTGCTTGCGCAGAGAAGGAACATCTCACGGTGCGCATCCTCGGCAGAGCCTGTTCCCGAAAAGGCAAACGTCCGGCTCCTTGTCCCACACGGAAGGTGGCAGCCCGGAAAGCTCTTGCTGGTCTTCACCTTCCCCCTGCAGCCTATTCACAGGCACAACAGTTTTGGGGAATCTGTGCTTGCCCAGAGAAGGAACATCTCACGGTGCGCATCCTCGGCAGAGCCTGTTCCCGAAAAGGCAAACGTCCGGCTCCTTGTCCCACACGGAAGGTGGCAGCCCGGAAAGCTGTTGCTGGTCTTCACCTTCCCCCTGCAGCCTATTCACAGGCACAACAGGTTTGGGGATCTGTGCTTGCCCAGAGAAGGAACATCTCACGGTGCGCATCCTCGGCAGAGCCTGTTCCCGAAAAGGCAAACGTCCGGCTCCTTGTCCCACACGGAAGGTGGCAGCCCGGAAAGCTGTTGCTGGTCTTCACCTTCCCCCTGCAGCCTATTCACAGGCACAACAGGTTTGGGGATCTGTGCTTGCGCAGAGAAGGAACATCTCACGGTGCGCATCCTCGGCAGAGCCTGTTCCCGAAAAGGCAAACGTCCGGCTCCTTGTCCCACACTGAAGGTGGCAGCCCGGAAAGCTGTTGCTGGTCTTCACCTTCCCCCTGCAGCCTATTCACAGGCACAACAGGTTTTGGGATCTGTGCTTGCCCAGAGAAGGAACATCTCACGGTGCGCATCCTCGGCAGAGCCTGTTCCCGAAAAGGCAAACGTCCGGCTCCTTGTCCCACACGGAAGGTCGCAGCCCGGAAAGCTGTTGCTGGTCTTCACCTTCCCCCTGCAGCCTATTCACAGGCACAACAGGTTTGGGGATCTGTGCTTGCCCAGAGAAGGAACATCTCACGGTGCGCATCCTCGGCAGAGCCTGTTCCCGAAAAGGCAAACGTCCGGCTCCTTGTCCCACACGGAAGGTGGCAGCCCGGAAAGCTGTTGCTGGTCTTCACCTTCCCCCTGCAGCCTATTCACAGGCACAACAGGTTTGGGGATCTGTGCTTGCCCAGAGAAGGAACATCTCACGGTGCGCATCTTCGGCAGAGCCTGTTCCCGAAAAGGCAAACGTCCGGCTCCTTGTCCCACACGGAAGGTGGCAGCCCGGAAAGCTGTTGCTGGTCTTCACCTTCCCCCTGCAGCCTATTCACAGGCACAACAGGTTTGGGGATCTGTGCTTGCGCAGAGAAGGAACATCTCACGGTGCGCATCCTCGGCAGAGCCTGTTCCCGAAAAGGCAAACGTCCGGCTCCTTGTCCCACACTGAAGGTGGCAGCCCGGAAAGCTGTTGCTGGTCTTCACCTTCCCCCTGCAGCCTATTCACAGGCACAACAGGTTTTGGGATCTGTGCTTGCCCAGAGAAGGAACATCTCACGGTGCGCATCCTCGGCAGAGCCTGTTCCCGAAAAGGCAAACGTCCGGCTCCTTGTCCCACACGGAAGGTGGCAGCCCTGAAAGCTGTTGCTGGTCTTCACCTTCCCCCTGCAGCCTATTCACAGGCACAACAGGTTTGGGGATCTGTGCTTGCCCAAAGACGCAATCTCTCACGGTGCGCATCCTCGGCAGAGCCTGTTCCCGAAAAGGCAAACGTCCGGCTCCTTGTCCCACACGGAAGGTGGCAGCCCGGAAAGCTGTTGCTGGTCTTCACCTTCCCCCTGCAGCCTATTCACAGGCACAACAGGTTTGGGGATCTGTGCTTGCCCAAAGACGCAATCTCTCACGGTGCGCATCCTCGGCAGAGCCTGTTCCCGAAAAGGCAAACGTCCGGCTCCTTGTCCCACACGGAAGGTGGCAGCCCGGAAAGCTGTTGCTGGTCTTCACCTTCCCCCTGCAGCCTATTCACAGGCACAACAGGTTTGGGGATCTGTGCTTGCGCAGAGAAGGAACATCTCACGGTGCGCATCTTCGGCAGAGCCTGTTCCCGAAAAGGCAAACGTCCGGCTCCTTGTCCCACACGGAAGGTGGCAGCCCGGAAAGCTGTTGCTGGTCTTCACCTTCCCCCTGCAGCCTATTCACAGGCACAACAGGTTTTGGGATCTGTGCTTGCGCAGAGAAGGAACATCTCACGGTGCGCATCCTCGGCAGAGCCTGTTCCCGAAAAGGCAAACGTCCGGCTCCTTGTCCCACACTGAAGGTGGCAGCCCGGAAAGCTCTTGCTGGTCTTCACCTTCCCCCTGCAGCCTATTCACAGGCACAACAGGTTTGGGGATCTGTGCTTGCCCAGAGAAGGAACATCTCACGGTGCGCATCCTCGGCAGAGCCTGTTCCCGAAATGCAAACGTCCGGCTCCTTGTCCCACACGGAAGGTGGCAGCCCTGAAAGCTGTTGCTGGTCTTCACCTTCCCCCTGCAGCCTATTCACAGGCACAACAGGTTTGGGGATCTGTGCTTGCCCAAAGACGCAATCTCTCACGGTGCGCATCCTCGGCAGAGCCTGTTCCCGAAAAGGCAAACGTCCGGCTCCTTGTCCCACACGGAAGGTGGCAGCCCTGAAAGCTCTTGCTGGTCTTCACCTTCCCCTTGCAGCCTATTCACAGGCACAACAGGTTTTGGGATCTGTGCTTGCGCAGAGAAGGAACATCTCACGGTGCGCATCCTCGGCAGAGCCTGTTCCCGAAAAGGCAAACGTCCGGCTCCTTGTCCCACATGGAAGGTGGCAGCCCGGAAAGCTGTTGCTGGTCTTCACCTTCCCCCTGCAGCCTATTCACAGGCACAACAGGTTTGGGGATCTGTGCTTGCCCAAAGACGCAATCTCTCACAGTGCGCATCCTCAGCAGAGCCTGTTCCCAAAAAGGCAAACGTCCGGCTCCTTGTCCCACACGGAAGGTGGCAGCCCGGAAAGCTGTTGCTGGTCTTCACCTTCCCCCTGCAGCCTATTCACAGGCACAACAGGTTTGGGGATCTGTGCTTGCCCAGAGAAGGAACATCTCACGGTGCGCATCCTCGGCAGAGCCTGTTCCCGAAAAGGCAAACGTCCGGCTCCTTGTCCCACACGGAAGGTGGCAGCCCGGAAAGCTGTTGCTGGTCTTCACCTTCCCCCTGCAGCCTATTCACAGGCACAACAGGTTTGGGGATCTGTGCTTGCGCAGAGAAGGAACATCTCACGGTGCGCATCCTCGGCAGAGCCTGTTCCCGAAAAGGCAAACGTCCGGCTCCTTGTCCCACACGGAAGGTGGCAGCCCGGAAAGCTGTTGCTGGTCTTCACCTTCCCCCTGCAGCCTATTCACAGGCACAACAGGTTTGGGGATCTGTGCTTGCCCAGAGAAGGAACATCTCACGGTGCGCATCCTCGGCAGAGCCTGTTCCCGAAAAGGCAAACGTCCGGCTCCTTGTCCCACACGGAAGGTGGCAGCCCGGAAAGCTGTTGCTGGTCTTCACCTTCCCCCTGCAGCCTATTCACAGGCACAACAGGTTTTGGGATCTGTGCTTGCGCAGAGAAGGAACATCTCACGGTGCGCATCCTCGGCAGAGCCTGTTCCCGAAAAGGCAAACGTCCGGCTCCTTGTCCCACACGGAAGGTGGCAGCCCGGAAAGCTGTTGCTGGTCTTCACCTTCCCCCTGCAGCCTATTCACAGGCACAACAGGTTTGGGGATCTGTGCTTGCGCAGAGAAGGAACATCTCACGGTGCGCATCCTCGGCAGAGCCTGTTCCCGAAAAGGCAAACGTCCGGCTCCTTGTCCCACACTGAAGGTGGCAGCCCGGAAAGCTGTTGCTGGTCTTCACCTTCCCCCTGCAGCCTATTCACAGGCACAACAGGTTTGGGGATCTGTGCTTGCCCAGAGAAGGAACATCTCACGGTGCGCATCCTCGGCAGAGCCTGTTCCCGAAAAGGCAAACGTCCGGCTCCTTGTCCCACACGGAAGGTGGCAGCCCGGAAAGCTGTTGCTGGTCTTCACCTTCCCCCTGCAGCCTATTCACAGGCACAACAGGTTTGGGGATCTGTGCTTGCCCAGAGAAGGAACATCTCACGGTGCGCATCCTCGGCAGAGCCTGTTCCCGAAATGCAAACGTCCGGCTCCTTGTCCCACACGGAAGGTGGCAGCCCTGAAAGCTGTTGCTGGTCTTCACCTTCCCCCTGCAGCCTATTCACAGGCACAACAGGTTTTGGGATCTGTGCTTGCCCAAAGACGCAATCTCTCACGGTGCGCATCCTCGGCAGAGCCTGTTCCCGAAAAGGCAAACGTCCGGCTCCTTGTCCCACACGGAAGGTGGCAGCCCGGAAAGCTGTTGCTGGTCTTCACCTTCCCCCTGCAGCCTATTCACAGGCACAACAGGTTTGGGGATCTGTGCTTGCCCAAAGACGCAATCTCTCACGGTGCGCATCCTCGGCAGAGCCTGTTCCCGAAAAGGCAAACGTCCGGCTCCTTGTCCCACACGGAAGGTGGCAGCCCGGAAAGCTGTTGCTGGTCTTCACCTTCCCCCTGCAGCCTATTCACAGGCACAACAGGTTTGGGGATCTGTGCTTGCCCAGAGAAGGAACATCTCACGGTGCGCATCTTCGGCAGAGCCTGTTCCCGAAAAGGCAAACGTCCGGCTCCTTGTCCCACACGGAAGGTGGCAGCCCGGAAAGCTGTTGCTGGTCTTCACCTTCCCCCTGCAGCCTATTCACAGGCACAACAGGTTTGGGGATCTGTGCTTGCCCAGAGAAGGAACATCTCACGGTGCGCATCTTCGGCAGAGCCTGTTCCCGAAAAGGCAAACGTCCGGCTCCTTGTCCCACACGGAAGGTGGCAGCCCGGAAAGCTGTTGCTGGTCTTCACCTTCCCCCTGCAGCCTATTCACAGGCACAACAGGTTTTGGGATCTGTGCTTGCGCAGAATAAGGAACATCTCACGGTGCGCATCCTCGGCAGAGCCTGTTCCCGAAAAGGCAAACGTCCGGCTCCTTGTCCCACACTGAAGGTGGCAGCCCGGAAAGCTGTTGCTGGTCTTCACCTTCCCCCTGCAGCCTATTCACAGGCACAACAGGTTTTGGGATCTGTGCTTGCGCAGAGAAGGAACATCTCACGGTGCGCATCCTCGGCAGAGCCTGTTCCCGAAAAGGCAAACGTCCGGCTCCTTGTCCCACACGGAAGGTGGCAGCCTGGAAAGCTGTTGCTGGTCTTCACCTTCCCCCTGCAGCCTATTCACAGGCACAACAGGTTTGGGGATCTGTGCTTGCCCAAAGACGCAATCTCTCACGGTGCGCATCCTCGGCAGAGCCTGTTCCCGAAAAGGCAAACGTCCGGCTCCTTGTCCCACACGGAAGGTGGCAGCCCTGAAAGCTCTTGCTGGTCTTCACCTTCCCCTTGCAGCCTATTCACAGGCACAACAGGTTTTGGGATCTGTGCTTGCGCAGAGAAGGAACATCTCACGGTGCGCATCCTCGGCAGAGCCTGTTCCCGAAAAGGCAAACGTCCGGCTCCTTGTCCCACACGGAAGGTGGCAGCCCGGAAAGCTCTTGCTGGTCTTCACCTTCCCCCTGCAGCCTATTCACAGGCACAACAGGTTTGGGGAATCTGTGCTTGCCCAGAGAAGGAACATCTCACGGTGCGCATCCTCGGCAGAGCCTGTTCCCGAAAAGGCAAACGTCCGGCTCCTTGTCCCACACGGAAGGTGGCAGCCCGGAAAGCTGTTGCTGGTCTTCACCTTCCCCCTGCAGCCTATTCACAGGCACAACAGGTTTGGGGATCTGTGCTTGCGCAGAGAAGGAACATCTCACGGTGCGCATCCTCGGCAGAGCCTGTTCCCGAAAAGGCAAACGTCCGGCTCCTTGTCCCACACGGAAGGTGGCAGCCCGGAAAGCTGTTGCTGGTCTTCACCTTCCCCCTGCAGCCTATTCACAGGCACAACAGGTTTGGGGATCTGTGCTTGCGCAGAGAAGGAACATCTCACGGTGCGCATCCTCGGCAGAGCCTGTTCCCGAAAAGGCAAACGTCCGGCTCCTTGTCCCACACTGAAGGTGGCAGCCCGGAAAGCTGTTGCTGGTCTTCACCTTCCCCCTGCAGCCTATTCACAGGCACAACAGGTTTTGGGATCTGTGCTTGCCCAGAGAAGGAACATCTCACGGTGCGCATCTTCGGCAGAGCCTGTTCCCGAAAAGGCAAACGTCCGGCTCCTTGTCCCACACGGAAGGTCGCAGCCCGGAAAGCTGTTGCTGGTCTTCACCTTCCCCCTGCAGCCTATTCACAGGCACAACAGGTTTGGGGATCTGTGCTTGCCCAGAGAAGGAACATCTCACGGTGCGCATCCTCGGCAGAGCCTGTTCCCAAAAAGGCAAACGTCCGGCTCCTTGTCCCACACGGAAGGTGGCAGCCCGGAAAGCTGTTGCTGGTCTTCACCTTCCCCCTGCAGCCTATTCACAGGCACAACAGGTTTGGGGATCTGTGCTTGCCCAGAGAAGGAACATCTCACGGTGCGCATCTTCGGCAGAGCCTGTTCCCGAAAAGGCAAACGTCCGGCTCCTTGTCCCACACGGAAGGTGGCAGCCCGGAAAGCTGTTGCTGGTCTTCACCTTCCCCCTGCAGCCTATTCACAGGCACAACAGGTTTTGGGATCTGTGCTTGCGCAGAGAAGGAACATCTCACGGTGCGCATCCTCGGCAGAGCCTGTTCCCGAAAAGGCAAACGTCCGGCTCCTTGTCCCACACGGAAGGTGGCAGCCCTGAAAGCTGTTGCTGGTCTTCACCTTCCCCCTGCAGCCTATTCACAGGCACAACAGGTTTGGGGATCTGTGCTTGCCCAGAGAAGGAACATCTCACGGTGCGCATCCTCGGCAGAGCCTGTTCCCGAAAAGGCAAACGTCCGGCTCCTTGTCCCACACGGAAGGTGGCAGCCCGGAAAGCTGTTGCTGGTCTTCACCTTCCCCCTGCAGCCTATTCACAGGCACAACAGGTTTTGGGATCTGTGCTTGCGCAGAGAAGGAACATCTCACGGTGCGCATCCTCGGCAGAGCCTGTTCCCGAAAAGGCAAACGTCCGGCTCCTTGTCCCACACTGAAGGTGGCAGCCCGGAAAGCTGTTGCTGGTCTTCGCCTTCCCCCTGCAGCCTATTCACAGGCACAACAGGTTTTGGGATCTGTGCTTGCCCAGAGAAGGAACATCTCACGGTGCGCATCCTCGGCAGAGCCTGTTCCCGAAAAGGCAAACGTCCGGCTCCTTGTCCCACACGGAAGGTGGCAGCCCGGAAAGCTGTTGCTGGTCTTCACCTTCCCCCTGCAGCCTATTCACAGGCACAACAGGTTTGGGGATCTGTGCTTGCCCAAAGACGCAATCTCTCACGGTGCGCATCCTCGGCAGAGCCTGTTCCCGAAAAGGCAAACGTCCGGCTCCTTGTCCCACACGGAAGGTGGCAGCCCGGAAAGCTCTTGCTGGTCTTCACCTTCCCCCTGCAGCCTATTCACAGGCACAACAGGTTTGGGGATCTGTGCTTGCCCAGAGAAGGAACATCTCACGGTGCGCATCCTCGGCAGAGCCTGTTCCCAAAAAGGCAAACGTCCGGCTCCTTGTCCCACACGGAAGGTGGCAGCCCGGAAAGCTGTTGCTGGTCTTCACCTTCCCCCTGCAGCCTATTCACAGGCACAACAGGTTTGGGGATCTGTGCTTGCCCAGAGAAGGAACATCTCACGGTGCGCATCTTCGGCAGAGCCTGTTCCCGAAAAGGCAAACGTCCGGCTCCTTGTCCCACACGGAAGGTGGCAGCCCTGAAAGCTGTTGCTGGTCTTCACCTTCCCCCTGCAGCCTATTCACAGGCACAACAGGTTTTGGGATCTGTGCTTGCGCAGAGAAGGAACATCTCACGGTGCGCATCCTCGGCAGAGCCTGTTCCCGAAAAGGCAAACGTCCGGCTCCTTGTCCCACACGGAAGGTGGCAGCCCTGAAAGCTGTTGCTGGTCTTCACCTTCCCCCTGCAGCCTATTCACAGGCACAACAGGTTTGGGGATCTGTGCTTGCCCAGAGAAGGAACATCTCACGGTGCGCATCCTCGGCAGAGCCTGTTCCCGAAAAGGCAAACGTCCGGCTCCTTGTCCCACACGGAAGGTGGCAGCCCGGAAAGCTGTTGCTGGTCTTCACCTTCCCCCTGCAGCCTATTCACAGGCACAACAGGTTTTGGGATCTGTGCTTGCGCAGAGAAGGAACATCTCACGGTGCGCATCCTCGGCAGAGCCTGTTCCCGAAAAGGCAAACGTCCGGCTCCTTGTCCCACACTGAAGGTGGCAGCCCGGAAAGCTGTTGCTGGTCTTCGCCTTCCCCCTGCAGCCTATTCACAGGCACAACAGGTTTGGGGATCTGTGCTTGCCCAGAGAAGGAACATCTCACGGTGCGCATCCTCGGCAGAGCCTGTTCCCGAAAAGGCAAACGTCCGGCTCCTTGTCCCACACGGAAGGTGGCAGCCCGGAAAGCTGTTGCTGGTCTTCACCTTCCCCCTGCAGCCTATTCACAGGCACAACAGGTTTGGGGATCTGTGCTTGCCCAGAGAAGGAACATCTCACGGTGCGCATCTTCGGCAGAGCCTGTTCCCGAAAAGGCAAACGTCCGGCTCCTTGTCCCACACGGAAGGTGGCAGCCCGGAAAGCTGTTGCTGGTCTTCACCTTCCCCCTGCAGCCTATTCACAGGCACAACAGGTTTGGGGATCTGTGCTTGCGCAGAGAAGGAACATCTCACGGTGCGCATCCTCGGCAGAGCCTGTTCCCGAAAAGGCAAACGTCCGGCTCCTTGTCCCACACGGAAGGTGGCAGCCCGGAAAGCTGTTGCTGGTCTTCACCTTCCCCCTGCAGCCTATTCACAGGCACAACAGGTTTGGGGATCTGTGCTTGCGCAGAGAAGGAACATCTCACGGTGCGCATCCTCGGCAGAGCCTGTTCCCGAAAAGGCAAACGTCCGGCTCCTTGTCCCACACGGAAGGTGGCAGCCCGGAAAGCTGTTGCTGGTCTTCACCTTCCCCCTGCAGCCTATTCACAGGCACAACAGGTTTTGGGATCTGTGCTTGCGCAGAGAAGGAACATCTCACGGTGCGCATCCTCGGCAGAGCCTGTTCCCGAAAAGGCAAACGTCCGGCTCCTTGTCCCACACTGAAGGTGGCAGCCCGGAAAGCTGTTGCTGGTCTTCACCTTCCCCCTGCAGCCTATTCACAGGCACAACAGGTTTTGGGATCTGTGCTTGCCCAGAGAAGGAACATCTCACGGTGCGCATCCTCGGCAGAGCCTGTTCCCGAAATGCAAACGTCCGGCTCCTTGTCCCACACGGAAGGTGGCAGCCCTGAAAGCTGTTGCTGGTCTTCACCTTCCCCCTGCAGCCTATTCACAGGCACAACAGGTTTGGGGATCTGTGCTTGCCCAAAGACGCAATCTCTCACGGTGCGCATCCTCGGCAGAGCCTGTTCCCGAAAAGGCAAACGTCCGGCTCCTTGTCCCACACGGAAGGTGGCAGCCCTGAAAGCTCTTGCTGGTCTTCACCTTCCCCTTGCAGCCTATTCACAGGCACAACAGGTTTTGGGATCTGTGCTTGCGCAGAGAAGGAACATCTCACGGTGCGCATCCTCGGCAGAGCCTGTTCCCGAAAAGGCAAACGTCCGGCTCCTTGTCCCACACGGAAGGTGGCAGCCCGGAAAGCTGTTGCTGGTCTTCACCTTCCCCCTGCAGCCTATTCACAGGCACAACAGGTTTGGGGATCTGTGCTTGCGCAGAGAAGGAACATCTCACGGTGCGCATCCTCGGCAGAGCCTGTTCCCGAAAAGGCAAACGTCCGGCTCCTTGTCCCACACGGAAGGTGGCAGCCCGGAAAGCTCTTGCTGGTCTTCACCTTCCCCCTGCAGCCTATTCACAGGCACAACAGGTTTGGGGATCTGTGCTTGCCCAGAGAAGGAACATCTCACGGTGCGCATCCTCGGCAGAGCCTGTTCCCGAAAAGGCAAACGTCCGGCTCCTTGTCCCACACGGAAGGTGGCAGCCCGGAAAGCTGTTGCTGGTCTTCACCTTCCCCCTGCAGCCTATTCACAGGCACAACAGGTTTGGGGATCTGTGCTTGCGCAGAGAAGGAACATCTCACGGTGCGCAGCCTCGGCAGAGCCTGTTCCCGAAAAGGCAAACGTCCGGCTCCTTGTCCCACACGGAAGGTGGCAGCCCTGAAAGCTCTTGCTGGTCTTCACCTTCCCCCTGCAGCCTATTCACAGGCACAACAGGTTTTGGGATCTGTGCTTGCCCAGAGAAGGAACATCTCACGGTGCGCATCCTCGGCAGAGCCTGTTCCCAAAAAGGCAAACGTCCGGCTCCTTGTCCCACACGGAAGGTGGCAGCCCGGAAAGCTGTTGCTGGTCTTCACCTTCCCCCTGCAGCCTATTCACAGGCACAACAGGTTTTGGGATCTGTGCTTGCCCAGAGAAGGAACATCTCACGGTGCGCATCCTCGGCAGAGCCTGTTCCCGAAAAGGCAAACGTCCGGCTCCTTGTCCCACACTGAAGGTGGCAGCCCGGAAAGCTGTTGCTGGTCTTCACCTTCCCCCTGCAGCCTATTCACAGGCACAACAGGTTTTGGGATCTGTGCTTGCCCAGAGAAGGAACATCTCACGGTGCGCATCTTCGGCAGAGCCTGTTCCCGAAAAGGCAAACGTCCGGCTCCTTGTCCCACACGGAAGGTGGCAGCCCGGAAAGCTGTTGCTGGTCTTCACCTTCCCCCTGCAGCCTATTCACAGGCACAACAGGTTTTGGGATCTGTGCTTGCGCAGAGAAGGAACATCTCACGGTGCGCATCCTCGGCAGAGCCTGTTCCCGAAAAGGCAAACGTCCGGCTCCTTGTCCCACACGGAAGGTGGCAGCCCGGAAAGCTGTTGCTGGTCTTCACCTTCCCCCTGCAGCCTATTCACAGGCACAACAGGTTTGGGGATCTGTGCTTGCCCAGAGAAGGAACATCTCACGGTGCGCATCCTCGGCAGAGCCTGTTCCCGAAAAGGCAAACGTCCGGCTCCTTGTCCCACACGGAAGGTGGCAGCCCGGAAAGCTGTTGCTGGTCTTCACCTTCCCCCTGCAGCCTATTCACAGGCACAACAGGTTTTGGGATCTGTGCTTGCGCAGGGAAGGAACATCTCACGGTGCGCATCCTCGGCAGAGCCTTTCCCGAAAAGGCAAACGTCCGGCTCCTTGTCCCACACGGATGGTGGCAGCCCTGAAAGCTGTTGCTGGTCTTCACCTTCCCCCTGCAGCCTATTCACAGGCACAACAGGTTTTGGGATCTCTGCTTTCTCAAAGACGCAATCTCTCACGGTGCGCATCCTCGGCAGAGCCTGTTCCCGAAAAGGCAAACGTCCGGCTCCTTGTCCCACACGGAAGGTGGCAGCCCGGAAAGCTCTTGCTGGTCTTCACCTTCCCCCTGCAGCCTATTCACAGGCACAACAGGTTTGGGGATCTGTGCTTGCCCAGAGAAGGAACAT